>NW_027364108.1:0-314380 GCF_046119375.1 Phyllobates terribilis | reverse complement strand
TGCTTTATTTCGTCTGGCCAGCAGATGGCAACCTTTCCTCATCTCTGGCACATCCTGCAAGAATCTTCCTTCATTACACTCTACTACACATTCACACAGTTCAGTGGCACACAGCTGTCTTACATACACATATCTCTGCTACATACATACACACACCCCTGCAGCATGCACACAGCTCAGCTACATGAAAACACACAACTCTCATACATTCACAGACATAGCTTTCCTATATACACACATGTCTCATATATACACATACAGCTCCACTATGTACACTCGCACACACAGATATATATATATACGGTTGTGCTCAAAAGTTTACATACCCTGGCTGAATTTTTGCTTTCTTGGCCTTGTTTCAGAGAATATGAATGATAAAAAAAAACTTTTTCTCCACTCATGGTTATCGGTTGGGTGAAGCCATTTATTGTCAAATTACTGTGTTTTCTCTTTTTAAATCTTAATGACAACCAAAAACATCCAGATGACTCTGATCAAAAGTTCACATACCCCAGGTCTTAATACCGTGTAGTGCCCCCTCTAACATCAATGACTGCTTGAAGTCTTTTGTGGTAGTAGTGGATGAGGTTCTTTATTTTCTCAGAATGCGCACTTGAGATCTCCCCAGAGTCTCTCAATGATATTGTGGTAAGGAGACTGAGATGGCCACTCCACAACCTTCACTTTGTTCTGCTGTAGCCAATGACAGGTCGACTTGGCCTTGTGTTTTGGATCGTTGTCATGTTGGAACGTCCAAGTACGTCCCATGCGCAGCTTCCAGGCTGATGAGTGCAAATTTGCCTCCAGTATTTGCTGATAACATGCTGCATTCATCTTTCCTTCAACTTCTACCAAGTTTCTTGTGCCTTTGTAGCTCACAAATCCCCAAAACATCAGCGATCCACCTCCGTGCTTTACAGTAGGAATGGTGTTCCTTTCATCATAGGCCTTGTTGACCTCTCTCTAAATGTAACGTTTATGGTTGTGGCCACAAAGTTCAATTTTGGTCTCATCACTCCAAATTACCTTGTTCAAGAAGTTTTGAGGCTTGTCTCTGTGCTGTTTGGCGTATTGTAGGCAAGATACTTTGTGGCATTTGCACAGTAATGGCTTTCTTCTGGCGACTCCACCATGCAGCCCATTTTTCTTCAAGTGCCTCCTTATTGTGCATCGTGAAACAGCCAACCGCTAGTTTTCAGAGAGTCCTGAATTTCAGCTGATGTTATTTGTGGGGTTGTCTTTGCATCCTGAACAATTTTCCTGGCAGTTGTGGCCTAAATTTTTGTTGGTCTACCTGACCGTGGTTTGGTTTTTACAGAGCCCCTGATTTTCCATTTGTTAGTCACGGTTTGAACTCTGCTGACTGGCATTATCAATTCCTTAGATATCTTTTTGTATCCCTTTCCTGTGTTATACAGTTCAACTACCTTTTTCCGTAGATCCATTGACAATTCTTTTTCTTTTCCCCATGACTCACAATCCAGAAACGTCAGTGGCTGGATAAAAGATGCAAGAGTCTGTCTGGATCCCAGAAACTCACTCAGCTTTTATGCACACACACTGATTACAAGCAAACAGGTCACAGGTGAGGATGTTACCTTTAGTAGCCAAATTCTGAGCATGTTATCAGGACAAAATTACCAGGGTATATGAACCTTTGATCAGGGTCATTTGGATGTTTTTTGGTTGTCATTAAGATTTAAAAAGAGAAAACACACTAGTTTGACAATAAATGGCTTCACCCAACCAATAACAATGAGTGGAGAAAAAGTTTTTTTGTTATCATTCATATTCTCTGAAACAAGGCCAAGAAAGGAAAAATTCTGCCCTGGTATGTAAACTTTTGAGCACAACTGTATATATACACAAACGCACATAAAACAGACATACACACAACAACTGTATACATTACCACATTTTGAAATTCCTTTCAGGAATGTGACTTATCACATGATGTGAAATGTCCTTCTGCTAAACTGGAACGTGCAGTATCCTTACAGGTCCCAGTATCTTTCCTGTACCGCACCGATCAGATAGATCAGTGAAGGACAAGCACAGAGAGCATAGTTCTCTCAGTGATCAGGAAAGATGCTGTCATCACTCTCCTCGTGCAGAATAATCTGCCTCCAGACTGTAAGACGCATACACTTTTTAGCAAGTTTTTTCATTGCTAAAAAGTGTGTCTCATGTCTAATAGATACTGGTGGTAAAATTTACATTTGTTTACAACGCATTTTTGCCATGTATGTTATCATGGGTCAAAACCAAGAGTTTTAGCATGCTGAGTGAGTTCTCTTGTGGTGCCTTTAGCACTGATAAGTTGTCACACTCTTGCCTATAATTTTAATATTCTTCCAGTAAATTTTAGAACCCCTTCTTGAAGAAGCCCGTACGTAAAGGGGGATATCCTTACGTGGCTGACCGCCGACTACTGATAGCTGATTGCTGACTGCGCTTTGTTTGGTAATTATGTTTTAATAGGATATTTAATGAATTTATGAAGATCCATAGTGAATTTGTTCAAAGGGATGGTGCCTTTTAGACATGGGTTTACTCTGTTATGAGGTGCTAAGTTACATTTGAGGTTTAAGGCCCTTTTGACACCATCAATATGCCAAATGATGGATGGACATATATTATTTAGCAAGTTGTATTAAAGAGGTAATTTCTCTATTTATTTATTAAATGTAAAACTTGCTGCTTGTCGCCATTAGATGGCGATATTGTAACACCATCCCTTGGCATTCTTTCACTATAGAGATCTATGTACTGTTTATCCTGTCTTCTGAATAAAGATGCAATTCAGTGTTTGGTCATGCCATGTGATGCCTATTTATGCTATACTTGTATGCCTTTTTTAATAATTTTTTTCTGTTGTTTTTTATTGTGAATGAAATAAAGAATTGTTATTTTTTAAGAAACCTCGATCTGTGTTCATTGGTTTCAGTAAACTTTATAAGCCTGACAGTCTTTCTAGAAGACATATTGAGATGCATTTAAGTACTTGGGGTCCGTTAAATATAATTGATGGTGCCCAGTTCAGGAGATGTATGGATGCTATAGGTGAAGGCCATGTCATTATGTTCCACTACCTACTAAAAAAAATAAGTAGTGTAGGTCAGGAATTGAGAAAATGGAAGTTTTGCAAATAAATATTACAGCTATTATTTAATAGGCAAACATCACATGTAGAGTTTGCATGATATACAGTACAGACCAAAAGTTTGGACACACCTTCTCATTTAAAGTTTTTTTTGTATTTTCTTGACTATGGAAATTGTATATTCACACTGAAGGCATCAAAACTATGAATTAACACATGTGGAATTATATACTTAACAAAAAAGTGTGAAACAACTGAAAATATTTCTTATATTCTAGGTTTTTCAAAGTAGCCACCTTTTCCTGATGACTGCTTTGCACACTCTTGGCATTCTCTTGATGAGCTTCAAGAGGTAGTCACCGGAAATGGTCTTCCAACAATCTTGAAGGAGTTCCCAGAGATGTTTAGCACTTGTTGGCCCTTTTGCCTTCACTCTGCGGTCCAGCTCACCCCAAACCATCTTGATTGGGTTCAGGTCTGGTGACTGTGGAGGCCAGGTCAGCTGGCGTAGCACCCCATCACTCTCCCTCTTGCTCAAATAGCCCTTACACAGCCTGGAGGTGTGTTTGGGGTCATTGTCCTGTTGAAAAATAAATGATGGTCCAACTAAACGCAAACCGGATGGAATAGCAATGCTCTGTAAGATACTGTGGTAGCCATGCTGGTTCAGTATACCTTCAATTTTGAATAAATCCCCAACAGTGTCACCAGCAAAGCACCCCCACACCATCACACCTCCTCCTCCATGCTTCACGGTGGGAACCAGGCATGTAGAGTCCATCCGTTCACCTTTTCTGCGTCGCACAAAGACACGGTGGTTGGAAGCAAGGATCTCAAATTTGGACTCATCAGACCAAAGCACAGATTTCCACTAGTCTAATGTCCATTCCTTGTGTTCTTTAGCCCAAACAAGTCTCTTCTGCTTGTTGCCTGTCCTTAGCAGTGGTTTCCTAGCAGCTATTTTACCATGAAGGCCTGCTGCACAAAGTCTCCTCTTAACAGTTGTTGAAGAGATGTGTCTGCTGCTAGAACTCTGTGTGGCATTGACCTGGTCTCTAATCTGAGCTGCTGTTAACCTGCGATTTCTGAGGCTGGTGACTCGGATAAACTTATCCTCAGAAGCAGAGGTGACTCTTGGTCTTCCTTTCCAGGGGCGGTCCTCATGTGAGCCAGTTTCTTTGTAGCGCTTGATGGTTCTTGCAACTGCACTTGGGGACACTTTCAAAGTTTGCCCAATTTTTCGGACTGACTGACCTTCATTTCTTAAAGTAATGATGGCCACTCGTTTTTCTTTACTTAGCTGCTTTTTTTCTTGCCATAATACAAATTCTAACAGTCTATTCAGTAGGACTATCAGCTGTGTATCCACCTAACTTCTGCACAACACAACTTATGGTCTCAACCCCATTTATAAGGCAAGAAATCCCACTTATTAAACCTGACAGGGCACACCTGTGAAGTGAAAACCATTTCCGGTGACTACCTCTTGAAGCTCATCAAGAGGAATGCCAAGAGTGTGCAAAGCAGTCATCAAAGCAAAAGGTGGCTACTTTGAAGAATCTAGAATATAAGACATATTTTCAGTTGTTTCACACTTTTTTGTTAAGAATATAATTACACATGTGTTAATTCATAGTTTTGATGCCTTCAGTGTGAATGTACAATTTTCATAGTCATGAAAATACAGAAAAATCATTAAATGCGAATGTGTGTCCAAACTTTTGGTCTGTACTGTACCTTCCTGGTACTTTATGTAAATTAGAAGCAAAATTGTTTGAAGATTACTTCTACCTAAATGGCAGAAAATGCACCTATCTTGGTGATGGATAGGACAGCTTGAGGGGATATGGAGGAGGCTGTTTTTTGAAAGGTGTAATTTAAATATTTTGCTAATAATTTATCGAAAGTATCATATTTTTCTAACTACTGAACTAATCTTTAAAACACACCCCAGGTTAAACTTCCTGGAGGTGTAAATTTGTGGAGGATTTGATAATACTACCTTTAATGCTGTAAGGTAAAATAGAGTGGATAGAGATCTAATGTTAGCATTTCTATGCAGCATGTATATTATTCTCATACATGTGCAGCAGGCAATTTATATGCATTCTATGCAGCACACACATACTCGCATCACTATGAATGCATAGTACATGCAAATTAAGCTCTGGTATTCATGCACACAGCTCTGCTACATACATACCCATAACTCAGTTACACACAGCTGTCTTACATACACACATCCATCTTTGTTACATACATTCCCACACCCCTGCAGCATACACACAGCTCAGCTACATACAAACATACAACTCTCCTACATTCACATACATAGCTTTCCTATATACACACATCTCTCATATATACACATACAAAGTACACTCACACACACCTCTTTTGATGTGCCTTTAGCACTAATAAGTTGTCACACTCTTGCCTATAATTTTAATATTCTTCCAGTAAACTTTATAAGCCTGACAGCCTTTCTAGAATACATATTGAGATGTACCATATTTTTCGGACTACAAGATGCACTGTTTTCCTCCAAAATTTTGGAGGGAAGTGGGGGGGTGCGTCTTTTAGTCTGAATATATACATATATGCTGTGGGTGGTAGTGGGTGTGGGGGGAGCAGGTGCGGCGGAGGAGCGGGGCACAGGAGGCAGTAGCCAGCTGCTGCATCCTACACTGTGCCCGCTGCTAAAGAAAATTAATATTCACTGCTCCCCACGCCCATGGGTGTGTAGAGCAGTGAATATTCATTTTCCTTAATAGCGGGCATACTGTACTCGCAGCGCAGCTCCTCGGCGGTCATGTGTGCCCGCTATTAAAGACCATGAATATTCACTACAACCCACTTCCATGGGAAAGGTCCCAGTATCTTTCTCTCCTGTACCGCACTGATCAGATAGATCATTGACCTGCCTCCGGACTTTAAGACGCATACACTTATTAGCAAGTTTTTTCATTGCCAAAAAGGGCGTCTTATTATCTAATAGATACTGGTGTTAAAAATTACATTTGTTTACAATACACACAGCCATTGTATACATTACCACATTTTGAAATTCCTTTCAGGAATTTCTGGTTAAATAACCCTATAGGACTTTCCCATTGTCTTTGGAATTATATTGTCGTTTGAAATCCCAGTAGGACTTGCACACATAGACTTGCATTGAATAAAAAGCAAGAAAAAAATCAGACAGCACACGAACCGTGCATATGCTGGCCTATTTTTATGCACACATCTCAAAGGAACCACAAAAATTCCTCAGCCAAGTACAATGAATTCACAGCCAGAAACATCAGGATGGATAGAATAAACAAATGTTCTGTATTTTTATATATAATTTCACAAGCCCCCTACATTTAATAAACTTGCACCCTTAGGTGACTTTCATGTGGCTCTAAAGGGTGTTCAGCCTGGTTTATCCTAATAAATAATTGTAAAAAATTACGTGGGGTTCCCCCTATTATTGATAATCAGCAAAGGTAAAGCAAACAGCTGTGGGCTGATACTATGAGTCTGAGAAGGTCCTTTCTTTATTGGACACTTCCCAGCCTAAAAATACCAGCCCGCAGCCGCTCTACAAGTGGCGCATCACATGAGATACCCCAATTCTGGCGCTTTGCCTCACTCTTCCCAATTGCCCTGCTGTGGTGGCAATTGAGGTAATGGTACTTGGGGTTTATGACAGTGGTGATTTGTCAAAAATCACAGGCCAATATTGAGTCAATGGGCAGCTAATGGTACCCACGTTCCGGTGCCGTTTCTCACCCTGTGAAGGTCCTATTCATACCAAACTTTCACGGTGAACAGAGCTCATCTACACCTACACAAAGCTGGTTCGGGTACCAGGTTAGGCCAAAATCCGGTAACGTTTACTTTGGTACTGAGGGTCCAATCTGAAACCTGAGATAATCATTTTGTAACACTAGATCTCCTGTTTCCACAGACACATCACATGTACTTTTCTTAGTACTACAACCAGCTTATGTTAACCAAGTAGCAGTCAGGGGTATACCGTCCATAGCGGCAGCCTGCGCAGTGGCTATGGGGCCCTTGAGACAGGGGGGCCCGATGTTAAAACAGTATCAGACCCCTCCATCCGCCCCCATCACAATTTCAACAGTATCTGCATCCTTGGGATGCAAACACAGTTGAAAACAAACAGGCTTGGTCAGAACCACCGGAGGATTCTGTGGCCCGGAGTCGGGTGAAAGATCTACCTCTGCTCCTCTGGCTGCACTGCTCTGAAAGTGCAGGAGAGGAGGCTCCTCCCACCAGCCCCAGGCTCCAGCAGAGTTGCTGCCTACAGCATGGCCCCTACTCTCCTGGATGTGTCCCCTGCTGCTTACTTCTCCGTTCTCCCCCTCCTGCCTTCACCCCTACAATTAAAGCAAGATAGCTCTGCAGTCGGGCCCTGGGGGATGGGAGGCTGCACCAGAGAGAAATACATCATGTGCAATCATCTGCAGAGAGGTTAAGTTCATGTGTAATGTGTGTGTATATGTGTGTGTGTGTGTGTGTGTGTGTGTGTGTGTGTGTGTGCTTACGTGTGTGTACAGGTGCTTCTCACAAAATTAGAATATCATCAAAAAGTTAATTTATTTCAGTTCTTCACTACAAAAGGTGAAACTCATATATTATATAGAATCATTACAAACAGTGTGATCTATTTCAAGTGTTTATTTCTGTTAATGGTGATTATGGCTTGCAGCCAATGAAAACACAAGTCATTATCTCAGTAAATTAGAATACTTTATAACAGCTTGAAAAATGTTTTTAAAATCCGAAATGTTGGCCTGCTGAAATGTATGTTCAGTAAATGCCCTCAATACTTGGTCGGGCTCCTTTTGCATCAATTATTGCATTAATGCGGCGTGGCATGGAGGCGATCAGCCTGTGGCACTGCTGAGGTGTTATGGAAGCTCAGATTGCTTTGATAGCAGCCTTCAGCTCGTCTGCATTGTTGAGTCTGGTATCTCTCATCTTCCTCTTGACAAGCGGACATAGATTCTCTATAGGGTTAAGGTCAGGCGAGTTTGCTGGCCAATCAAGCACAGTGATACTGTTGTTTTTAAACCAGGTATTGGTACTTTTGGCAGTGTGGACAGGTGCCAAGTCCTGCTGGAGAATGACATTTCCATCTCCAAAAAGCTTGTCGGCAGAGGGAAGCATGAAGTGCTCTAAAATTTCGTGGTAGACGGCTGCGCTGACTTTGGTCTTGATAAAAGACAGTGGACCTAAACCAGCAGATGACATGGCTCCTCAAACCATCACTGATTGTGGAAACTTCACACTATTCCTCAAGCAGCTCGGATTGTGCGCCTCTCCACTCTTCCTCCAGACTCTGGGACCTTGACTTCCAAATGAAAATTGGAACTCTGGGACCTTGTGGAGTGTGTCAATGACTGCCTTCTGGACATCTGTCAAGTCAGCAGTCTTACCCATGATTGTGGAGCCTACTGAAACAGACTAAACAACCTGTTTTTTTGTTAATTATTCTAATTTACTGAGATAATGACTTTTGTGTTTTCATTGGCTGTGAGCCATAATCATCAACATTAACAGAAATAAGCACCTGAAATAGATCACTCTGTTTGTAATGACTCTATATAATATAGTTTCACTTTTTGTGTTGAAGAACTGAAATAAATGAACTTTTTGATGATATTCTAATTTAGATGCACCAGGTGACAGCTGATGTAATCAGCCATCATGTGCCTTAACAGCCATGGGTGTGTATTGCTAATAAAAATATGGATATCTTATAGCCTACATATTGTAACATATTGTTTATATGCTTTGATAAAGTGTGGTCATTAGACCAAGTGTGGAATGTATTGCAAATATGGTTGTCTGAATCCAAGCACTATAATATTGCAATATACTGCAGTATAATATTGATATACTCTGATACTGAGAAACTAGTTCTTTCACATGAACTGTCCTTGATGCATGCTATCCACAAAGTGTTTGCTAGGTGTCAATACAGTAAGACAATGTTAATTGTTCTATGGTCTATGAAGTTGTGTGTTTCAAAGATTCATTATCCTGATTTGTACACAAGTGACCACTGTGATATTTGCTTTGACAAATAGTGTTATTGTAACCAAAATACTGATTCAAATAATGTGTGTACACTTACCATTATGTTCCATGAGAAATACATAGATCTATTGTCTAAAACAATGTTTATAAGTAAACTTCTCGAAATTACAGAACCTGGCCAATTCGGTATTATCGACGAATCATACTTATAAACATTAACCAGCTTTATGCTTCCATTGTCTAAACCTTATAAAAGTCACTGGAATCATGATACAGACATAAGCTTTCTTGTGTAGACTTCTCAGGGGTTCTCTGTCAATTAGACAGATGATGCTCATAAACTCCTAGATGAAGAAGCCATAAGTTGTACCTGCACTGATGTGTAGTGTTGTATGTACCTGCCCATGCAGTGTTGTGTAGACTTCCAGCGATTTCTCTGTCTTGGTGAAATTTCTTCTCTGATCTTCCAGACGGATGATGTTTAAAAGCTCCTTGGTGATGAAGTGAATACATATATATATGTACTTAACCTTTGTATTATAACATGTACAAAAGTGTATGCAATATCAGCATATCATACTATTCCTTTAATTATATATTTTACGTTTTATATCAACTATTATAAATAAAATTGCGTTATATTGCAAAGGGTTGCCTTCTTTAAAGCCGTATCCGAACCTTAGTGTCAAAACTATTGGCAAAACATTTGGCGTAGTCGGCAGGATACGCAGAAGGCTCAGAAGTTCTTTTTGTTAAAAATTACAATCATCTTGAATTTATAAGGACTCTGTGTGATAAGGTGTGATAGAGTGATATTGCAGTGATATTGCGTAAAGCATGCCTTTCTTTAAGAGAAAGGTAGGTGTGAGTCTATTGAGATTCCTGGTTGGGAACAGACTCCCTTTAATATTTTGGCAACCAAATGGTCCCACAGTGTTGGTTTGAGTGAACCATGAGACAAATGTCAGAAGGATGCGGAACCTGATGATGTGGTTTCATGCTTGCAGAAAGTGAAAGTAGAAAAAGGTAAAGAGTTGGGTGCTGTTGGCAGGCGTGGATGTGTTAAGGGAGGGCAATAACCCTTCACGGTTGACCAAGTGAGTGTCAAAATTATTATGTTGATTGGCAATCCACAGAAAACCAAACGGAGGCAATGTGTGCTCTGTATTGGGAGGATGCAAAGAATCTCTGATCCCGTTTATTTTGCTTAGCATTTTATATTGTTTTGAGTATATCAAACAGCCAATCAACTCTACAGCCATACTACAATACTATAGTCTAACTGATGTTAGTACAATTATTACGGAAAACACATATATGGTCATATTATCATTGTTAGTTTGAAGCACTATGGAAATTTTACAAGGTCAAACCTGGCCTAAACAAGTTAGATAACAGAGTGTCTGACAAAATGTTCTCTTGAGAAAAAGTTAGTGTGAGATAAGTTCCATGGGAAGAAAAAGAAAGAATGTATGTTATGCAAGGAGTGATAATAATAACATGATTTTAAAGCAAGCAGCCAAAATGGAGTTGCTCTAGCATGAGTATCAATATGTCCTTTACATTCCCCCCTAAAAGTTATGTTATTATCAACAATAAAGGTGCTTTCCCAGGGTCATGGTTTGAGCCTGAGGGACATTGGTCTTCACCCAATTAGTGCCCTTGTTACCAATTGGGGCTGTCGCGGCATGTCCACCCCCCCTTTGTTTGTTGATATAATCATAAAGTTCAGATCTGAAATTGGTTGGGGCAAGCGGGTAAAGGTCATCATTCCCTTGTCATCCAGGTCCTCAATGCTGGTTACATCTGGGAGGTCCGTGTACAGTAGCACTGGATGTCGGTTAACAGTGTCCTCCTTGCTCTCTGATGACTGGCAGGTTTTCCTCATGCAAAATGGGATACAATAAAAGACTAGTTTTAGTAAAACATATATTAACAAGCAAGCAACAATATGCAACACTCCTTGGTCAACTCGTTATGTTTGTTATACTCTTCCCTGAGTTTCCTAATGTCTCCATTTTAGTCTTTAACCGTATGGTAGAGTCGGGGTCAATATATGGGTCAATATAGTGACAACAGGCTGGGCCTACAACCTGACACACATCCCTCCTTGAGCTGCTGTCAAATAGTCCAGCACTAACGTATGTTGATTAGCCACTATAATAAGCTGATTCTGCACTGCAACAGTAGTATTAATTACTTCCAAAATATTCCAAATCTGGTCATCTAAGTAGTCAGTGACTTCCACTAACTTGTCCCACATTTATGTAACCATAGGGTAGAGGAAGACGGTACTGAATATCTTATTGGGTACACTCATTTGTACTAAATGAGGTCTTCCTGATGGTCGTGGGGTGTTGTCTTTGGCACGTTTATAACGTTTATAGATGGTATGAAGAGGGATGGCTCTCATATCTACTTTACTATGGGGAATAAGATAAGTGGCTGAAGTTAGCCGGCCCAACGTACAAGTCCCCCCTACTCTGACTGGGAGCCATTTATACGCATTATTCCCACAGACCCAATATGTGGCTGATGGCAAATCCCATAAAGCAGAGTGCTGTAATACTAATTTATGTACCAAATTGATTAAAACGGTGTTATTTGATAACATACACCATGAAGACATTTGTCCCAGGGGGCTACAATATCCAACATCCGGATTGCCACATGTTGGATCACTAGGCTTATATTCAGAAGATTCATTACAAGGGACGTTACCAGATATTTTATAACGTGTCATCGGTACCTTTTATAAACAGATTTGCATGTACCCATGAGTGATTATGAATGTATCTTTCCAATAATGATGGTCTGGGACGGACCGCCAGAAAGGGCATACTAGCGGCTGAAACTGGTGAGTGAGTACATATCCAACAGTCACTGATCTGGTTGTTTTCTAATTGTCTCAATTCTTGTACCAAAATCTGATGGTCAGTAATGAACTTATTATTAAAGGGGTCAGTACTCTGTTGTAGGCTATTCCAGGTATTGACTAGGTTAACCATACATATTATCATAAAACATCTCAGCTGTTGGGATTGTCAGGAGCACTTGGTATGATCCGTCATACAATGGTTCTAGTCCGTGTTTCCGAACATGCTTCTTCACATACACATAATCTCCAGGCCTGAGGGTATGACAACCTTCTGCATCAGCTGGATCTGGAATAGAAGATGATACTAACGCATGGGTGTTAGTTAAGGCTTTGGCAAACTGAATCACATATTGCACAACATAATCTGTTTCTTCTGATAATTGTTGTGGGGTAAATCTAGCTATAGCTGGTTGTGACCTAAATAGTATCTCATAGGGTGACAGTTTGTGTTTCCCTATGGGGGTGGTGCGTATGTGATATAGTGCAATGGGAAGGAGCTCAGGCCACTGGGCCGTAGTCTCCTGCATCATTTTGGTTAACTGCCTTTTCAGTGTGCCATTCAATCTCTCCACCTTGCCACTTGACTGTGGATGGTAAGGAGTATGTAACATCACTGTTGATCCGATCATGGTAAGTATTTCTTGATATACGCATGAGGAAAAGCCTGGTCCTTCATCACTTTTGATAACTTCTGGGACTTCATACCGGCAAACAACTTCAGAGACCAGCTTCTTGGCGGTAGTCTTGGCAGTCATGTTTGGAACGGCGAATGCTTCTGGCCAACTGGAAAACATATCCACTACCCCTAAGCAGTCCATGGGCCCAGGCCGCAATGGCTGGATACAGGAGTCGAGGCAAACAGTACAGTTGTTTCTTCTTCCATAGCCCATCTATCAACTTAGCACCCACCTCCTTCTACGACTGGCGTTCTTCTTTAGCGCGTAGAGCGTGTGGAGCGTAGCTTTGTGATTGGAGGGACCGGTTGATGCTCTTCTGCAGGTTGATCCTGGGTTGGCACGGAATTTAGCTGTTTGGCCTGTTGCCGTGTAAGAGCCATGGACATGGATGTCAGAAGAAGAGCTGCTCGCTTAGCATGGAGATGAGCAAGTGCATTACCTCTTGCTTCAGGGGCATCTGGTCGGGTATGAGCTTTTACCTTTACGACAGCCAACTGTCTTGGTAGTTGCACCACTTCCATCAATTGTCTGATGCTTTCAGCATTTTTCACAGTCTGCAGTCAGAGCTTTGAGCTCTGCTTCTTGTGCTGACATACTGGGAGGTAAGACTGCTGCCTCTACCAATGTATCTTCAGTTGTGACAGCATATCCAGTATGAAACCTGCCAGAGGTGTCAACATATCTGGATCCATCCGTATATAACGTAAGTTCTGGGTCATCCAAGGGTACTTCCCCCACTAGAACAAGTGGAGTTGACTCCGCAGTAATTTGTTCCAGACAATCATGCGGTGGAGCCTTTTTCCCCTCTCCTTCAGGTGCTGGTAGCAGGGTGGCTGGGTTGATGGTGGTGTAACTTCACATTTTCTGGCAAAATCAACGAACACTGCAGCCACAGGTGTCTCTGTGTAGACAGATGTTTAGGTTGCTGTGTGGCGTGAACCGCTCGTAGACAGCTGGGGGAGAGATGCGCTAGGTAATAAACGACTGGGCGCTGCTTTGTACAGTGTCTCTGCGTGAGTACTCCGGCTGCATGTCCTCCTGTCTCAGAGGCATACAAATGGAAAGGTTGAGCATAGTCCAGATTTCCAAGGGCAGGGGCTGTCATTTTCCTTGACTTTAGTTGCTCAAAGGCTTGTTGCAGCTGTTCTTGGTGGTCCTTGTTGTTGACATCAGCCAGAGTGTCTTCTTTTAATGCATCTTAGAGGGGCGGCTGCATGAGACGTGAGGCGTCTGGGATCCATTGTCTGCAGTATGTACATAGTCCGAGGAACCGTTGCAGCTCTATGGGATCTTTTGGGAACAGTAGTGCGTAGATGACCGTCTTCCTTTCTTCTGTGAGATGTCTGGCACCCTGAGTAAGGCAATGGCCTAAGAAGACCACTTGCCGGGCCAAAACTGAAGTTTCGAGGCTGAGACTCGACAATTCAGTTTTGCTAGATGCTTGAGGAGACTAACACTGGCCCTGATGGACATTTGCTCCGTGTAAATGTAATATGTAATGTAATATGTAAATGCAAACAGAAACTGACAGTCTTTGTGTAGTGGAATGCTAATAAAAAAACAAAAACGTTTGCTAAATCAATTACTGTAAACCAGACAACGTGTATGTGCATCTATTAGAAACTTAAGGATACATGACCATCTAGAGAATTAGTTTACATCACCATATTTTAGCCCTAATGTCAAAGTGGACATAAATATGTGCTGTTGAGGGTAGTGGATTGATTAGCCAACTTATCCTGAGCCCATATTTTAAGGGCTTGACAGAAGTTAAACCCACTCTCATATGTATTGGCGTCTAATGCTCTGTCACACACTGATTATGATGATCTTCCTCATACACATTCTGGGTGTAGTGTGTATTGCTGCCTGTATTCTGGGTGTGCCAAGATGGCCGCAACCAGAAGGAAGCATACTACAGGAAGGGTGCACCAAGATGGCCACCACCAAAGGGACATTTGGTCAGAGACCGGAGGTGATGCAATGGGTGTAGCAACATGGCCGCTGCAGGAAGGGTTGGAACTTTGGGCGGACATAGGTATAACAGATGAGGATGGGGCACTAGAAGTGGCTTGGGTAGTAGCGAGGGGAGTGCGTGACATGCAACACAGTAATCTACTGACAATGGATTCTGCTGGCCACAATTAGAACATTCCCAACAATTCATTACTCCGCCATTATCGGAGAGCAGTATCTTTGTAATACACATAACATAGCATCGTGTTTCCCTTATTGTCTGCATTTTCTTCCTCCATTCACCTTTTTTTTTTTTCCTGCTCTGTATCAAGCCAAGGCCGTTTTGCTATGCTAGCAGCTGTAACTGGGCGCTTATCTGGCAGCGTGCATATTTCAGTTAACCATTTAAGTTTCTCCACATATCCACATACTTTTTCCTTCTGTCAACAAACTCAGCGCAACCTTTTTTTTTCACATGCATTTACTTTTCAACATTTCAACATCCCATTATCTTCCTTGCTGCATTTAACATCTTGTACTGTAATCTTACACAATGACATTACTCTTTTGGTTTTCTCTACATGTATAACAAAATGACATGATAGCTGTCCGGCTCTTGTAGCCATCACCTCTCCTTCTCTTAACGGGCCATGGTCACGGATGTAATCATTAGATGCAGCTTGTATTGTAGGTCCCCCAATACGACATATCTCTGCAGCTAGCCCCCACCCATGCTGCAGTTTCGCATTTGCTGCGTTTACAATGATCCCAACCTGCTGTTGTGGTATACTCCCAATACCTATTCTCAGTATAGTAGAGAATTCTGAAGGACCATTTAGTAAATCAGACGCCACCTCCTCATACTAGCGTCCATGTTCTATTTCCCCAGTTTGGGAGAGGGTGAATAGGGAAGAGTTCACAGGACCCTGGGTCCCTCTGAATGGAATATGATGGTAGGGGCAGGTGGGGGTAGTGATTCATAATACCCCCCGTCAGCGTTAAGTAATGGGTAGGTTGGTGCTACAACACCGGGTTTACGTGCGTGCTTCACAATTATAGCATGTCCTGCGCCATCCTGGATTAGTGACCCAACACACATTACAGAGCCAACCGTCTGGGTTATATGATGGTGGCTGGCTCTCAGTGGGAAGTGCAGGGTATTTAATCTCATAAGGTATAAATTGCTCAGTTTCCGGATTCAGGGGCTGGGGTATTGCTACATTTGTGGGAGATGCTTCTTTAGGGGCTCTAGATTTGGATTGTGGACACATAAGTTGGGAAGGGGGGGACCTACTTCCTCCTGTACTTTTTCAACATATCCTTCATCACAAATCTCATGTGCCACTTTCCTAAAGTTTTCAGCATCTTCCAACAATCCACAGCAGTCAACTAATCTACCCCTTTGCTGCCGGATGCCTTCATCCCACAACACAGGCTGAAGCCTCCCCTCCACAGGAAAATTTAACACCTTAAACACTTTTGGCACGTGCTTAAATGATCTTTTCCCTTCTCGACTGATCATGATCTTCATCACATCCTCCCTCTCCTTCGGGGGAGACAAATTCTTTCTGCTCCACAGAAACATTGATTATTCACTACAACTGACAAAAAGATCCTTAATTTGTGCACAGCGGAGTCTGGCCAGAGCTCCCAGCTGTTCCACTACTAACTCACCCCTCCCGTCAGGGGAATTCTTTCACACAACAAATGAAAGGAGGTGCACTTCTGCTGCTATGCAGCTTTGCAGCGCACCGGACACTCGATATACGTATATCTACTTGCGTGTCCTACCCAATCTTCGATCACCTGCCGCGACTGAAACTAACAATGTTCAGTCTCTCCTAAGGATTTTTGTCCAAAGCTGAGAAAGATTCACACAATATTCACTTGTAAATCCGAGGTGATACTGCTTTGAAGTTAAATAATATCAGACCCCTAATGAGACTACACCCCTTATAGTCTCACCTTTGACTATATCCAACCAGGACACCCGGAGATACTGCAAACAACCACACACTACGTGGAAACCACGCCAAACGGTCAGTGTCACTAGTAAAGAACTGGTGCACTTACCGTGGCTTTTTGTGGGGGATGATCAGTCCCAATTCCAGTGGGGGAGGCTGAAGGCAGGTCTCTCTTTGTGGTCGTCCAGAGGTGGAGGGGCGTCCCTGGTTAGGGATCCGAGTCACGGCACCAGCTGTTAAGGGAGGGCAATAACCCTTCACGGTTGACCAAGTGAGTGTCAAAATTATTATGTTGATTGCGCAATCCACAGAAAACCAAACGGAGGCAATGCGTGCTCTGTATTGTCGGGATTCAAAGAATCTCTGATCCCGTTTATTTTGCTTAGCATTTTATATTGTTTTGAGTATATCAAATAGCCAATCAACTCTACAGCCATACTACAATACTATAGGCTAACTGATGTTAGTACAATTATTACGGAAAACACATATATGGTCATATTATCATTGTTAGTTTGAAGCACTATGGAAATTTTACAAGGTCAAACCTGGCCTAAACAAGTTAGATAACAGAGTGTCTGACAAAATGTTCTCTTGAGAAAAAGTTAGTGTGAGATAAGTTCCATGGGAAGAGAAAGAAAGAATATGTTATGCAAGGAGTGATAACATGATTTTAAAGCAAGCAGACAAAATGGAGTTGCTCTAGCATGAGTATCAATATGTCCTTTACAGATGGATCCTGCTGTCTGCATATAGAAAACAGCATGAGGAAAGAATACGTATATTAACAAAAGTTCAGGAATTGGAAAGACAGTTGTGTGAGGCCCAGAATGCATTGATTATAGCACAGTGTCAGAATAAGTTATTAATGGACAGATGTGATGGATATCAGCATGTTGCAGAAAAGGCTGCTGTATGTGTAGCGCAGTATAAATACAAAAGGAGGTGAGGGAAGGTTAATAACAAGAAAGTAGCTTTGGCCATAGCCAAAGCAGGGATAGAGTGGAGCCCTGATCAGTGGGATGGGGATGTATGGGATTCAACTGACTCTAAAAACATCACCAATCCAGAGACTGAGGATGAATATTTCAATGGAAAGAGAGAAATTGATCCTCCTCTTAACCCAGTGAAAGTTCATCCTATATGTCGGAGACGGATTGTAGAGACTGCTGCAGGTAAACAGAATAAGAATGCAGTAGAGGATTACAGTCAGCAGGAGCTTAATGACCTTCATGATTGTTTCTCTCAAAAGCCAAATGAATCTTTAGTAGCTTGAGCTGTCAGATTATGGGAGATGGGGGCTCATGGAGTGCAGGTGGATGCTGTGGATGGCCAAAAATTTGTCCAATTCAGTCATGAACCTGTAGTGAAGGAGGCCTTTCGTACCTTGACAATTCAGCAGCCACATGTGGTGTGTAGTATGCTTGATGTGGCCATGGCATTGCAGCATAAATACCCATCCGAGGCGGACTGGCCGCCCAATGAAAAACCATGGTTTACATTGAAAGATTGTACTCAGAGGTTGAAAGAGGAGGTCATGAAAAATGCTATTTCGGCAAGCTCTTATGATGATTATATGCAAGTTGTTGTGAGTGTATCTGTTAGAAATCGTATCATTAGAAATGCCCCTGCAGCCTACAAGCATATCATGATGACGCTAATGATAAATCAGACTGGGAAAACTATCGCCAATACATTGGAGGCAATTAGACAGTTAGGGGATCTGGGAGATTGGGGTCCCAAACAAAAGGGTAATTTTCCCTCTGAAGAGCAGCATGACAATGTCAAAAGTAACTACAATCCTAGATCTTGTATTACCCGTAAAGATATGTTTATGGCCCTGATAAAGGATGGTGTCCACAGGGATAAAATAGACGGGATTGGTACTAACGAGATGTGGAAATTGTATCAAAAGAGAGGACTTAATAAAAAGTCAGGGTTTCACATAATAGAAAGGTTACAGTAAAAGATTCTGAATCCCCACAGCAGGGGCCGGGCAGGACACAGGGAGAGAGAGGGCCAACTCCCTCCTCGTCGCCAGCAAAGCCCACAGCACAGGGGTTTGAGGATCTTTATGCTGAAGTTAAATCCTTGATACAGGAATTCAAAGCCCAACAGAAGGGGGCATCATTTTCTCCTAATATGATGTCTTCATCTGAAATGGAGGATCGATGGAGGGAGACAGATAAAAGTGATTGACATGCT
The DNA here is from genome assembly GCF_046119375.1 of Phyllobates terribilis. NCBI lineage: Eukaryota > Metazoa > Chordata > Amphibia > Anura > Dendrobatidae > Phyllobates > Phyllobates terribilis. The sequence continues at coordinate 295,543 of NW_027364108.1, read as the reverse complement.
GGCCACACCCCACAAATGTTGGTAGATACAGGGGCGGAGGCCAGTTTGATTAAGGGAACTCCAAAACAATTCAGTGAGTGCAAGGTTATAACTACAGAATTAGGAGGAAAGCAAATTGAGGCAATTCAGGACAGAGCAAAACCAGGAGTTAGTGGAATCTCCACATTGCATGAGAAGTTAGGCAAAGTCCCTATGGGACTTCAGGAGCAGGAGATATCCTTTGAACAATTGATTCCTGAGCAGAGGAAACAAGCGTGGTTTACAGAAGGGTCAGCTAGGTACCAAGGTAACAACCGTGTGTGGAACGCAGTGGGCTATCAGACTACAAGTATACATAGCAAAGAAGTATGGGGAAAAGAGTTGTGGCAAGATATCTGGGCAATTGTACAAATAATTAAAGTGACTGTGTTTCATGTTGATACTATTTGTGCTACAGATACCCTGGAAAGATTCAACTCAGTAGCAGACTAACAGTCCGAAATATCAGTCACTGAATCCAGTAAAGACTGATACCTCTGAGGAGCTGCTTGGACTGACTCAATGGGCACAGACCAGAGGGGTGCCCATCAGGTTAGAGTTCATAAAGGAAACCGTCATTAAGTGTCAATATTCACAACAGAGACCAATCCCTCATGTGGTGAGAGGCCAGAAAGCTCAAGGAAAACTTCCTGGGCAAATTGACTACATTGGCCCTCCTCTACATGATGGAGGATGTGTATGCGTATGCACAGCTTTGTATGCATATTCTGGGTTTACGTTGATTTGTACCTGTAAAATGGCCAATGCTAACAATACTATTAAGACTTTGGAAACAATGGTATTGTACTGTATCCCAATACAGATTCAAAGTGACAATGAAAGTCACTTCAAAGAAGTTGTAAAGAAAATCAGGACTGCTATAGGCTTGCAAATGCCACCTGAGCATTTTTGTCTTATAACCTCAAGGTCAGGCTTGGCCTTAAAGGGTATTCAGATAATGGGAGGAGTGATAGACCAGGATTATCAGGAAGAAATTAAAGTACTTTTAATGAATGATGAAGAAAAAGTCATGATAATACAGAAGAGAGATAAGATAACTCAGTTACTGGTACTGTCTATTTCTAAAACGAAGGTGGTCAGAGTAAGGACCCCTGCAGTTGTGACAGTCAGAGGAGGTGAAGGATTTGGATCCTCAGATCCTATCAATGATGGTGCAAAAATCTGGTTGAAACAACTGGGTGACAAAGGTCCTCCAGAACCTGCAGAGGTAATTGTTCAAGGAGCAGACAATGTGTTGATAGTTATGAAACCCGGGCAAAAGAAAGGGGAACACGTCCCAACTGACCGGGATTTTGTGCAGAGAATAATATGTGTTTTCCCTTTAGATCAAAATCTGGAAATGATGACCCAAGCAATCTTCAGACCGAAAATCGAGAGGCCAACCGTGGAAAATGTGGCGTCATGGAAAACCAAACAGAATCTATAGATTTACTTGGCTCAAATGATGAACACTAGCCATTTTTGCGTGACAAAGGTTACCACTGCTATCAATATATTTGAGACTTGGTGGCAGTACTGACCCCCTCTACAGTTATGGACAAAGCTTATAGGGGTAGCTACTCAAGATGAGGACACAGAAGGAGAAGCTGTGACACAGAACTTCACGTGCAATCCATGTTGTGCCTGTGTGAACTGCATTGGGGAAAGTTTTTTGGCAGAGGAGATGATTGAATCATAGAATCATAGAATGGTAGAGTTGGAAGGGACCTCCTGGGTCATCTGGTCCAACCCCCTGCTCAAAGCAGGATTCACTGTCTGTCCAGCCTCTGTTTGAAGACGTCCATTGAAGGGGAACTCACCACCTCTCGTGGCAGCCTGTTCCACTCATTAATCACCCTAACTGTCAAAAAGTTTTTTCTAATATCTAATCTGTGTCTCCTCCCATTTAGTTTAATCCCATTGCTTCTAGTCTTTCCTTGTGCAAATGAGAATAAAGATGATCCTTCTACAATGTGACAGCCCTTGACATATTTGTAGACAGCTATTAAGTCTCCTCTCAGTCTTCTTTTTTGCAAGCTAAACATTCCCAAATCCTGCAACCGTTCCTCATAGGACATGGTTTGCAGACCAGTCACCATTCTGGTCGCTCTTCTCTGAACTTGCTCCAGTTTGTCTATGTCTTTTTTAAAACGTGGTGCCCAAAACTGTACACAGTATTCCAGATGAGGTCTGACCAAAGAGGAGTAAAGACTGATAATGACTTCACGTGATCTAGACTGTATGCTTCTGTTAATACATCCCAGAATTGTATTTGCCTTTTTTGCTGCTGCATCACACTGTTGACTCATGTTCTGTCTATGATCTATTAGTATACCTAAGTCTTTTTCATATGTACTGTTGCTTAGCTCTATTCCTCCCATTCTGTATATGCTTTTTTCATTTTTATTGCCCAGATGTAGTACTTTGCATTTTTCCCTGTTAAAAACCATTCTGTTGGTTGCTGCCCACTGCTCCAGTTTATTTAGGTCTTTTTGAATCCTCTCTCTCTCTTCTCTAGTATTAGCTATCCCTCCTAGCTTTGTGTCATCAGCAAATTTAATCAGTTTACCCTCAATTCCTTCATCTAAATCATTGATAAAGATGTTGAACAATACAGGTCCCAGGACGGAGCCCTGTGGTACCCCACTTGAGACATTCATCCAGCTGGATGTGAAGCCATTTACAACCACCCTTTGAGTCCGATCACTAAGCCAGTTATGAATCCACCTAACAGTTGCCTGGTCCATTGCATACTTGGTCATTTTTTCAATAAGGATGGTGTGAGATACTTTGTCAAATGCTTTGCTGAAGTCAAGATATACTATATCTACAGCATTTCCCTGATCCACCCAGTCAGTGATTATGTCATAGAAGGAAATTAAGTTAGTCTGACATGACTTGTTAGTTACAAACCCATGCTGACTCTGGTTAATCATTTCATTCTTATCCATGTACTTACATACATGTTGTTTAATAATTTGTTCAAAGATCTTTCCTGGTATAGAAGTCAGACTCACCGGCCTATAATTCCCTGGGTCCACCTTCTTCCCCTTTTTGAAGATAGGAACAACATTTGCTCTTCTCCAGTCTTCTGGGACTTCTCCTGTTCTCCAAGAATTTTCAAAGATTATGGAGAGTGGTTCTAAAATTTCTTCTACGATCTCCTTCAGTACTCTGGGGTGTAATTCATCTGGACCTGGAGACTTGAACTCATTTATGTTAGCTAAATATTCCCTCACAATCTTTCTGTTTACAGATAACTTGGATTCCTCTATTCCTTTAAAAGGACAGTGAAGATCAGTTGATGTTACATTTTCTTTCTGAGAGAAAACAGATGCAAAATAGAAATTAAAAAGTTCGGCCTTCTCAACATCCTCTCTTACCATTTCTCCATTTTCATCCTGTAAAAATCCTATAGCATCTTTGACTTTTCTTTTACTTTTGATATACCCCCAAAATCCTTTTTTATTGCTTTTGACATCTCTTGCAAGCCTTAATTCATTGTCAGCTTTAGCTAACCTGATACGTGCCCTACAGGATCTGCAGACTGCATTATAATCTTCTTTAGATATGCCTCCCTCTTTCCATTTAATAAACATTTCTTTCTTTCTTTTTAGCATGTGTTTAAGTTCTGTGTTCATCCATCCTGGTTTCCTTAAATGCTTCCCATTCTTCCTACTTTTCGGGATTGTTAACGATTGTGCTTTGAGAATCTCATTTTTAAAAATTTCCCATCCTTCCTGGACATTTTTGTCCTTAAGGACATCCAGCCATTGGATCCCTCCTATTCTCTTTCTGAGTCTCTTAAAATCTGCCTTTCTAAAATCTAACCTTGAAGTTTGAGTCTTCACATGTCTTCCTCCTCTAGTTATCCAAAATTCTATAATAGCATGATCGCTGCCTCCTAGGGTCCCAGCCACCTTTACCTCCTCAACCATTTCCTCCCTGTTTATAAGGATTAGATCCAAAGTAGCAGATCCCCTTGTTTTCTCCCCTACCTTTTGGAAGATAAAGTTGTCAGCAAGAGAGGATAAGAATTTGCTTGACCTGTTAGTTTTACTTGAGAGAGATTCCCAACAAATGTCTGGATAGTTGAAATCTCCCATGACCACTACGTCATATTTTTTGGAGAACTTGGTCATTTGATACATAAAGAGTTCATCCATATCTTCAGCTTGCCCAGGTGGCCTGTAGTAAATGCCTACAATGGTGTCCTTTCCGTTGTTCTCTCCTTGTATTCTTACCCAAACAGTTTCCACAGAACTCCCAGTCTCTGAAGCTTCAATCTCTTTGCAGATATACGCTTTTCTAACATACAATGCGACACCTCCTCCTCGCTTATCAAGTCTGTTTCTTGCAAATAAGTTGTATCCTTTTAGCCTTTTATTCCAATCATGTGTATCGTCCCACCAAGTTTCAGTGATTCCAATGACATCATATTTCTTTTCCTGCATTAGTAGTTCCAATTCTCCTTGTTTGTTGCCCATGCTTTGTGCATTTGTATAAAAACATTTTAGTTTGTGATTGGTTTCTCTTCCTCCCATATTTTTATTATTTAAATTGTTTTGTCTTTGTTCTTCTTTTCCACTTCCAGTAGCAGAGATCTCAATAGTATTTGTCAGCTGTATGGCTTTTTCTGGCCTTTTGCTTCCCTTCCCACATTGTTCTAGTTTAAAGCTCTCCTGATGAGTGTAGCAAGGCGACTTCCAAATACATGTTTTCCAGTCTTCGTAAGGTGTACCCCATCTCTAGCAAGTAGTCCATCGTATAGGTAATTCATTCCGTGATCCAGAATTCCAAATCCTTGTTGATGGCACCATCGACGTAGCCAGTTGTTCACCTGTAGAATCTTATTCCACCTCATTGTTCCATGGCCATCCACTGGGAGGATTGCCATGAAGACTTTGAGTATTAGGCCAGCTGATTTATTTTTTGCTATAATTTGTTCATGCATTGCTTTGTGTTGTTGTACACAGTGTCCACTTCCATTATTATTTTTATGGCAATCATCCGCTAAAACCATCCCCTTTGGATAGGGTGCTTTGTGTAAATAATGTGTGGCTATAAGATATCCAAATGTGGATTGTATTGCTAATAAAAATATGGATATCTTATAGCCTACATATTGTAACATATTGTTTATATGCTTTGATAAAGTGTGGTCATTAGACCAAGTGTGGAATGTATTGCAAATATGGTTGCGTGAATTCAAGCACTATAATATTGCAATATACTGCAGTATAATATTGATTTACTCTGATACTGAGAAACTAGCTCTTTCACATGAACTGTCCTTGATGCATGCTATCCACAAAGTGTTTGCTAGGAGTCAATACAGTAAGACAATGTTAATTGTTCTATGGTCTATGAAGTTGTGTGTTTCAAAGATTCATTATCCTGATTTGTACAAAAGTGACCACTGTGATATTTGCTTTGACTAATAGTGTTATTGTAACCAAAATACTGATTCAAATAATGTGTGTACACTTACCATTATGCTCCATGAGAAATACACAGATCTATTGTCTAAAACAATGTTTAAAAGTAAACTTCTCGAGATTACAGAATCTGGCCAATTCGGTATTATCGACGAATCATACTTATAAACATTAACCAGCTTTATGCTTCCATTGTCTAAACCTTATAAAAGTCACTGGAATCATGATACAGACAGAAGCTTTCTTGTGTAGACTTCTCAGGGGTTCTCTGTCAATTAGACAGATGATGCTCATAAACTCCTAGATGAAGAAGCCATAAGTTGTACCTGCACTGATGTGTAGTGTTGTATGTACAGTACAGACCAAAAGTTTGGACACACCTCATTTAAAGATTTTTCTGTATTTTCATGACTTTGAAAATTATACATTCACACTGAAGGCATCAAAACTATGAATTAACACATGTGGAATTATATACTTAACAAAAAAGTGTGAAACAAGTGAAAATATGTCTTATATTCTAGGTTCTTCAAAGTAGCCACCTTTTGCTTTGATGACTGCTTTGCACACTCTTGGCATTCTCTTGATGAGCTGCAAGACATAGTCACCGGAAATGGTCTTCCAACAATCTTAAAGGAGTTCCCAGAGATGCTTAGCACTTGTTGGCCCTTTTGCCTTCACTCTGCTGTCCAGCTCACCCCATACCATCTCGATTGGGTTCAGGTCTGGTGACTGTGGAGGTCAGGTCATCTGGCGTAGCACCCCATCACTCTCCTCCTTGGTCAAATAGCCCTTATACAGCCTGGAGGTGTGTTTGGGGTCATTGTCCTGTTGAAAAATAAATGATGGTCCAACTAAACACAAACCGGATGGAATAGCATGCCGCTGCAAGATGCTGTGGTAGCCATGCTGGTTCAGTATGCCTTCAATTTTGAATAAATCCCCAGCAGTGTCACCAGCAAAGCACCCCCACACCATCACACCTCCTCCTCCATGCTTCACGGTGGGAACCAGGCATGTAGAGTCCATTCGTTCACCTTTTCTGCGTCGCACAAAGACACGGTGGTTGGAACCAAAGATCTCAAATTTGGACTCATCAGACCAAAGCACAGATTTCCACTGGTCTAATGTCCATTCCTTGTGTTCTTTAGCCCGAACAAGTCTCTTCTGCTTGTTGCCTGTCCTTAGCAGTGGTTTCCTAGCAGCTATTTTACCATGAAGGCCTGCTGCACAAAGTCTCCTCTTAACAGTTGTTGAAGAGATGTGTCTGCTGCTAGAACTCTGTGTGGCATTGACCTGGTCTCTAATCTGAGCTGCTGTTAACCTGCGATTTCTGAGGCTGGTGACTTGGATAAACTTATCCTCAGAAGCAGAGGTGACTCTTGGTCTTCCTTTCCTGGGGTGGTCCTCATGTGAGCCAGTTTCTTTGTAGCGCTTGATGGTTTTTGCAACTGCACTTGGGGACACATTCAAAGTTTGCCCAATTTTTCGGACTGACTGACCATCATTTCTTAAAGTAATGATGGCCACTCCTTTGTCTTTACTTAGCTGCTTTTTTCTTGCCATAATACAAATTCTAACAGTCTATTCAGTAGGACTATCAGCTGTGTATCCACCAGACTTCTGCACAACACAACTGATGGTCCCAACCCCATTTATAAGGCAAGAAATCCCACTTATTAAATCCCACTTATTAAACCTGACAGGGCACACCTGTGAAGTGAAAACCATTTCCAGAGACTACCTCTTGAAGCTCATCAAGAGAATGCCAAGAGTGTACAAAGCAGTCATCAAAGCAACAGGTGACTACTTTGAAGAACCTAGAATATATGACATATTTTCAGTTGTTTCACACTTTTTTGTTAAGTATATAATTACACATGTGTTAATTCATAGTTTTGATGCCTTCAGTGTGAATGTACAATTTTCATAGTCATGAAAATACAGAAAAATCTTTGAATGAGAAGGTGTGTCCAAACTTTTGGTCTGTACTGTATGTACAGGAGTGGATTAAGAGTAGTAAGAGTAGCCAGGGCACTGGGTAGTTTAGAAGGTGTGCCCCCCCTCAGGTACTGGATGTATCACGTGACTTGTCACATGATCCCCTTTGATAGATCATGTGATTCTATCTACACATGTGCATCAAAGGTTCTGTGAGTAACACACAGACGCTTTGATGCACATGTGTAGATGGAAAATGTGCAGCACTTTAGCACTTTGCATAACATAGCACTATATATAATAGAGCAAGAGTGGGCGATTAATTTTGCCAAGGGACAACATGGGAGACCGTGACAGTTGTGGAGGCTGCACCAATAGGCTGAAATTAATTCTGCTCAATATTAATATTAACATTAATTTTATTTTATTTTTTTATATTAATTGTATGCAGCATCGGGCTGCAGAACCTTGGATCCCCAGAGTAAATCATTCTTGGGGCCCACTATGCTGCTGTAGCAACAATATAGAAATAATACAAGACCACCAATTGTATAATAAAATGTGCCAATATGTTTCCGTAATATAAAACACAATGGGCTCGATTCATCAAGACCGGCGTTGTTCACAGCAATCTTGATGAGGGGCATGCTGGAGTCGGATGATCCTGATTCATGAAGAGGTGCTCAACTACAGCGTCCAGTTTAGGACATGACAGATATCAAAGTCAAACATCAGAATAATGTCAGTTTGAGGCTAAATACCTTGTCTGAGAACTGACTTTGATATGTGACTTTGATAAGTGACTTAGACATCTGACTTTCACAACTGATGAAAATAATAATAAAAAGTTCACTGTATGCTGCTGGGAATTGAACCCAAAACTCTATGTCTAGAAGCCAGTACACTTACCATTGACTTAAACACTCAGTTGAAGAAACTTAAGCATTCTATTTGGTTATGTGATTTTCAGTGCAAACTTGTCTGAAACGCATTGGGACTTTCACACAGACCTCCTCCAGGCCAAATTCAAATGATGTGTGATTTTGATATGTGACTGATATCTGACTTTCTTCAAATATTAGAATCAGAATCACAATGACTTTTAGATACCAGTTTGATCTCATAAGCCAAGAAAAACTAGCAGTCACTATCACTTGACCCTATGGCTGTATGGTAACTCTTCAGCCTCATTTTTTCTTTCCATCCAGCAAGAAATGACTGCAAACTCCAAACGACTAGGGGTGTCAACTGCCTGCTAAGCATGGTCCTTCTCTAGCAGCAAAAACAGGCATGATAAGGGGTTGTCCTGTCCAAACCGATAAGTCTGCAGTCACTCTGTGTGTGTCACGCAATGTGTGGGAAAGACTTAGTGCAACACAAAGGGAAGAGGGAAAGGGAGCCCAGACTCTAGGGAAAGGGGGAAGTGGAGACATCCTAGGCTGATCTAATATCACCCTGTCTCCACTAATGTCCCTATATTGGTTCTTCACCAATTGCTGCACGCGAACCTCGCCCTGTCTTTCCATGGTGTTAAGCCCTGGCTAGGGAAGGGAGGGGGATGAGCGACCAACAGCAGGGCGACTGTCACTTCTGACACACCCGTGACAGTACACCCCTCTCTACGAGTGGCCTCCGGACACTCAGGACCGGGTTTCTCAGGATAAGAGGTGGGGAATGAATGAACCCACCTGGGAGCATTCATCTCTGATGCTGAAACCCACATCCTCTCCTCTGGACCATAACCTTTCCAGTGCACCAAGTATTGTAGAGAACGACGTTGGAGACCAGAATCTACAATACTCAAAATCTGGAACTCCAGATTACCACAACCATTACTGGGGGTGGTGGTAGAGGTGAGGGCTCAAGAGGTTCCACATACTTCTTGAGTAAGGACCTATGGAACACATAGTGGACTTTAAGGGCCAGAGGAGGTTCAAGACGAAACGCTGATGGGTTAATGACGGCGGTTATTTTATAGGGACCAATAAGCCTAGGTCCCAGCTTCCAATAAAGAACTTTCAATCTTATATTCCTGGTAGACTACCATATAAAGTCATTCACATTCAGCTCCAGACCTGGCTGGCTGTCAGCCATACATTTATACATGTGGTACCCCAGGGGTCTGGTTGCCACAGTGATAGAAATATCACGTCTGAGAGCAAGTGGGAGGTTTCCTGGTCAGGAGCCCTTAAACATGCAACAGCTCCTGTCCCAGGCCAGATAGGGGAGGAACCTGCCCTACATAAACTGGGTCTGGGGCGGGGTTAGTCAGTCTAAGAGTCTAGAGAGGAGAAAGACAGGGAAAGCAACAGCTAGGAGCTCTGTAGGAGCAGGAGCTGAAGACCAGGGGCTGGAGCTAAGCAGAGTTCGCCCTGGCAGAAGAATATAAGAACCGGACACCAGAGTCCGAGGCTGCGGGGATCTTTAAGTCCAGCAGCAGAAACCAGCCGGCAGGGGATTCCAGGTCCTCTGGCCATAGAAGCCCGGAGGCTCAGTCACAAGGAAGGGACCAGCACCGCCATCGAGGAGCGAAGGCTATCAGAAGGCCCCAAGTCACCAGCCATACGGGTGAGCACCACACGGTATACTCAGGGACGTGGGCTACTTCCACACGCTTACAGCAAGGTAGCCAGGAAGAGTGCAGATAGACGGGGAGGCCTACAACTCCACCTGGCCAGGGGAACTCCTGTTTGTTCACAGACTGACCAGGCCCCTTATGCTAGCCAGTACTCCCGGGAGGGTCTGCCTTAATATCATCAGTAAAGACCCTGAACTGCACTGCAAAGACTCTGAGTCGTTCCTGCTTTCTCACCGCATACAGCACTACTAATACTAGGACGCCCGTGCACCATCACTCCCATCATCCACATTCCCTGCCCTGAGGCTATACTCTTCCCGTGGGGAGTTATGCCATCCTTTGCTGCGCATACCACACCAGCCTCAGCGGTCTGCCTCGCAGCGGCGGTACACCCTGACCGCAACCCATGGGTGGCGTAGTCGGACAATTAACCTAAAACTTATACTATACCGCCACTGGTTTGACCACCCTGAGTCACGGGACCGGGTCGCCGCCACGGAGACTACAATCCCCAGAGACCCGGCTCCGGGTAACCCACTACATGTGTACACTAGGCCCAGGGGGCGCGTCAACTTTGGCGTAGTTGGCAGGATTTCGTGCCCGCAACCACCGGGTACTGCGCGCCTTCAAAAGACTGTCACACCTGCCGTGGTGAAGGTCCCCGCCATCCGGAGCCATTTCCCGCCATCCGGAGCCGTTTCCCGCCATCTTCAGCTGTTTTCCCGCCATCCGCAGTCGTTTTCCCGCTGTCGGACGCCATCTTCAGGACGCCGCGCGGGAAGAAGAGGGGTGTGGACGCCGAAAGCGCGCGAGACCTGAAGCTCCGCCCTACGCACCGACGCTGCGCAAGGTCCTGGAAGGAGAGGGAGTGACGCTGACGTCACCAGAGCGCGATGCATGGTCCTCCACCCTGACGATCGTCTGCGGAGCCGCGGCCTACGGAGAAGAAGCAACAGAAGGTAGGCCACACTTAACTAGGGGGGAGGATACGGAGGGACCCTCTACCACCAGCGTGGCCGCTGCCGCAGTAATGCCGTTCACCATGCCTTACATCCCCGGATACTCAGGGGAGTCGCATACCCTAAGCGACTTTAAAGAGAGACTGTACAGCCTGTTTAAAGTATACCCCCTGACGGAGGGACAAAAAGTGAGCATATTGGTAGGCCAGTTAACCGGCGCAGCCCAACGTGAAGTAAAGTCCTGGTCAGTCAGGGACAAGGAGACCGTGAAGGAGATCTTAGCCCGTCTGAGGGACACGTTTGATACCCGCACCTCTGCAGAGATCAAAATGAAATTTTATGGGTGCAAGCAGCGGGCCCAAGACAGTATAAGAGACTATGCTTTGAATTTGCAAGAGGCCCTGGGAGCCATTAAACAGGCAGACCCTGACAGTGTGCGGAATGCAGATGAACTGTTGACTGAGCAATTCATTGAGGGTCTGCTGTCCAACGCCCACCAAACCCAGTCACATGCAATGGCCTTGCAGAACCCTGGGTTAGACTTTGCAAAGTTCAAAGACAGGGCCATCCGGGTGCTCCGAGAACCGGCGGGTAGCTCTGTAACCCACTGGCGCCCTGCTATTACCTATCACCAGGAGGCGGCGCCCTTGTCTACAGAGTCTGTAGGAGCTGGTGCGCAGGCTTTGGATAACAACCCGGCTACAGACTTGCACCATCAGGTCCAAGAACTGACCAAAAGCGTAGCCGCGCTAACCAGAACTGTGCAGTCTTTACAGGTCTCTCCTCCAGGAAAGATCCAGCTGGAATCCGGACCGGAGGACGTCCCATGGCGCCGACAGAGGAGGATCCCGCCGTCCAGAGGAAGACCCAGCGACCGCTACAACGAGGACGGACAGCCCATCTGCCGCCGCTGCAATCAACCCGGACATATGGCAAGGTACTGTCATTTAAACGGGCACAACCTGGGGTAGAGGGCCAACCCCCAGGCATAAGATCATCAGGCCCATCGAACTGGCGTGATAAATACGTAGGGGGACGTCCAGTCTTGCCTGTGGTACTGGATGGCATTCCTATGAGTGCCCTACTAGACACTGGGTCACAGGTGACTACCATCCCGTACGTGCTCTTTAAGCGGTACTGGAATGACTCGGACATAACCCGCTACCCAGATGATGACCTGAGTATCATCGCCAGCAATGGTCAGCCCGTGCCGCAGGTGGGGTTCAAAGAGGTGACCATTAAGATCGGTAAAGTCGAACTGGCGGCACAAGGACTGATTATTGTGGACATTGACCGTCATGAGAGTCACCCTAAAATAACCTTGGGAACTAACGTAATTGAAAATTGTCTTGCAGAGGTAATTCTCATTTTGCAGCAGGTTACCAAGAACGCCAGTTCCAGCCAGCAGCGTGTTCTCCAAAAAGAGATCCGGGCACTGATGAAACGGCAACAAGTGGAACTATCTGGTGGTGAGATTGGTAGCGTGAGAATGTGTGACCCGTTCCCTATTGCCATGCTCCCGAAAAGTGAGATGATGATCTGGTGCCGGGCAGCTATTGGTCTAAGAGGTAGAGACTACCAAGCAATGGTAGAACCCGTCTACTTAGACAGTAGGCCCACCATTTTGACAGCACGGGGGGTGGTCGATGTACGCCATGGGAGGGATCCCATCCGCATCATAAATATCGGGGGGAGAGAAGTATACCTGCCCCGGTATGCCACGCTAGCCAAATTGTTCACCATAAACCAAAATTCTGTAAGGGCCGTGGAACCCTTGCCTCCATCTCAACCAGAGGAAGGTAACGGCTCTAAGAAACAAATGGAGGACTGGTGTCAGCAACTGCATGTGGGTACTACCTCCACTCCCTCACACCAAAATCAGGGAGTCTACCGGGTGGTTCGGGAGTATGAAAGAGTCTTTAGTAAACACCCGCTAGACTTCGGGCGAGTAAAGGGGGTAGAACATCACATCCCCACAGGAGACCATCCACCCATAAAGGAAAGATACCGACCTGTACCCCCTGCACACTATCAGCATGCAAAGGGGATGTTGCGGGACATGAAGGAGGCTGGGGTAATCAGGGACAGCTGTAGCCCCTGGGCAGCTCCACTAGTTCTAGTGAAAAAGAAGGACAACACAATGAGAATGTGTGTAGACTACAGAAAGGTCAACCGTATCACACACAAAGATGCGTACCCGTTACCTAGAATAGAAGAATCTTTAGCTGCATTAAAATCTGCTAACTTCTTCTCCACTTTGGATCTTACTAGCGGGTACTGGCAGGTTCCTGTAGCAGAGGCAGACAAGGAGAAGACTGCATTCACCACTCCGATGGGTCTCAGCGAATTCAACTGTATGCCATTCGGACTCTGCAATGCACCAGGAACCTTCCAGCGGTTGATGGAATGCTGTCTGGGACACCGGAATTTCGAGACGGTCCTGTTATACCTGGATGATGTCATCGTTTATTCCAAAACCTACGAAGACCATCTGAAACACCTGGCAGAAGTGTTTGATGCCCTGGCAATCTACGGCCTAAATGTGAAACCCTCCAAGTGTCACCTCCTGAAACCAAAGGTGCAGTACCTGGGACATGTGGTGAGTGCTGACGGAGTGGCTCCTGACCCCGATAAGATCACCGTGATTAAAGACTGGCCAAGACCCTCCAGCATAAAGGAAGTGCGGCAGTTCCTCGGGTTGGTAGGCTACTACCGAAGATTCATTCCCGGTTTCACCAAAATGGCAGCCCCTATGCAGGACCTCCTGATAGGTCAATCCAGGAAGGCCAAAAACCAGAAGCCGCCCTTCAGGTGGGAAAAGCTGGAAGAGGAGTCCTTCCGCCAGCTGAAGATGGCCCTCACGGGGGATGAAATCCTGGCGTACCCTGATTACGGCCAGCCCTTTATCCTCCACACGGACGCGAGCAACATCGGGTTAGGAGCCATACTGTCCCAGATCCAGCAGGGGAAAGAACGGGTAATCGCTTACGCCAGCCGAAAACTACGGCCCACAGAGAGAAACCCTGAGAATTATAGCTCATTCAAGCTAGAGTTCCTGTCAGTGGTGTGGGCAGTGACCGAACGTTTCAAGCATTACCTTGCCTCTTCCAAGTTCACCGTGTACACGGATAACAACCCGTTGACACACCTGGACACTGCAAAACTTGGTGCCCTGGAGCAGAGATGGATGGCCCGCCTGTCCAACTATGAATTCACCATCAAATACCGGGCGGGACGCTCGAATGCCAACGCGGATGCCCTGTCCAGAATGCCAAACTAACCGGACGTAGGGGAAGATCCAGAAGAACTGGAAGAAGTCGAACTCCCTGCGTTCCACCGTCATGGGATTACCCTGTATTCCCACCGTGTGAGGGACAGGCGCTCTGCTACGTTCAATCCCTTACCCCACTACAGCTGGGCGGAGACACAAGACAGTGATCCCGCAGTCCGTCTGGTGAAGGAAATGCTGACACAGGCCGATGCCCGTCTTGACCCAGATGCTCCAGAGGAGACCAAGCAACTGTGGAAGGAGAAACGTAAGCTGTTTCTCTACAAGGAGAAGCTGTGCCGGAGAGTGGTCAACTCTAGAACACATGAGCTGACCTGGCAGGTAGTGGTCCCAAGACGAGACGCGGCTATGGTTCTGGAGGCATACCACGATGGAGCAGGACACTTCGGATGGAAGAAGCTGGAGTTCCTGTTGCGTGGATGGTTCTACTGGGTAGGCATGAGAGGAGCCATCGAGAGATGGTGCAGAGACTGTGGCCCGTGCAACCTAAGAAGAAAGGACCGTGCCAGCCAGAAGACTCCCCTGCAGTCCATCATCACCAGGCAGCCACCGGAACTGGTAACCCTGGACCATGTGAAACTGGCTCCAAGCAAATCTGGGTAAGTCTACGCCCTCACCATCGTAGATCACTACTCCCGGTTCCTGGTGGTGGTCCCTGTCAAAGACTTAACAGCTCAAACAACAGTCAGAGCCTTCCAGCTACACTTCTGCCGTCCACACGGGTATCCGGAGCAAGTGTTGACGGACCAAGGACCAGCCTTCGAAGCGGAGGTCTTCCAGGAGTTCTGCAACCTGTATGGCTGCAGGAAGATAAGAACAACGCCTAATCACCCTCAGACCAATGGACTATGTGAGAAAATGAACCAGGTGGTGATAGACTTGCTAAAAACGTTGCCCCTGGAAGAACGCAGTCTGTGGCCTGAAAAACTGCCTGATCTGGTGGACTTGTATAATCACATCCCCGTAGGTTCCACCAACTGTACCCCGGCTTACCTAATGAGAGCAAGACCTGGTAAGCTGCCTATTGACCTGGATATGGGAGTCCTGACACCTGAGGACACCTCGCCAGAGGCAGACTGGGATACAGAACGGCAGCAGCAGTATTGGAAAGTACAGGAGAGCGTCGAGCGAAGTCTGTCTCAAGCAAGAGAAAGGCAAGAGAAGGCTTATAACTAGCATGCTCCCGCTGTTCCCCTGGTACCCGGAGAGCAGGTCTTGAAGAGAAAGAGGCGGCTCCACAAGTTGGACGACCAGTGGGAGAAGGACCCGTACACCGTGCTGCCCTCAAGCCATGAGAACCCAAAAGTGTGTGTCATCAGTAAGGATGGAGGAGAGACCACAGCCATTGTCTCCAGAGACCACCTGAAAAAGTGTCCCGAGCTGCTGCGAAGCCCTGAGGAAGATCAAGAGAACCCTCAACCCGCAGAGGAAAGGGAAGAAATGATCAGTACCGTACTCGGAGACTTTCCCCGGTCATGGACTCAAATCAACAACGCAGTCGTGGTACCCATCCTCACCTTTCTCCAGCCAGCCCCTCAAGGGCCTACAGAAGAACAGGAAGTGTCGGGAGAGCAACCAGCCCAGGAGGCAGAAGAATCCATACCAGCAGACCAGGAGAATCAACCCTCTGCTAGTAGTGAGCCTGCCGTGCCCCTAGTAAGCCAAAGAGAACGCAGAAATCTGCCAGGCCTACCCACAACACCTCCTACACCCTGTAGTTCAGAACCAGATAGTGGCTTACGTAGGTCCACCAGGAGCACTAGAGGACAGATGCCCGCGCGCTGGAGAGTCTAATGCCAAGTATATATTTACCTGTACCTACGTAAATGCTGAAAAAGGTTTATGTTTTTGTTGCCTGTTTATTGATTATGTTTCTCTAGTTACCCTGCAGGTTTATTTGGACTGACAGGTTATGGACGCTGAATAACCGGAACTACAATGTAGATAGTTGCACCTTGGTGCCTCTTGCGAAGATGGCCGCGGAAGAGAAAAACCTGTCTGGCATGGCCTCCTTGTGGCCCAAAGTAGCTAGCCTCAGCCTTGCAGCCACACCCAGGGCCAACGTTTGGGGTTTGCTTTGGACAGGTCCCCTACTCTGTTCCAAGACTTCACCTTGTTGGGTGACATGGACACCCGGTTACGGACACGTCGTGACCTCTAAAGACTAAAACTTCTTGTATATATGTTGAAATGTTATTGTTTATGCCCTGTATGTGTTTTCTTGAAAATGTGTTTAGTCCTGGAGTGCTAAAATTCACTAGGGGGGAATGTGACACCCCAGGGGTCGGGTTGCCACAGTGATAGAAAAATCACATCTGAGAGCAAGTGGGAGGTTTCCTGGTCAGGAGCCCTTAAACATGCAACACATCCTGTCCCAGGCCAGATAGGAGAGGAACCTGCCCTATATAAACTGGGTCTGGGGCGGGGTTAGTCAGTCTAACAGTCTAGGAGAGGAGAAAGACAGGGAAAGCAACAGCTAGGAGCTCTGTAGGAGCAGGAGCTGAAGACCAGGGGCTGGAGCTAAGCAGAGCTCGCCCTGGCAGAAGAATATAAGAACCGGACACCGGAGTCCGAGGCTGCGGGGATCTTTAAGTTCAGCAGCAGAAACCAGCCGGCAAGGGATTCCAGGTCCTCTGGCCATAGAAGCCCGGAGGCTCAGTCACAAGGAAGGGACCAGCACCGCCATCGAGGAGCGGAGGCTATCAGAAGGCTCCAAGTCACCAGCCATACGGGTGAGCACCACACGGTATACTCAGGGACGTGGGCTACTTCCACACGCTTACAGCAAGGTAGCCAGGAAGAGTGCAGATAGACGGGGAGGCCTACAACTCCACCTGGCCAGGGGAACTCCTGTTTGTTCACAGACTGACCAGGCCCCTTATGCTAGCCAGTACTCCCGGGAGGGTCTGCCTTAATATCATCAGTAAAGACCCTGAACTGCACTGCAAAGACTCTGAGTCGTTCCTGCTTTCTCACCGCATACAACACTACTAGTACTGGGACGCCCGTGCACCATCACTCCCATCATCCACATTCCCTGCCCTGAGGCTATACTCTTCCCGTGGGGAGTTATCCCATCCTTTGCTGCGCATACCACACCAGCCTCAGCGGTCTGCCTCGCAGCGGCGGTACACCCTGACCGCAATCCACGGGTGGCGTAGTCGGACAATTAACCTAAAACTTATACTATACCGCCACTGGTTTGACCACCCTGAGCCACGGGACCAGGTTGCCGCCACGGAGACTACAATCCCCAGAGACCCGGCTCCGGGTAACCCACTACACGTGTACACTAGGCCCAGGGGGCACGTCATACATGTCTCCCATGATCTTTAAATTACTCAGAACACCCTGTTATACTGAGGAGAGCGACGAAGCAAACTGTTCCCCCTCAGGAACTCCCGAAGCTCCTCCCCCACTAAAGGTACCAAATTGTGGGTGATAACCGTATGCACCGAAGAAAGGTGACCTGCCAGTGGATTCTTGACAATGATTATTATTAATGGCAAATTCTGCCAGCGGTAAGTAGGATGTCCAAACCTCCTGATTTTCGGAGATGAAACACCTGAGCTAGGTCTCCAAATTCTGAATGATACACATGGTCTGTCCATTCGACTGAGGGTGGAAGGCAGAGGAAAAGGACAGCTGCACCCCCAGTCAAGAACAGAATGCCTTCCAGAGCTTGGAAACAAACTGGGTCCCCCGATCTAACACCACATCGGAGGAATATCTGTGAAGCTTCACGATCTCATTTATAAGCACCTGAGCAAGTGTCTTGGCATTTGGAAGTGCAGGTAATGCGGCAAAGTGAACCGTTTTACTGAACCTATCTACAACCACCAAAACTACCGTTTTGCCTGCAGAAGCTGGTAGGTCAGTATTAAAATCCATGGACAAGTGTGCCCATGGCCTACTAGGGATAGGTAGCAGAAGAAGAGTACCAGACGGCCAGGTATGCGAAGCTTTAGAACGCGCGCAAATACTACAAGCAGAAACATGTTCAATCACATCCTGATGCAACCCCAGCCACCAAAAACGACGAGAGAGGAGGTCCGCGGTTGCCTTACCATCTGGATGCCCAGCAAGCAGAGTTGTGATGTTCCTTAATAACTTTGCGGCGCAGATTAGATGGTACAAATAACCTTGCTTAAGGGCAGAAGGCAGGAGCGTCCCCCTGAGCCTCCAACATCCCACCCTCCAGTTCAGGATACAGTGCCGAAATGACTACCCCTTTCCGTAATATCGAGGCAGGGTTCTCATGGTCACCACCACCAGGGAAGCTCCGGGACAAAGCGTCAGCCTTGACAAAGCATCAGCCTTGACATTTTTGACCCCTGGACGAAAAGTGACAACAAAATTGAACCTAGTAAAAAACAGGGACCATCTGACTTGCCTAGGGTTGAGACGTTTAGCTGACTGGAGATATGACAGGTTATTATGGTCAGTAATAGAATGGACTGCCCCCTCCAACCAATGTCACCATTCTTCGAACGCCAATATGATCGCCAAAAGTTCACTATTACCCACGTCATAATTTCTCTCAGTCGAAGACAATTTTTTAGAAAAGAAGGCGCATGGATGCCATTTACCAGGGGACGGACCCTGAGACAACACAGCCCCAACCCCCGACATCCGACGCATCAACCTCCACAATAAAGAGTTGGGAAATATCGGGTTGACTGAGTATAGGTGAAGTGGCAAAATGATTCTTTAAGGAAGAAAAAGCCTGGAGGGAGGCATCCGACCATTTGGAAAAATTGGACCCCTTCTTAGTTCTTAGTCATGTCAGTAAGGGGTTGCACAATTACAGAGTAATTTTGGATGAATTTCCGGTAAAAATTAGTAAAGCCCAGAAAACATTGAAGAGCCTTCAGGTTCTTGGGACAGTCCCTATCAAGGATTGCAAGGATCTTCTCCGGATACATCCGAAAACCCGAAGATGACATCAAGTACCCAAAAAACTGCACCTCCTTAACAGCGAAAACACATTTTTACAGTTTGGCATAAAGTTTGTTATCCCTTAATATCTGGAGCACCTTCTTAACATGCCCCCGATGTGTCTCAAAATCAGGTGAGTAAACCAAAATCTCATCCAGATAGACCACCACAAACCTCCCCACCAAATGATGGAAAATATCATTTATGAAATGCTGGAATACCACAGGTGCATTGGTCAAACTGAAAGGCATAACCAGACTCTCGAAATGCCCTTCAGGGGTATTGAATGCTGTTTTCCTTTCGTCCCCTTCTCTGATTCTAACCAGATTGTAGGCTCCCCTTAAATCAATTGGAGAATACCTTAGCTCATACAACCTGGCTGAACAAATCAGGAATAAGGGGATATGGATCACAGATGGTAATTTGATTTAATTCCCGGAAATCTAAACAGGGACGTAGACCGTCATCTTTTTTCTTCACAAAGAAAAACCCTGCCGCCACGGGCGAAGATGATGGTCTGATATGTCCCTTTTCCAGACTTTCCGCAATGAAATCCTTCATGGCTTGTCTCTCAGGGCCAGAAAGATGATACAGTCTGGACTTCGGTAGTTTAGCTCCGGGGGTCAGGTTAATAGGACAGTCATATGCACGATGAAGAGGCAAATCCTGATACCCCCTCTCAGAAAAATACATCCTCAAAACCAGGCAGAAAAGCAGGTAATATTTCCGTAGAGACAGTAGCAAGGGAAATATCTAAACCGTTCTCATGGCAGTAATCCGTCCATTCAATAATCTCCCCGGTTTGCCAATTCACCAACGGATTATGTTTAACAAGCCAAGGAATACCCAAAACAATAGGCATGGAAAGACTGTCCAGGACATAGCAAGGGATTTTTTCACAATGAACTGACCCCACTCTCAGTTTTACATTATGTACAATCTGAGTAAATGCTCTCTGTGCAAGTGGCGCCGAGTCGATGGAGAAGATTGAACTAGGTTTAGCTAAAGTACAGCAAGCAAGTTTATGAGTTTTCACAAACTCAGCATCAACCATGTTGACTCCGGCTCCACTGTCAACAAACACAGAAATTTTCTCGGTTTTGCTCTCTAGCACCACCTCTGCTGTCAGGACCAACCGGGAACTGCAGGTTGGCAACAAATTCACCCCTTGTTTATCCAACTCCAGACTACCAAGAGTTAATCGAGTCTCCTTTTGTTTGGACAGGTCCCAAGAATATATCCCTTTTTTCCACAAAAAAAACATACGCCTTTTTTTTGCAAATCTCCTGGGAAATGTATGATGCAGAGACACCCCCTAACTGCATGGGTTCCTCCACCTCCCGCAGTACTGGTTCACTGCCAGACCGCTCCCCCTGCAGAGGTACATAACCCCGACAAGAAGGCTCCGGAGAAGGTGGTCTCACCCACCTACCCCGAAGGCATCTATCAAGACGTATGACCAACGACATGGCCGCCTCCAAGGACTGAGGGGTTCCATATACTACCAAGAAATCTTTCAACCTTTCAGTAAGACCCTTACAAAATTGACTTCTAAGGGCTGAGTCATTCCATTTGGAATCCGTTGCCCATCTACGGAATTCCGGACTGTACGTTTCCACTGACCGAAAAACCCCTCCACAGACAGGAGACAAACCGAGTCCTGTGGTAAAGAAAACGTCCACGACTGAGGATCTCCCTGCAGTAGAGAGATCACAATTCCAACCCATTGCTCTTCATTTCCAGAGGGGTAAGGACAAAGTTTAAAATACAGTTTGCAGGCCTCATTGAATACAAAAAACTTGTCCCTACCTACTGAAAACCTTTCCGGGAGGGCAACCTTGGGTTCAGGCTGGATAGGCCTACCTGCAGAGACCCCCACATTGGCGACCTGTAGCCGCTAATGCTGCTGCTGAACCTCACAACGGATGTCATTCACCTCCAGAGACAGACTGCACAGCCGCTCTGTGAGCTTTGCAACTGAACCCATACCAAGGAGAAAGGAAAAAAAAAACACGCCCAAAAAACACACACACACAAAAAAAAAAGTGTCAATTTTTTTTTCCTTTTCAAAATGTGCTCGGCCGGTGATAATGTCACACAAGATGTGGAAAGACTTAGGGTAACACAATGGGAAAGGGAGCCCAGACTC
Source organism: Phyllobates terribilis (assembly GCF_046119375.1). Taxonomy (NCBI): domain Eukaryota; kingdom Metazoa; phylum Chordata; class Amphibia; order Anura; family Dendrobatidae; genus Phyllobates; species Phyllobates terribilis. The sequence goes on along the minus strand of NW_027364108.1, from coordinate 274,233 downwards.
TGGGGTAAGGGGGGAGTGGAGACCTCCTAGGCTGATCTAATATCACCCTGTCTCCACTAACATCCCTATATTGGTTCTTTAACAATCGCCGCACGCGAACCTCGCCCTGTCTTTCCCTGGCGTTAAGCCCTGGCTAGGGAAGGGAGGGGGATGAGCGCTAATCGATCTCCACTGACAACTAAAGACAACAAGGGGGAACAAACAAGGGAAGATAGCTTAGCTTTAAGTTGACTTCAGAGAGATAAACACCCTTCCTCATTGCTCCAGAGAGGAAGAAGTAATGCACTTGCTCCGAGCCTTCACAAGGGATAATGTGAGTATCGCCGGCACCTCCCTCTAGCAGACAGCAGGTATTTAAACACCCAGGCCAGGGTGTTAATTAGCCAGAGGAAGGTAGCCCCTGGGTCCTAGAGACACAGCCTCTAAGAAGGACAGCGTTGCCCAGTAAGATGGCGCTACCCATTTTTGTAATCATTTGCAGCTGTGGAATTGTCAATATAAAACTCCCACATCCCCTCACACCACACTCCCTGATGAAGCAGGAGCGAAGCGGCATTGGAGTGGTGTGAGGGGGTTGTGGTATGTCCCTATTACTAACATCTGGATGTTTATTGCACTTTTGGCCATTTTTTCTTATTTGTATTATGTTAAGGCACTCTGCACTTTTATCATTGGGATACCTCACTTGAGAATTTTATAAGCTGAGTTGCTTTATTTACTGAGATTTTACTGACCTCTAGTGGTGTATATATATGTGTCACCCAGGGAGATAAAGGGGACTCGGTACCCTGGCCTTTTACCTTGTTTAGGAGGTCACGGCAGTCGGCTCCCGGGCCCGTACTCTGGGTCTCTCTTTAAAAAGGGGTTTTAGTGTACAGTTTGTCTCGTGACGCCACCTGTGGTTTCCGGTAATGGTTACCGGCGCTGCTGCAGACCTCCGGGGGGGTGGGGGGGTGATAGGATGGCAGCTGGGATGTTTCTGCTCCCCACAGGCAGAGCGGGCCCCCGGGGCAGTGTAGGTGTAGATCGTGGTGATGCTGGGGCTTGTGGTGCAGGAGAGATGGCGCAGTGGAAATAACTGACGGAGGCAGTGCAGTCATCTGAGTTTTACTCACAGTTCTTGTTCAAGTTTCTCAGGTACACTGCACGGGTGTCAGCCTCCGCGTCGCACTGCGTCCACCTGGTAAGGGGTCCAGCACTTTCTCAAGTATATCAGGAGCGCTTGACGGAACCCCACTTTCTTTATGTTCCTTACTAGACCGACTTCTCGCGCCGGGTCTTCTCCCTCCTGCCCTGCGCTTTCCCACACACAGTCCTGATCGGGTGCTCTGAAGTCCGCCTGGGCAACCTGGGGTTCCCGGACCTACTTGATGCCCTTCACGGTGACTAGGGTGAGACTGTGGCAACTGCACCATGAAAGTGCAGAAGCCTCCAGTTTTCCAGCCGAGACCTGGAGTAACACGGTTGGTCCAGGGACTGGTTCCCTTCTTGCGGCCTGGTCCCTCCGTCATTTGACAGATTAGAGTGTACGGGTGGCTTCCTGCTCCTTCCGTACCCCTGGTACCCCTTCAGTTACCGGAGCCTTCATCCTCTGCTCCCCTCCTGGGCCTCTGTTACTAGGCCCCACTTGTGGAGCAGAGCTCCTGAAGAGACTCTGCTCCCCTCCTCTCCTTACTACTCACTGACTGACTGTCCTCACTGACCTGCCACCCTAAGATGGCTTCCCTTTAAATACCTCCTACAATGGTGCTCCCCTACACTACATCCTCCACCCACACCCACTACTGGTTCCCCCTCTCTTTGGTTCCCCCCACTCCAGCCAGGGACAGGGCTCAGCAGAGACACAATGCATCTTGCCCTTCCAGCTGACATGGAGTAGTGTAGTGTTGTGTGCAGGTGTTGGGGGTTCCGGGCAGCACTCCCTCCTTACCTGAGAGAAGGAGGCACTACACCTCTGGGTGAGGGGCAGTACCTCTGTGGCGACTGAACCCTCAGGGGCGCCACATATACTATTTCTGTGGTCCAGCTTTCTGATGTAATATAATACAACATGTCAGCATTGCACTTGATCTTAAAGACATCGGCATTATTTACTATATCTGAATGACTAAAATATATGTGTTCATTATGATTTAACTTGGAATTGACCATCCATATTAAATATATAGCTGTGTATGTACATAAATTACGGACCTAGTGTATTCATCTTTTGTTGTATAATCATGAAGTGCAATTATTAATTTATCTATTGCGGACATGCTCATCCCCCCTCTTATATTAATTTTTAATTTGTTTGTTGCATTTTTAATGTCCTTGCCTGTGTGTATTTTTTAATCTTTTTTGTATAATAAAGGTTATTGCATTATATAAAGCCTGTTGGGTACTCTTTATAAGGTCTTTGGTTAGTTGGGTAACTAACTTTAATTATTGGCATTTCCTTCATTGATAGGATTTCTAGCCTCTAAGAAGGTGTCTGTAATACCAAACGAAGAGATCTCCTGCAACCAACATCAAGGCGACTGTCTGTCACTTCTGACACACCCGTGACAGTGTGACTGCAGACTTATGAATTTGCAGCCAGTGGTCTGGAGTTTGCAGGCAGTTCTTTTGTGGATGGAAAGAAAAATTTACAAAAAATAAATTTGGTCATTAGACCCTTTCTTAAGAAGCTCGGCAAACGTACAGTCACATGGAAATTGATATATAGTAAATTAGTGCCTCCTAATTTACTTTGGCTACGTGATTTATCATGCAAATAGACAGCGTGTCTGAAACTCTTTCTTAACATGGCAGGATGACAATCAAAATGTCAGATATTAAAAGTAAAATATCACTGTAGTTTGTGTCCTAACCAGCATAATTTAAAAAAAATATATATATATATATATATATATATATATATATATATATATATATATGACGCGCCCCCTGGGCCATATTCTTTAAGGGAATACCCGGAGCCGGATCAGATGGGGGTTGTAGTCTCCGAGTGGCTGTGACCCGGTCCGTGCCCAGGGTGTCAAGCTCAGTGTGTGGCAGTCCTTACTGATGTTACTAAAGTTCTTTTATGTCGACTACGCCACCCGTTGAATTGCGGTCACTACGGCCGCCGCTGCAGCAAGGTCCGCTGAGGCTGATGGTGTTTGTGCAGCTTAGGTAGTATAACCCCCAACGGGAGGGGTATAGCCTCAGGGGGGTCAGGTGCAGAGGATGGTGGTTGTGGAGGTGCAGGGATGATGGTAATGAGAGTCAGAGTCGGGTTGTGCAGTTCAGGGTTCTTTACTTACTGCAGATGTTCCGGTCACTCCGGCCTTGAGTGACCACCCGAGCCGTGCTGCGTCCACCAGGTCCTGGACTCGGCCAACCCCCAAGTAGTTCTGGAGCGTGGTTCTGAGCTCCCGTTCTGTCCTGTCCTCGTCTCTGGCCTTCCCCACCAGGGATCCACCTATGTCCGGCTCCCTCGGGCCTCTTGTTGGCGAACCCTTTTCCTCTGGGTTCCCTGACCCTATGCGTGGTCTGCCTTCCGGGTGGATATGGTGGGTGGCCGTGGCAGATGCTGCCCACGGCCTCCGGTCTCTGGCTGAGGTATGCTGTAGCCCCCACCAGTTTGGGATCCGGTACCCTGTTGCCAACTCTTCACCCTGTGGTTGTATTTGGGGTCTCAGAGTTCCTTCTTTCTCCCCCTCTGGGTCTTTCTTGCTCTCCTCTCTCACTCTTGGGCTGGGGCTGCTCTGCTCTTCTGCTCTCTTCCACTGTTCTGCAAAGACTCACAGACTGACTGACTGTGGCTGACTGACTTCTCTCAGACTGACCCTGATCTTAGATGGTGCCCACCTTATATACTCCCTCTATGTGTGAGCTCAGGTGACCAGCACCCAATGAGCTCCTAACTTTACCCAGGCTGCTCCCCCTATCTGCCCCTACACTACTGGGATGTACCACCCCCCTCCCACTCCAGCCAAGGACAGACTCGATCGTACCTGCACATTTCTAAGTGGGAGTACCGTTGGTCTGCCCTCCGGAAATGGGATGTGTGTAGTGCATGCAGCTGACTGAGCTCAGTTACACACTCCATCCTTACCCGGGAGTGGAATATCACACCTCTGGGTTGAGGTGCAATACCCCTGTAGCAGCCGAATCCTCAGGGTGCTACATTTATAGTACAGACCAAAAGTTTGGACACACCTTCTCATTCAAAGATTTTTCTGTATTTTCATGACTATGTAAATTGTACATTCACACTAAAGGCATCAAAACTATGAATTAACACATGTGGAATTATATAGTTAACAAAAAAGTGTGAAACAACTGAAAATATGTCTTATATTCTAGGTTCTTCAAAGTAGCCACCTTTTGCTTTGATGACTGCTTTGCACACTCTTGGCATTCTCTTGGCACCCCCAATCCTGGTATGCATGGCACCCCTCACCCCCAATCCTGGTATGCATGGCACCCTTCACCCCCAATCCTGGTATGCATAGCACCCCTCACCCCCAATCCTGGTATGCATGGCACCTCTCACCCCCAATCCTAGTATGCATGGCACCCCTCACCCCCAATCCTGGTATGCATGGTACCCAATCCCTATCCTGGTATGTATGGTACCCCTCATCCTGGTATGGATGGTACCCCTCATCCCTGTCCTGGTATGGATGGCACCCCATCCCTCTTCCTGGTATGCATGGTACCCCTCATCCCTATCCTGGTATGCATGGCCCCTCATCCGAATCCTGGTATGCATGGCCCCCCACATCCCTATCCTGGTATGCATGGTACCCCTCATTCCTATGCTGGTATGCATGGCCCCCTCATAACCAATCCTGGTATGTATGGCACCCCTCATTCCCAATCCTGCTATGCATGGCACCCCTAATCCCCAATCCTGCTATGCATGGCACCCCTTATACCCAATCCTGCTATGCATGGCACCCCTCATCCCCAATCCTGCTATGCATGGCACCCCTCATCCCCAATCCTGGTATGCGTGACACCCCTCATCCCCAATCCTGCTATGCATGGCAACCCTCATCCCCAATCCTGCTATGCATGGCACCCCTCATTCCAAATCTGGTATACATGGCACCCCTCATCCCCCAATTCTGGTATGTATGGTACCCAATCCCTCATCCTAGTATATATGGCACCACTCATCCCCCAATCCTGGTATGCATGGCACTCCATCCCTCATCCTGGTATGTATGGTACCCCTCATCCCTATCCTGGTATGTATGGTATCCCTCATCCTGGTATGCATGGCATCCCATCCCTCATCCTGGTATGCATGGCACCCCATCCCTCATCCTGGTATGCATGGTACCCCTCATCCCTATTCTGGTATGCATGGTACCCCTCATCCCTATTCTGGTATGCATGGCACCCCTCACCCCCAATCCTGGTATGTATTGCACCCCATTCCTCATCCTGGTATGCATGGCACCACTCATCCCCCAATCCTGGTATGTATGGCACCCCTCATCGCCCAATCCTGGTATGTATGGTACCCCTCATCCCCCAATCCTGGTATGTATGGTACCCTTCATCCCCCAATCCTGGTATGTATGGCACCCCTCATTCCCCAATCCTGGTATGTATGGTACCCCTCATCCCCCAATACTGGTATGTATGGCACCCCTCATCCCCCAATCCTAGTATATATGGCACCCCTCATCCCCCAATCCTGGTATGTATGGTACCCTTCATCCCCCAATCCTGGTATGTATGGTACCCCTCATTCCCCAATCCTGGTATGTATGGTACCCCTCATCCCCCAATACTGGTATGTATGGCACCCCTCATCCCCCAATCCTAGTATATATGGCACCCCTCATCCCCCAATCCTGGTATGTATGGTACCCTTCATCCCCCAATCCTGGTATGTATGGTACCCCTCATCCCCCAATCCTGGTATGTATGGTACCCCTCATCTCCCAATCCTGGTATGTATGGTACCCCTCATCCCCCAATCCTGGTATGCTTGGTACCCCTCATCCCCCAATCCTGGTATGTGTGGGCCCCTCATCCCCAATCCTGGTAAGTATGGTACCCCTCATCCCCCAATGCTGGTATATGTGGCCCTTCACCCCCTAATCCTGGTATGCATGGCACCCCTCATCCCCCAATCCTGGTATGTGTGGCCCCCTCATCCCCAATGCTGGCATGCATGGCACTTCTCACCCCCCAATCCTTGTATGCATGGTACCCCTCATCCCTAGCATGGTGTGTATGGTCCCCTCACCCCACAATCCTGGTATGTATGACACCCCTCATCCCTTTTACGCTGCCCACATATAAAAAAATAAACACTTATACTCACCTTTCTTCCCTGTGCTCCAGCGCTGCGGTGTCCTTTTCTGCCAGAGGCCGGGGATGGAGTGTGGCTCCGGAGTACGCACGTGCCCATACCGCGCTGTCCGCCGCCATTTTGCTGCGAATGTATCTTCAGTAAAATGGCGGCGGATAGCGCTATGCACATGCGCCGATTCCGACGCCTTCACTCCTGCCCCGGTCTCCGGCAACGCTCCTCCCGGTCAAGTAAGTATGTAAGCATGGCGCCGGAGTTCGCGGTATGCACTCAGTGTCTACGCATACCGTGATCTCCGGCGCCATACACACTCCTCTTACCTGTAATGGCTCCATGCGTGCTTCTGTTTGGAGCCAGACTGCGCAGGCGTGTCGCGCTTGTGCAGTCTATAAAGGCTTCAGACAGAGGTACGCATCTCCCGTTATTTTATAGATATAGGGTATGTGCACACGATGCAGAAATGCTCAGGATTTTTTCCTGAGCGTTTCTGCATCTCTCTGGCAGGAAAAAACGCATGCGGATTGTACATGCGGTTTCCTGCCAGGGACATGCGGAAATGAAGCGGTCTTCACTTTCATTTCCGCATGCGGGTTGACAAGCGCTTCCCAAGCGATTTTAGCATCACTTGGAAAGTGCTTGTCAATTTCACACTATATAAATCCATGCAACCGGCATGGATTTATATAGTGTGTGATGTCAAAAAATAAAAAATAAATCTATACGTTACCCTCTGATGGCCCCCGGTGTCCTGCTTCATCGGTCCCGGCTGCCGGCAGTGAAGACTGTAGGACCTTCCGACGTCAGCGTCACGTGACCCGTCACATGACTCTGACGTCAGCGAAGGTCCTTCTTCATTCAAACGCGAAGTGCCCGGGAAGCCGGCAGGACGCAGCGCGGGCCGTCAGAAGGTGAGAATATATATATTTTTTATTTTATTCTTTTGGTACCTGGGTCTGGATGAGAGTCCTCTCATCCACACCCGGGTACCATCCGCACATTAGACCGCATGAAAAGCGCATCAACATATACAGTGATGCGGATTCCATGCGGTCTAATGCAAGTCAATGGCGGCAAAAGAGCAGCGTTTCCGCAAAATTAATTGACATGCTGCGGATTTTTGACCGCAGCGTTTACGCTGCGGAAAAATCCGCATCATGGGCACAGCACATGCGGATTTCCATTGGGGAACATTGCTGCCCTTCTACCATGCGTTTTTCATGCGTTTCCGCGGCGTTTACGCAACTGCAAAAACGCCGCGGAAACGCATGAAAAACGCATCGTGTGAACTCAGCCATACAGTGGGGAAAAAAATATTTAGTCAGCCACCAATTGTGCAAGTTCTCCCACATAAAAAGATGAGAGGCCTGTAATTGACATCATAGTTAGACCTCAACTATGAGAGACAAAATGAGAAAACAAATCCTGAAAATCACATTGTCTGATTTTGAAAGAAATTTGTTTCAAATTTTGGTGAAAAATAAGTATTTGGTCAATTACAAAAGTTAATCTCAATACTTTGTTATATATCCTTTGTTGGCAATGACAGAGGTCAAACGTTTTCTGTAAGTCTTCACAAGGTTGGCACACACTGTTGCTGGTATGTTGGCCCATTCCTCCATGCAGATCTCCTCTAGAGCAGTGATGTTTTGGGAATGTCGCTAGGCAACACGGACTTTCAATTCCCTCCAAAGGTTTTCTATAGGGTTTAGATCTGGAGACTGGCTAGGACACTCCAGGACCTTGAAATGCTTCTTACGAAGCCACTCCTTCGTTGCCCTGGCGGTGGCTTGGGATCATTGTCATGTTGAAAGACCCAGCCATGGTTCATCTCCAATGCCCTTGCTGATGGAAGGAGGTTTGCACTCAAAATCTCACGATACATGGCCCCATTCATTCTTTTATGTACATGGATCAGTCTTCCTGGTCCCTTGGCAGAGAAAAAGCCCCAAAGCATGATGTTGCCACCCCCATGCTTCACAGTAGGTATGCTGTTCTTTGGATGCAACTCAGCATTCTTTCTCCTCCAAACATGATGAGTTGTGATTCTACCAAACAGTTCAACTTTGGTTTCATCTGACCATATGGCATTCTCCCAATACTCTTCTGGATCATCCAAATGCTCTCTAGCAAACTTCAGACGGGCCAGGACATGTAATTGTGGCACCCCAGGGGTCTGGTTTCCACAGTAACGGCAATGTTATGTCTGAGAGCAGGTGGGAGGTCTCTTGGTCAGGGATCCTGTGCATGCCACACCTCCTGCCCAGTCCCTGGGAGGGGAAGAACTTCCCCTATATAAACCTAGGGCTGAGGCAGGGTTAGTGAGTAGAGAAGAAGTAGAGACAGAGAAGAGAAGCAGATATAGGAAAAGAACATCAGGAGCTCTGTGGGAGCAGTGCTACAAGGAGTCAGGGGCTGGCAGCTGCAGAGCTCGCCCTGACTGAGAAGTTATCACCGGACCCGGAGTCCGAGGCTGTGGGGACTAACTCCTATCCAGCAGCAGAAACCGACCGGCAGGGGATTGCAGGTCCTCTGGCCCAGAAACCCGAAGGCACGGTCACACGCGTGGGACCAGCACCGCCGTCGTGGAGCGGAAGCTACTAGAAGGCCCCGAGTCACCGGCCATACGGGTGAGCACCACACGGTACACTCAGGGACGTGGGCTACTTATACCCGCTTCTAGCAAGGTAGCCAGAAGAGTATCGTTAGTTTGGGAGGCCTACAACTCCGCCTGGCCAGGGGAGATCCCATCTGCTCAAGGACTGACCAGGCCCCAATCGCTAGCCAGTACTCCGGGAGGGTCTATCGTTGTCACCAGTAAAGACCCTGAACTACACCGTACCGTCTCCGAGTGGTTCCTGCTACCCCCATCATCCACGTCGGCTGGCCTGAGGCCATACCCCTCCCGTTGGGGGTTATACTATCACGCTGCACAATCCTACCACCGGCCTCAGCGGTCTGCCCTGCAGCAGCAGCTCCTTAGCTGTACTCAACGGGTGGCGTAGTCGTCCAACATCTACCGCTAATACAGCGCCACTTAGTCTGACTCCCTGGGCACGGACCGGATCACCGCCACGAGACTACAACCCTCAAGAGATCCGGCTCCGGGTAAGCTCCCGCGTGCGCAACGCAGCGCGACACAGGCCCAGGGGCGCGTCAACTTTTGGCGTAGTCGGCAGGATCTCGTGCCCGCAACCACCGGGTACTGCGTGCCTGAAAAAGACTGTTCAAACTTACCTGTGGTGAAGATTCCCGCCATCCGGCGCCATCTTCCGCTTCCTTCCCGCCATCGGTGGAGTTTTCCCGCCATCCGGCGCCATCTTCAGCCTTCTTCCCGCCATACGTGGAGTTTTCCCGCCATTGGACGCCATCTTGAGGACGCCGCGCGGGAAGTAGAGGGGCGTGGACTCCGAAAGCGCGCGAGAACTGAAGCCCCGCCTCACGTCCGGACGTTGCGTAAGGTCCTGGAAGGAGCCCAGCAGACGCCGACGTCACAGGAGCGCGACGGAAGGTCCTCAACCCTGACGATTCACTGCGGAGCCGCGGCCTACGGAAGAGGATCATCGCAAGGTAGGCCACGGTCCACTAGGGGGGAGAAGGATGCCGGATACGGAGGAGAGCTTCACCGCTTCAACCCCCGCCAGCGCCACCGCTGTTGCGGTCATGCCTTTCACCATGCCCTATATCCCGGGGGCAGCCTGGCTACCCCAGTACTCAGGGGAGTCACATACCCTGCATGACTTTAGAGAAAAGCTGGATAGCCTCTTCCAGGTGTACCCCCTCACAGAGGAGCAAAAAGTGAGCATCCTGGTGGCCCAATTAACCGGGGCAGCCCAAAGGGAGGTAAAGTCCTGGCCACCTGGGGGGAGGACTGTCGCAGGGATACTAACCCGGCTGAGGGACACCTTTGCTACCCGCACCTTAGCCGAGATCAAGCTTAGATTCTACGGGTGCAAACAGCGGGCACATGAGAGTATAAGGGACTATGCCCTGAACCTACAAGAGGCCCTGAGAGCCATTAAGCAGACCGACCCTGACGGCGTGGGAGACGAGGACAGGCTGTTGACTGAACAATTTATAGAGGGTTTATATTGCAATGCCCACCGAACCCAGTTGCGGGCAATGGCCTTACAGGACCCTCATCTGGGATTTGCACAGTTGAAGGACAGAGCCATCCGGGTGCTTCGAGAACCGGCACCAGGTGGCGTTGTGACCCCCAGACACCCCACTACCACTTACCACCAGGAGGCGGCGCCCTTGTCGGCAGGGCCTGTGGGAGCTGATGCGCAGGCTTTGAACAATGACCCGGCTCCAGACCTGCACCATCAGGTCCAAGAGCTAGCTAAACGCGTTGCTGCGCTAACCCGAACTGTGCAGTCTTTACAGGTTTCCACTCCAGGGAAGATCCAGCTGGCATCCGGACCGGAGGACATCCCGTGGCGTCGACCAAGGAGGACCCCACCGGCCAGAGGAAGACCCAGCGACCGATACAACGAGGACGGACGACCCATCTGCCGCCGCTGCAATCAACCCGGACATATGGCAAGGTACTGTCCTTTAAACTGGCACAACCTGGGGTAGAGGGCCAACCCCCAGGAAAAAGATCACCAGGCCCATCGAACTGGCGCGACAAATATGTGGGAGGACGTCCAGTCTTACCCGTGGTACTGGATGGCATTCCTATGAGTGCCCTACTGGACACCGGGTCACAGGTCACCACCATCCCGTACGTGCTCTTCAAGCAGTACTGGAATGACTCGGATATCACCCGCTACCCTGACGACGACTTGAGTATCATCGCCAGCAATGGTCAGCCCGTGCCACAGATTGGATTTAAAGAGGTGACCATTAAAATCGGTAGAGTCGAACTGGCAGCACAGGGACTGATCATTGTAGACATTGACAAACACGAGAGTCACCCAAAGATAACTCTAGGAACTAATGTAATTGAAAATTGTCTTGCAGAGGTGATTTTCCTTTTACAGCAGGTTGCCAAGAACGCCAGCTCCGGCCAGCAGCGAGTGCTCCAGAAAGAGATCCGGGCACTGATGCGACGGCAACAGCTAGAACTCTCCGGTGGTGAGATTGGTAGCGTGCGAATGTGTGACCCTTTCCCTATTGCCATGCCCCCGAAAAGTGAAATGATGATTTGGTGCCGGGCAGCTATTGGTCTGAGAGGTAGAGATTACCAGGCAATGGTAAACCAGTTTACTCAGACAGTAGGCCCACCATTTTGACAGCACGGGGGGTGGTCAATGTACGCCATGGGAGGGTGCCCGTTCGCATAATAAATATCGGGAAGAGGGAAGTGTACCTGCCCCGGTATGCCACGCTAGCCAAATTGTATACCATCAATCAAGATTCCATACAGTCCGTAGAACCCTTGCCTCCATCTTCCCCGGAGGAAGGTAACGGCTCTCAGAAAACAATGGAGGACTGGTGTCAGCAACTACATTTGGGTACTGACTCCACTCCCTCACACCAGAAACAGGGAGTCTATCGGGTGGTTCAAGAGTACGAGAGAGTGTTTAGTAAACACCCGTTAGACTTCGGGCGAGTCAAGGGGGTAGAACACCACATCCCCACGGGAGACCATCCTCCCATAAAAGAGAGGTATCGACCCGTACCCCCTGCACACTACCAACACGCCAAGGGGATGCTTAGAGACATGAAGGAGGCTGGGGTGATCAGGGATAGCTGTAGCCCCTGGGCAGCTCCACTAGTCTTAGTCAAAAAGAAAGACAACACCATGAGGATGTGTGTAGATTACCGGAAAATCAACCGTATCACACACAAGGATGCGTACCCCTTACCAAGGATAGAGGAGTCTTTGGCTGCTTTAAGATCTGCTAACTTCTTCTCTACCTTGGATCTCACTAGTGGGTACTGGCAGGTTCCTGTAGCAGAGGCGGACCGGGAGAAGACCGCATTCACCACCCCGATGGGACTTAGCGAGTTTACCTGCATGCCGTTCGGACTCTGCAATGCACCAGGAACCTTCCAACGATTAATGGAGTGCTGTCTGGGCCACAGAAACTTCGAGACGGTCCTGCTGTACCTGGACGATGTCATCGTATATTCCAAGACGTATGAGGACCACCTGAAACACCTGGCGGAAGTGTTCGAAGCTCTGGCAAGCTACGGCCTAAAGGTGAAACCCTCCAAGTGTCACCTCCTGAAACCAAAGGTGCAGTACCTGGGACACGTGGTGAGCGCTGATGGAGTGGCTCCCGACCCTGATAAGATCACCGCAATTAAGGAATGGCCAAGTCCCTCCAGTGTAAAGGAAGTGCGGCAGTTCCTCGGGTTGGTAGGCTATTACCGCAGATTCATCCCCGGTTTCACCAAAAAGGCAGCTCCTATGCAGGACCTCCTGATAGGCCAGTCCCGGAAGGCCAAGAACCAGAAGCTACCCTTCAGATGGGAGAAGTTAGAAGAAGAGTCCTTCCGCCAGCTGAAGATGGCCCTCACGGGGGATGAAATCCTGGCGTACCCTGATTACAGCCAGCCCTTTATCCTCTACACCGACGCAAGTAACATCGGGCTAGGAGCCGTGCTATCCCAGATCCAGCAGGGGAAAGAACGAGTAATCGCTTACGCCAGCCGAAAACTGCGACCCACCGAAAGAAACCCTGAGAATTACAGCTCATTTAAGCTAGAGTTCCTGGCAGTGGTGTGGGCAGTCACCGAACGCTTTAAGCACTACCTCGCTTCTTCCCGGTTCACCGTGTACACGGATAACAACCCGTTGACACACCTGGACACGGCAAGACTCGGTGCCCTAGAGCAGAGATGGATGGCCCGTCTGTCCAAGTACGAGTTCACAATCAAATACCGGGCAGGACGCTCCAATACCAACGCGTGGGTCGCACCGCGTTGGTATTGGAGCGTCCTGCCCGGTATTTGATTGTGAACTCGTACTTGGACAGACGGGCCATCCATCTCTGCTCTAGGGCACCGAGTCTTGCCGTGTCCAGGTGTGTCAACGGGTTGTTATCCGTGTACACGGTGAACCGGGAAGAAGCGAGGTAGTGCTTATAGCCTACCAACCCGAGGAACTGCCGCACTTCCTTTACACTGGAGGGACTTGGCCATTCCTTAATTGCGGTGATCTTATCAGGGTCGGGAGCCACTCCATCAGCGCTCACCACGTGTCCCAGGTACTGCACCTTTGGTTTCAGGAGGTGACACTTGGCTTCCTCCGGAGCGTCTGGGTCAAGGCGAGCCTCTGGCCGAGTCAGCATCTCCTTCACCAGCCGGACGGCTGGTGAAGGAGATGCTGACTCGGCCAGAGGCTCGCCTTGACCCAGACGCTCCGGAGGAAGCCAAGTGTCACCTCCTGAAACCAAAGGTGCAGTACCTGGGACACGTGGTGAGCGCTGATGGAGTGGCTCCCGACCCTGATAAGATCACCGCAATTAAGGAATGGCCAAGTCCCTCCAGTGTAAAGGAAGTGCGGCAGTTCCTCGGGTTGGTAGGCTATTACCGCAGATTCATCCCCGGTTTCACCAAAAAGGCAGCTCCTATGCAGGACCTCCTGATAGGCCAGTCCCGGAAGGCCAAGAACCAGAAGCTACCCTTCAGATGGGAGAAGTTAGAAGAAGAGTCCTTCCGCCAGCTGAAGATGGCCCTCACGGGGGATGAAATCCTGGCGTACCCTGATTACAGCCAGCCCTTTATCCTCTACACCGACGCAAGTAACATCGGGCTAGGAGCCGTGCTATCCCAGATCCAGCAGGGGAAAGAACGAGTAATCGCTTACGCCAGCCGAAAACTGCGACCCACCGAAAGAAACCCTGAGAATTACAGCTCATTTAAGCTAGAGTTCCTGGCAGTGGTGTGGGCAGTCACCGAACGCTTTAAGCACTACCTCGCTTCTTCCCGGTTCACCGTGTACACGGATAACAACCCGTTGACACACCTGGACACGGCAAGACTCGGTGCCCTAGAGCAGAGATGGATGGCCCGTCTGTCCAAGTACGAGTTCACAATCAAATACCGGGCAGGACGCTCCAATACCAACGCGGACGCCCTGTCCAGGATGCCAAACCTACCGGACGTAGGAGAAGATCCAGAGGGACTGGAAGAAGTCGAACTCCCCGCGTTCCACCGTCATGGGACTATCCAGTATTCCCATCGGGTAAGGAGTAAGCAAGCCGCTACGTTTAACCCCTTGCCTCACTACAACTGGGAGGAAACGCAAGACAGTGACCCTGCCGTCCGGCTGGTGAAGGAGATGCTGACTCGGCCAGAGGCTCGCCTTGACCCAGACGCTCCGGAGGAAGCCAAGCAACTGTGGGCTGAGAAGAGTCGACTGTTCCTTTACAAGGGGAAGTTGTGCCGCAGAATGGTTAACTCCCGGACGCATGAACTAATCTGGCAAGTAGTGGTGCCACGGAGAGACGCAGCCATGGTGATGGAAGCATACCACGACGGGGCTGGACACTTCGGATGGAAGAAGCTGGAGTTCCTGCTGCGTGGGCGGTTCCACTGGGTAGGCATGAGGGGAACCATCGAGAGGTGGTGCAGAGACTGTGGCCCGTGCAACCTAAGAAGGAAGGACCGTGCCAGCCAGAAGACTCCCCTGCAGTCCATCGTCACCCGGCAGCCGTTGGAACTGGTAGCCTTGGATCATGTAAAACTGACCCCAAGCAGAAGTGGCTACGTCTACGCGTTAACCATTGTGGATCATTACTCCCGGTTCTTGGTTGTCGTCCCCGTTAAGGACTTAACGGCTCAAACAGCAGCTAGAGCCTTCCAGCAGCACTTCTGCCGTCCACACGGGTACCCGGACCAAGTGCTGACGGACCAGGGACCTGCCTTTGAAGCGGAGGTCTTCCAGGAATTCTGCAATCTGTATGGCTGCCGGAAGATAAGGACGACACCCTATCATCCGCAAACTAATGGACTTTGTGAGAAAATGAACCAGGTGGTAATGGATCTCCTGAAAACGTTGCCCCTGGAAGAACGCAGTCTGTGGCCTGAGAAGCTGCCCGATCTAGTGGACCTATACAACCACATCCCGGTAGGTTCCACCAACTGTACCCCGGCTTACCTAATGAGGGCGAGACCTGGTAAGTTACCTGTTGACCTGGAAATGGGAGTCCTGACACCCGAGGACACTTCACCAGAAGCAGACTGGGACACAGAGAGGCAGCAGCAGTACCGGAAAGTACAGGAGAGCGTGGAGCGAAGTCTCTGTCAGGCTAGGGAAAGACAAGAGAAAACTTACAACCAGTATGCTCCCGCTGTTCCCCTGGTACCCGGAGAGCAGGTCTTGAAGAGGAAAAGACGGCTCCACAAGTTGGACGACCAGTGGGAGAAGGACCCGTACACCGTACTGCCCTCAAGCCACGAGAACCCGAAAGTCTGTACCATCAGTAAAGACGGAGGGGAGACCATAGCCATTGTATCCCGGGATCACCTGAAGAAGTGTCCTGAACAGCTACGGAACCCTGAAGAGGAACAGGAAGACCATCAACCCGTAGAGGAAAGGGAAGATATGGTTAGTACTGTGCTCGGAGACTTCCCTCGGTCCTGGACTCAAGTCAATGGTGCAGTTGTGGTACCCGTCCTCACGTTCCTCCAACCAGCATCCCAAGTGCCTACGGAGCAACAGGTAGAGCTGGAAGAGCAGCCGGTCCAGGAGGCAGAAGACTCCACACAAGCAGAACAGGAGGATCAACCCTCTGCTTATAGTGAGCCTGCCGTACCCCTAGTGAGTCAAAGAGCCGGTAGACAGCTGCCCAGTTTACCCTTGACAGCTCCTACACCCTGTAGTTCAGGGCTAGACAGTCAGCTCCGTAGGTCCACTAGGGCCACTAGAGGCCAGTTACCCGCACGTTGGAGGATTTGAAGTGTATAAATTGTTTTATTTGTGGTTACCTGTTTTTCTTGTTGCTTGTGTATAATTATGTGTTTCTAGTTATTTATAGGAGTCCTTGGTGGATTTACCGGGAATCCTTTGTGTATAGTTGGAGCGTAACCCAGGACGGACTAAAGACTGTTAAGGACTCGGGGCAGGACAGACCCCTACCTGGTTACGTCTCCCTGTTTTGGTGAAATGGACACCTTGCTTTTCTTCAAAGACTGCACCCGGTTGCGGACACGCCGTAACCATCTTTATGTGTTTTTCTTATTGTATTATTATTGTTATTATCTTGTTATGTTTTTCTAAAAATATGTTTAGTCCCGGAGTACTAAATTTCACTAGGGGGGAATGTGGCACCCCAGGGGTCTGGTTTCCACAGTAACGGCAATGTTATGTCTGAGAGCAGGTGGAAGGTCTCTTGGTCAGGGATCCTGTGCATGCCACACCTCCTGCCCAGTCCCTGGGAGGGGAAGAACTTCCCCTATATAAACCTAGGGCTGAGGCAGGGTTAGTGAGTAGAGAAGAAGTAGAGACAGAGAAGAGAAGCAGATATAGGAAAAGAACATCAGGAGCTCTGTGGGAGCAGTGCTACAAGGAGTCAGGGGCTGGCAGCTGCAGAGCTCGCCCTGACTGAGAAGTTATCACCGGACCCGGAGTCCGAGGCTGTGGGGACTAACTCCTATCCAGCAGCAGAAACCGACCGGCAGGGGATTGCAGGTCCTCTGGCCCAGAAACCCGAAGGCACGGTCACACGCGTGGGACCAGCACCGCCGTCGTGGAGCGGAAGCTACTAGAAGGCCCCGAGTCACCGGCCATACGGGTGAGCACCACACGGTACACTCAGGGACGTGGGCTACTTATACCCACTTCTAGCAAGGTAGCCAGAAGAGTATCGTTAGTTTTGGAGGCCTACAACTCCGCCTGGCCAGGGGAGATCCCATCTGCTCAAGGACTGACCAGGCCCCAATCGCTAGCCAGTACTCCGGGAGGGTCTATCGTTGTCACCAGTAAAGACCCTGAACTACACCGTACCGTCTCCGAGTGGTTCCTGCTACCCCCATCATCCACGTCGGCTGCCCTGAGGCCATACCCCTCCCGTTGGGGGTTATACTATCACGCTGCACAATCCTACCACCGGCCTCAGCGGTCTGCCCTGCAGCAGCAGCTCCTTAGCTGTACTCAACGGGTGGCGTAGTCGTCCAACATCTACCGCTAATACAGCGCCACTTAGTCTGACTCCCTGGGCACGGACCGGATCACCGCCACGAGACTACAACCCTCAAGAGATCCGGCTCCGGGTAAGCTCCCGCGTGCGCAACGCAGCGCGACACAGGCCCAGGGGCGCGTCATAATGGCTTAATCAGGGGGACACGTCTGGCACTGCAGGATCTGAGTCCCTGGCGTCGTAGTGTGTTACTGATGGTAGCCTGTGTAACGTTGGTCCCAGCTCTCTGCAGGTCATTCACTAGATGCCCCTGTGTGGTTCTGGGATTTTTGCTCACCGTTCTTGAGATCATTTTGGCCCCACGGGTGAGATCTTGTGTGGAACCCCAGATCAAGGGAGATTATCAGTGGTCTTGTATGTCTCCCATTTTCAAATTATTGCTCCCACAGTTGATTTCTTCACACCAAGCTGCTTGCCTATTGCAGATTCAGTCTTCCCAGCATGGTGCAGGGCTACAATTTTGTTTCTGGTGTCATTCGCAGCTCTTTGGTCTTCACCATAGTGGAGTTTGGAGTGTGACTGTTTGAGGTTGCGGACAGGTGTCTTTTATACTGATAACAAGTTCAAACAGGTGCCAGTGCTACAGGTAATGAGTGGAGGACAGAGGAGCCTCTTAAAGAAGATGTTACAGGTCTGTGAGAGCCAGAAATCTTACTTGTTTGTAATTGACCAAATACTTATTTTCCACCAAAATTTTAAAAAAAATTCTTTCAAAATCAGACAATGTGATTTTCAGGATTTGTTTTCTCATTTTGTCTCTCATAGTTGAGGTCTAACTATGATGTCAATTACAGGCCTCTCTCATCTTTTTAAGTGAGAGAACTTGCACAATTGGTGACTGACTAAATTCTTTTTTCCCCACTGTGTATATACAGTACAAACCAAAAGTTTGGACACACCTTCTCATTTAAAGATTTTTCTGTATTTTCATGACTTTGAAAATTGTACATTCACATTGAAGGCATCAAAACTATGAATTAACACATGTGGAATTATATACTTAACAAAAAAGTGTGAAACAACTGAAAATATGTCTTATATTCTAGGTTCTTCAAAGTAGCCACCTTTTGCTTTGATGACTGCTTTGCATACTCTTGGCATTCTCTTGATGAGCTTCAAGAGGTAGTCACCGGAAATGGTTTTCACTTCACAGGTGTGCCCTGTCAGGTTTAATAAGTGGGATTTCTTGCCTTATAAATGGGGTTGGGACCATTAGGTGTGTTGTGCAGAAGTCAGGTGGATACACAGCTGATAGTCCTACTGAATAGACTGTTAGCTGCTTTTTTCTTGCCATAATACAAATTCTAAGTAAAGAAAAACGAGTGGCCATCATTACTTTAAGAAATGAAGGTCAGTCAGTCTGAAAAATTGGGCAAACTTTGAATGTGTCCCCAAGTGCAGTTGCAAAAACCATCAAGCGCTACAAAGAAACTGGCTCACATGAGGACCGCCCCAGGAAAGGAAGACCAAGAGTCACCTCTGCTTCTGAGGATAAGTTTATCCGAGTCACCAGCCTCAGAAATTGCAGGTTAACAGCAGCTCAGATTAGAGACCAGGTCAATGCCACACAGAGTTCTAGCAGCAGACACATCTCTACAACAACTGTTAAGAGGAGACTTTGTGCAGCAGGCCTTCATGGTAAAATAGCTGCTAGGAAACCACTGCTAAGGGCAGGCAACAAGCAGAAGAGACTTGTTTGGGCTAAAGAACACAAGGAATGGACATTAGACCAGTGGAAATCTGTGCTTTGGTCTGATGAGTCCAAATTTGAGATCTTTGGTTCCAACCACCGTGTCTTTGTGCGACGCAGAAAAGGTGAACGGATGGACTCTACGTGCCTGGTTCCCACCGTGAAGCATGGAGGAGGAGGTGTGATGGTGTGGGGGTGCTTTGCTGGTGACACTGTTGGGGATTTATTCAAAATTGAAGGTATACTGAACCAGCATGGCTACCACTTCATCTTGCAGCGGCATGCTATTCCATCCGGTTTGAGTTTAGTTGGACCATCATTTATTTTTCAACAGGACAATGACCCCAAACACACCTCCAGGCTGTGTAAGGGCTATTTGATCAAGAAGGAGAGTCATGGGGTGCTACGCCAGATGACCTGGCCTCCACAGTCACCAGACCTGAACCCAATCGAGATGGTTTGGGGTGAGCTGGACCGCAGAGTGAAGGCAAAAGGGCCAACAAGTGCTAAGCATCTCTGGGAATTCCGTCAAGATTGTTGGAAGACCATTTCCGGTGACTACCTCATGAAGCTCATGAAGAGAATGCGAAGAGTGTGCAAAGCAGTCATCAAAGCAAAAGGTGGCTACTTTGAAGAACCTAGAATATAAAACATATTTTCAGTTGTTTCACACTTTTTTGTTAAGTATATAATTCCACATGTGTTAATTCATAGTTTTGATGCCTTCAGTGTGAATGTACAATTTTCAAAGTCATGAAAATACAGAAAAATCTTTAAGGCTATGTGCCCACGATGCAGAAATGCTCAGGATTTTTTCCTGAGCGTTTCTGCATCTCCCTGGCAGAAAAAAACGCATTGTACATGCGTTTTCCTGCCAGGGACATGCGGAAATGAAGCGTTCTTCACTTGCATTTCCGAATGCGGGTGTCAAGCGCTTTCCAAGCGATTTTAGCATCACTTGGAAAGTGCTTGACAACTCGGTCACACTATATAAATCCATGCAACCGGCATGGATTTATATAGTGTGACCCGAGAGAATGTTAAAAAATAAAAAATAAACCTATACTTACCTTCCGATGGCCCCTGCAGACTCGCTGCGCTCCTGTGCTGGCTGCCGACAGACCGCGGTACGCTGTACTGAAGGACCTGCCGTCACATGACTGTGACGTCACCGCAGGTCCTTCAGTCCTGCGCGATCTATCGGCAAGCACAGGGAAGGAGTCCGGGGGTCGTCGGAAGGTGAATATAATCTTTATTTTTTATTTTATTCTTTTTTTTACAGCTTTTATAATGGTACCTGGGTGTGGAGGAGAGTCTCCTGTCCTCCACACCCGGGTAGCATCCACACATTATAACGCGCCAATTACGCAAGTACAGATGCAGTCTTGCGGAATTGGCGCATTGCAATGCAAGTCAAGGCGGCGAAAACGCAGCACTTCCGCAAAATAATTGGTAGTGCTGCGTTTTTTTCCGCAATGATAATCCGCAGCGAAAATCTCCGCAGAATGTGCATAGCACATGCGGATTATCATTGGGGGATATGGCAGGCCTTCTACCATGCTTTTTTTTAGCGTTTCTGCAGCGTTTTTGCCGCTGCAGAAACGCTTAAAAACGCATCGTGGGCACACAGTCTAGATGAGAAGGTGTGTCTAAACTTTTGGTCTGTACTATATATACAGTACAGACCAAAAGTTTGGACACACCTTCTCATTTAAAGGTTTTTCTGTATTTTTATGACAATGAAAATTGTACATTCACACTGAAGGCATCAAAACTATGAATTAACACATGTGGAATTATATAGCTAACAAAAAAGTGTGAAACAACTGAAAATATGTCTTATATTCTAGGTTCTTCAAAGTAGCCACCTTTTGCTTTGATGACTGCTTTGCACACTCTTGGCATTCTCTTGATGAGCTTCAAGAGGTAGTCACCGGAAATGGTCTTCCAACAATCTTGAAGGAGTTCCCAGAGATGCTTAGCACTTGTTGGCCCTTTTGCCTTCACTCTCCGGTCCAGCTCACCCCAAACAATCTCGATTGGGTTCAGGTCTGGTGACTGTGGAGACCAGGTCATCTGGCGTAGCACCCCATCACTCTCCTTCTTGGTAAAATAGCCCTTACACAGCCTGGAGGTGTGTTTGGGGTCATTGTCCTGTTGAAAAATAACTGATGGTCCAACTAAACGCAAACCGGATGGAATAGCATGCCACTGCAAGATGCTGAGGTAGCCATGCTGGTTCAGTATGCCTTCAATTTTGAATAAATCCCCAACAGTGTCACCAGCAAAGCACCCCCACACCATCACACCTCCTCCTCCATGCTTCACGGTGGGAACAAGGCATGTAGAGTCCATCTGTTCACCTTTTCTGCGTCGCACAAAGACACTGTGGTTGGAACCAAAGATCTCAAATTTGGACTCATCAGACCAAAGCACAGATTTCCACTGGTCTAATGTCCATTCCTTGTGTTCTTTAGCCCAAACAAGTCTCTTCTGCTTGTTGCCTGTCCTTAGCAGTGGTTTCCTAGCAGCTATTTTACCATGAAGGCCTGCTGCACAAAGTCTCCTCTTAACAGTAGTTGTAAAGATGTGTCTGCTGCTAGAACTCTGTGTGGCATTGACCTGGTCTCTAATCTGAGCTGCTGTTAACCTGCGATTTCTGAGCTGGTGACTCGGACAAACTTATCCTCAGAAACAAAGGTGACTCTTGGTCTTCTTTTCCAGGGGCGGTCCTCATATGAGCCAGTTTCTTTGTAGCGCTTGATGGTTTTTGCAACTGCACTTGGGGACACTTTCAAAGTTTTCCCAATTTTTTGGACTGACTGACCTTCATTTCTTAAAGTAATGATGGCCACTCGTTTTTCTTTACTTAGCTACTTTTTTTGCCATAATACAAATTCTAACAGTCTATTCAATAGGACTATCAGCTGTGTATCCACCAGACTTCTGCACAACACAACTGATGGTCCCAACCCCATTTATAAGGCAAGAAATCCCACTTATTAAACCTGACAGGGCACACCTGTGAAGTGAAAACCATTTCCGGTGACTACCTCTTGAAGCTCATCAAGAGAATGCCAAGAGTGTGCAAAGCAGTCATCAAAGCAAAAGGTGGCTACTTTGAAGAACCTAGAATAAAAGACATATTTTCAGTTGTTTCACACTTTTTTGTTAAGTATATAATTCCACATGTGTTAATTCATAGTTTTGATGCCTTCAGTGTGAATGTACAATTTTCTTAGTCATGAAAATACAGAAAAATCTTAAAATGAGAAGGTGTGTCCAAACTTTTGGTCTGTACTGTATATATATATATATATATATATATATATATATATATATATACAGTTGAAACCAGAAGTTTACATACACTATATAAAAAGACACATATGCATGTTTTTCTCAATATCTGACATGAAATCAGAATAAATCTTTCCCGTTTTAGATCAATTAGGATCGCAATAAGTTTTAATTTTGCCAAATGCCAGAATAATGAGAGAGAGATAATGTTTTAAGGCATTTACATACAGTACATGTAAACTTCTTGTTTCAACTGTACTGTATATATATTCTTCTGCTTCTGGGATTTGAACCCAGAAGCTCCACTAAATGAGCCTGAAGCTTTAAATTTCAACCATAGGGTCAAATGATAGGGACTGGTAGTTTTTCTTGGCTTATGGGATCAACCCTGAAAATACTCAGGGTGTTTAAAAGTCATTGTGATTCTGATTCTGATGTTTGAAAAAAGTGAGATATCAGAGTCACATATCAAAGTCACACATCATTTGAATTCGACATGGACGAGGTCTGTGTAGAAGTCCCAATGAGTTTCAGACAGATTTGCACTGAAAATCACAACCAAATAGAATGCCTAAGTTATTTCAACTGAGTGTATAGCTCAATGGTAGGTGTACTGGCTTCTAGGCAGAGTTTTGGGTTCAAGTCCCAGCATCGTACAGTGAACTTTTTTTTTATTATTATCAGTTGTAAAAGTCAGATGTCAAAGTCACATATCAAAGTCACATGTTAAAGTCAGTTCTCAGACAGGGTATTTAGCCTCAAACTGACATTATTCTCATGTTTGACTTTGATATCTGATCATGTCCTAAAATGGACACTGTACACACCTCTTCATGAAATCTGCAGTGTCTGACAAGTGTCACTGCTGAGTAGTCTTGCTGATTGACAGTCAACTTCCCCCATCTAGGCAGCGGGGAGCTGGCTTTCCTTCTAAATGACGTCGGCAGTGGTGCTTCGCCGACAGAGCAGGATGAAAGAGTAGGAGCTGCTCTTTCAATGTGATGTCACAGGCAGCAGGAGAATCGTCAGCAGGAGATACAGTATATACTACACAACACAGGAGAGCTGACAGATCCTCTATACTACACAACACAGGAGAGCTGACAGATCCTCTATACTACACAACACAGGAGAGCTGACAGATCCTCTATATACTACACAACACAGGAGAACTGACAGATCCTCTATACTACACAACACAGGAGAGCTGACAGATCCTCTATACTGCACCCCACAGGAGAGCTGACAGATCCTCTATATACTAGACCACACAGGAGCGCTGACAGATCCTCTATATACTACACCACACAGGAGAGCTGACAGATCCTCTATATACTACACCACACAGGAGAGCTGACAGATCCTCTATATACTATACCATATAGGAGAGCTGACAGATCCTCTATTAACTACCTATATACTACACCACGCAGGAGAGCTGACAGATCCTCTATACTACACAACACAGGAGAGCTGACAGATCCTCTATATACTACACAACACAGGAGAACTGACAGATCCTCTATATACTACACAACACAGGAGAGCTGACAGATCCTCTATACTACACAACACAGGAGAGCTGACAGATCCTCTATACTGCACCCCACAGGAGAGCTGACAGATCCTCTATATACTAGACCACACAGGAGCGCTGACAGATCCTCTATATACTACACCACACAGGAGAGCTGACAGATCCTCTATATACTACACCACACAGGAGAGCTGACAGATCCTCTATATACTATACCATATAGGAGAGCTGACAGATCCTCTATTAACTACCTATATACTACACCACGCAGGAGAGCTGACAGATCCTCTATATTGCACCACACAGGAGAGCGGACAGATCCTCTATGTACTACACCACACAGGAGAGCTGACAGATCCTCTATATACTACACCACACGGGAGAGCTGACAGATCCTCTATATACTACACCACACAGGAGAGCTGACAGATCCTCTATATACTTCACCACACAGGAGAGCTGACAGATCCTCTATGTAATACACCACACAGGAGAGCTGACAGATCCTCTATATACCACACCACACGGGAGAGCTGACAGATCCTCTATATACTACACCACACAGGAGAGCTGACAGATCCTCTTTATACTTCACCACACAGGAGAGCTGACAGATCCTCTATGTAATACACCACACAGGAGAGCTGACAGATCCTGTATATACTACACCACACAGGAGAGCTGACAGATCCTCTATATACTACACCACACAGGAGAGCTGACAGATCCTCTATATACTACATCACACAGGAGAGCTGACAGATCCTCTATATACTACACCACACAGGAGAACTGACAGATCCTCTATATACTATACCACATAGGAGAGCTGACAGATCATCTATTAATTACCTATATACTACACCACGCAGGAGAGCTGACAGATCCTCCATACTGCACCACACAGGAGAGCGGACAGATCCTCTATATACTACACCACACAGGAGAGCTGACAGATCCTCTATATACTACACCACACAGGAGAGCTGACAGATCCTCTATATACTACACCATACAGGAGAGCTGACAGATCCTCTATATACTACACCACACAGGAGAGCTGACAGATCCTGTATATACTATACCACATAGGAGAGCTGACTGATCCTCTATATACTACACCACACAGGAGAGCTGACAGATCCTCTATTAACTACCTATATACTACACCACACAGGAGAGCTGACAGATCCTGTATATACTACACCACACACGAGAACTGACAGATCCTCTATATACTACACCACACAGGAGAGCTGACAGATCCACTATATACTACACCACACAGGAGAGCTGACAGATCCTCTATATACTATACCACATAGGAGAGCTGACTGATCCTCTATATACTACACCACACAGGAGAGCTGACAGATCCTCTATATACTACACCACACAGGACACATTCTCTATATAATACACCACACAGGAGAAATTATATATCCTGTATATACTACACCACACAGGAGAGCTGACAGATCCTCTATATACTATACCACATAGGAGAGCTGACCGATCCTCTATATACTATACCACACAGGAGAGCTGACAGATCCTCTATATACTACACCACACAGGACACATCTATATATATAATCGTCTTATCCCGTCTGTCTGTCTTTCTGTCTGTGCAGGAAATCCCGCGTCGCTCATTGGTCTGGCAGCGGCCAATCAGCGCCGCGGGATTTCTGAAAAAAGATGGCGGCCGTTAGCGGCTCATCTGCGGGACGGAGATGCAGCAGGGAGATGACTGGCGCAAGGCGCTCATCTCCCGGCCGATAGCAGCAGAAGGACCTCGACCGCCGGCGCTGCTGACCTCCATGCGGCTAGGGTGTCAAGGGAGAACCGGGGAGCGGCGCTGCGGGTCGGGATACTTCTGCTGCGAGCAGCCACTCATCTCCCGGCTTCTTGCAGCGGAAGTAGCCGCACAGGCAGCGGCGCTGACATCCATGCGGCTAGGGTGTCAAGGGAGGACCGGGGAGCGGCGCTGCGGGTCGGGACACTTCTGCTGCGAGCAGTCGCTCATCTCCCGGCTTCTCGCAGCGGAAGTACCCGCACAAACAGCGACGCTCCCCGGTCCTCACCAATACGATTCCGCTCCCCGGTCCTCACCAATACGATTCGCTGATTGGTCGCGCTCTCCTTCCGCGACCAATCAGTGATCTTGGCGCAAAAGTTAAAACCGCTGTGCAGATTGGTCGCGGCCACTGCACGCGTCCAATCAGCGATCTTGGAGCCACATTTAACCCCTTAACAACATCTGACGTACTAATACGCATCTGTGCCCTGGGACTTAAGAGCCAGACCTGTATTAGTACGTCATGGCGATCGCGTGCGCGCACACAGGCTGTGCGGGCGTGATCGCCGCCGGGTGTCAGCTGATTTTCACAGCTGACACCCGATACTATGTGCAGGGAGCGGTCCTGCACCGCTCCCAGCACATTAACCCCCGCGATGCTGCGATCGAAGTCGATCGAAGTCGATCGCAGCATTGCGGGGGGAAGGGGAGGTGATCGCAGATACTCACCTCCTCTTCCGGCTTCCAGCGCTGTCTGCAAAGGCTTCCCGGGTGTTGCCATGACGACCCGATGTCGTCATGACAACATCCGGGTCACCAGACAGCAGGAAGATTGTTTGGACATGCGCAGTGCATCTCCAAACAATCTTCTCCCTGTCCAGCGCTGAGAGCCTGCATGACACAGGGATGGTGCTTCATTCCTGTGCCATGCAGGCGATCAGAGAAAAAAAAGTGAAAGTCCCAGAGTGGGACAAAGTAATAAAATATAAAAACTGTCAGAAAGTGAAAAAAAAAAAAAAAATTGCAAAAATATATTAAAAAAAAAAAAAAATAATCCACCAAAAATAAAAATATAATGTACCCATCAATAAATATTATTATAAAAAAAAAAAAAAAAAAAAAAAAAAAAAAGTACACATATTTGGTATCGCCGCGTCCGGAACAACCTGACCTATAAAACTGTCCCACTAGTTAACTCATTCAGTGAACACGGTAAAAAAAAAAAAAAAAAACGAAGCAAAAAACAATGCTTTTTTTTTTCACTTTTTCATTTTTACGAATCAATTTGTGAAGTACCTGGGGGTTCCAAGTGCTCACTATGCATCTAGATAGGTGCCTTGGGGGGTCTAGTTTCCAAAATGGGGTCACTTGTGGGGGAGCTCCAATGTTTGGGCACACAGGGGCTCTCCAAATGAAACATGATGTCCGCTAACAATTTGAGCCGACAATTTGTTAGTGGATACCATGTTGCTTTTGGAGAGTCCCTGTGTGCCCAAACATTGGAGCTCCCCCACAAGTGACCCCATTTTGGAAACTAGACCCCCCAAGGCACCTATCTAGATGCATAGTGAGCACTTGGAACCCCCAGGTGTTTCACAAATTGATTCATAAATATGAAAAAGTGTTTTTTTTTTCACTTTTTCATTTTTACAAATCAATTTGTGAAGCACCTGGGGGTTCCAAGTGCTCACTATGCATCTAGATAGGTGCCTTGGGGGGTCTAGTTTCCAAAATGGGGTCACTTATGGGGGAGCTCCAATGTTTGGGCACACTGGGGCTCTCCAAACACAACATGGCGTCCGCTAATTATTCAAGCAAATTTTACAATCAAAAAGTCAAATGACGCTCCTTCCCTTCTGAGCCCTGCCGTGCGCCCAAACAGTGTTTTTTCCCCACATATTGGGTATCTGCGTGCCCAGGGTAAATTGCACAACAAATTTTGGGGTCCATTTTTTCTTGTTACCCCTGTGAAAATAAAAAAAAATGGGTCTAAAGTAACATTTTTGTGAAAAAAGTTAAATGTTCATTTTTTTCTTCCACATTCAAAAAATTCCTGTGAAGCACCTGAAGGGTTAATAAAGTTCTTGAATGTGGTTTTGAGCACCTTGAGGGGAGCAGTTTTTAGAATGGTGTCACTTTTGGGTATTTTCTGTCATAAAGACTAGTGTTGAGCCACCCCCGTAGTGTTCGAGTTCGGTTCGGTTCGTCGAACACCCGTGTGTTCGACGAACTGTTCGTCGAACTGTTCGTCGAACACCTTCGAACACCGTTAAAACCAATGGCAGGCAAACAAAAACACATAGAAACACATAGAAAACACCTTCAAAGGTGTCCAAAAGCTGACAAACTGCTCAGAAGACATAACTAACACATGGAAAAGTGACAAGTACATATAGTCATGCGAAAATAAAAGAGGTGGAGGAGTAAAAGGAGGGGGAGACACAGATATAGGCATGTCATGCCCTTCTAAAATCCAAAAAGTGAGAAGCCGACACGGCCAGTCCGCTCCTGCCCGTGCCACCTCCGTGTCGCCGGGTTTGTGCCAGAGCCGCGGTGAACCCTGATGGCCAGCCCCCCTCTCCCAATACTGGTGCCTGTCCGCTGGTGGGTCGAGCGAGCCCCCCTGTGGTGGAGGCAGCTCTAAGCTTTTTAATTTAAATTGTCTCTCTAATTTGAATGAATACACTTTAAATCCATTTACAAGGATCTATTGGAGGGCAAGTCTCATGCCAGCAGCCGCGTAATTCCAGCTCCAGTAGCGTCCACTAAAGCTGCTGCAGTTAAAAAGCTTTTATAAGGATCGAGCTCGGCTGTCCACCGCAAGGCATCCTACTGCCAGTCCCAGCCCCTATGCCTTGGGGTGCCTCCTGATGCTCTTCACTGAGTATCCCGTGGTCCCGAAGCATTTCCTTTGAAAAAATGAAGTGTCCAAACTACAGGTGGTGTAGCTTGCTTAACAGCCGGGATAATCCGCTGACTAGCAGACCCTGCTACTAGGCACAAAGTATTTCCTGGGCTAGATGCAGTTAAAAATTTGTAATTAGATACTCTCGTTGGATGCTGAGAAAGCATTCTATAGAGTCTCCTGGCACGCCATATATGATTCTCTTAAAAAGCTTGGGGTAGGGGTCTAGGGGACCCTTTTATAGCCAAAATCACGGCCCTGTATCGCAATACATCACCTAGGCTGAAGATAAATGGAACTGTAGCACCCTGAGGGCTCGGTTGCTACAGAGGTATTGCACCTCACCCAGAGGTGTGATATCTCACTCTCAGGTAAGGATGTAGTGTGGATCAGGACCCGACACCTGCATGCATTACACCACATTGCCGTGGGGCAGGGCGACCAATATGCCCCTGAGATGGGCACGACAGTCCCTGTCCCTGGCTGGAGTGGGGGGAGGGAACACTGAGGAAGGGGAACCCTGTAGTGCAGGAGCAGGGAGGAAGCAGTTCCTGGGTGCATTGAGAAGGGAGTATAAAAGGTGGGCACCATCTTAGTTCAGTGCAGAGAAGTCTGAGCAGAAGTGGCAGGGAGCAGGGGCTCTGCATGAGCTCTGCTCCGGAGGCGGGCCTAGTAACAGAGGCCCAGGCCTGGAAGAGGGAGAAGGAAGGAAGAGGAGCGGAGAAGGCTCCAGGAACGAGGAACGAAGGGATCTCAGGGGTGCGGACGGGCGAGTCGCCACCGCACGCCAGAATCCACCTGCGTGGAGGGGTCAGGCCAAAGGGGGAGACCGGTCCCCGAAACTAGTGGAGGCAGGAAACGACTCTCAGCTAGAAACAGGAGGCTGTGACATTTTATGTGGCGCAGCCCCTCGCTACACCCGCTAGGAAGGCACCACATAGGGTCAGGGAAACTGGCGCCAAGTTTACCAAGAGGAGGCCCGAGGCAGCCGGACAGAAGGGTTGGTAAGAAAGGCCAGACAAAGGACACACAAAGGGGGTCCTGTGAAGCGCTCCAAAGTTATCTGGGAGTTGTCTGAGCCCCTCACCTGGTGAGCACAGTACGACGTGGGCAGCCGTTACCTGCAGACGTGGTCTGGATAATAAGAACTGTGAGTAAAGGCCCTGGACTGCATCACTGACTCCGTGTCATTACTGCTGCTGCCCTGCACCATCACCCCCATCCTCCGCATACACTGCCCTGAGGCTATACTCCTCCCGTGGGGAGTTATGCTACGCTCTGCTGCACCCACAACACCAGCCTCAGCGGTCTGCCCTGGAGCGGCGGTTCACTCTGACCGCAATCCACGGGTGGCGTAGTCGGACATTTAAACATCAAAACCACATAAATAGTTCCGCCACTGGTTTGACCGCCCTGAGCCACGGAACCGGGTTGCCGCCATGGAGACTACAACCACCAGCATCCACCAAAAAGGGTCCGGCTCCGGGTGTCCCAAGGCCCAGGGGGCGCGTCAGAACATTTTCATCACCTTTCACAATCACCAATGGGACAAGGCAGGGATGTTCTCTGTCCCCTCTCTTATACATCCTAGTGACGGAGCACCTGCTCTCATCAATTCGCCATAACCCCAATATTAGGTGGATTGAGGTGGGAGGCACCGAGTACAAGTGCTCTCTATTTGCTGATGATGTCCTAGTATATATCACTCAATCACATATATCCATCCATGCTGTTATGGCTGAAATAGATCACTTTGTTACATGGTCAAATTTTAAAATCAATGCAGCGAAGTCTGAGGCCCTCGATGTCTCCCTCCCCAAATCCATATAGGATTCCATCCAGTCCAACTTTCCCTTTGCCTGGCCCTCACAGGGTATCAAATACTTAGGAATTCCTATTCATAGAGACCTCTCCCATCTATGTTATCTTAATTTTGGGCCCTTTATTGAACAACTCCATACAGACCACGGTTGGCAAGTTAGAACTGTAAGATTCACTACGTGAACCACTGGTGTTTTGTGGAAAAGCACATGTACACTGTGTTCCAAATTATTATGCAAAAAGTGTTTAGGAGTGATAAGGGAAGAATTTGTTTGTTTGTCAGTTAAACTCATTGATGGTGATGTGTGTCAGGGCTCTTTATATCACTGTAAGCAATTGCAGACACCAGTGCTAATTAGTTTGTCAGGTGTGTCCAATGAAAGGCAAGACTACTTAAGAAGGCTCTCTCACATTATTCAGCAGCCTACATTTTCTGCCAAAATGGGAAAGAAAAAGGATGTGTCGGCTGCTGAGAAGCAACAAATTGTGGAGTGTTTAGGTCAAGGCATGACTACAATCAACATTGTGCGATGATCAGGATGAAGTGTCTTGGCAATCAAGAAGTATGTAGCTGATTCACAGTACACACGTGTGCGTGCTGATAAGGGCAAATTGAGGACTCTTTCCTACAGGCAATTACGTCAGGTTGAAAGAGCAGCGGCAAAAAAGCCTTGTCATAGCAGCAGACAAGTTTTTGAAGCTGCTTGTGCCTCCAACGTCCCCCGAACAACAAGATGCAGGGTCCTTCAGAGGTTTGCAGCTGTGCATACGCCATCCTGTCGACCTCCTCTATCCACTTTACACAAGCAGAAACGGCTCCAGTGGGCCAAACATTACATGAAGACTGATTTCAAAACTGTTTTGTTCACGGATGAGTGCCGTGCAGCGCTCGATGGTCCAGATGGATAGAGTGGAGGATGGCTGGTTGATGGACACCCCACGCAAACACGGCTACAGCGCCAACAAGGAGGAGGTGGAGTAATGTTTTGGGCTGGAATCATGGGGAGAGAGATTGTCGGCCCCTTTAGGATCCCTGAAGGCGCTAAAGATGAACTCCATAATGTATGTGGATTTTCTCAAACAGCATTTCCTGCCATGGTTCAAGAAGAAGAACCGTGTATTTCACAGCAAGATCATTTTTCTGCATGATAATGCACCATCTCATGCTGCACATAAAACATCTGCATCTCTGGCTGATATGGGCATAAAAGGGGACAAACTTATGGTGTGACCCCCATGCTCCCCTGACCTCTACCCCATTCAGAACCTTTGGAGCATCATTAAAAGGAGTGTCTATGATGGCGGGAGGCAGTTCACATCTAAGCAACAGCTCTGGGAGGGTATTCTGTCCTCATGCAAAACAATTGAAGCAGAAACCATCCAAAACCTGACAAATTCAATGGACGAGAGAGTTCAGAAGCTCCTTTCGAACAAGGGGTCCTATGTGAAAATGTAACATCACCTAGAATAAAGTTTTGAGTTGAAAACTGTTTGATTTCAGTTTCTAACAACCTGCTAATGCTTATAATTTCAAAAATGACCATTTTTTTGGTCTTTATTAAAATTAAAAGGTTGATCGAAAAGTTTGGGGGATCTAAGAGTGTGGCAACCCAGTAGTCATGATTACTTCGAATTCTGACAATATGAGGGTCATGCTGCAGGTAGTGCAGCAAGAAGGCACTTATGTGTCTTGCGCATCTCGGAGCCCCAAAATTATTTTCCGGGCTAGATGCAGCTAAAAATTATTTTTAATTTTAAATCTGGTGGAGCTTATTATAGATGGCCTAATAGGATTAGTGCTGCACACTGCTACAAAGCCCAAATTATTTTCCAGTCAAGATACAGATAAACATGATTAGTAATTTGAAAGCTTAAAACGGTTGGTAGGCTGATTTTAAACAATCATCAAGCTTTTACTCTCCCCAGGATGACACAGGGGTAGAAAAGTCGTTTCGGATCCATGATTTGTTCATCTTTATGAACGTGAGTCTGTCTACATTATCAGTGGAGAGCCGCGTGCGCTTATCTGTCAGCACACCACCAGCAGCGCTGAACACACGTTCAGACAGAACGCTGGCTGCGGGGCATGACAAGATCCCCAAGGCGTAAGTGGCTAGCTCCGGCCATTTATCCAGATTGGAAGCCCAAAAAGAGCAAGGGTCCAGTGACACAGTCGTGGCTTCAATGTTTACTTGGAGATACTCCTGTACCATCGTCTCTAGGCGTTGACTATGTGTCAGACTTCTTGTCTCCTGTGGCCTTGCAAAGGATGGGCTAAAAAAGTGGTGAAATGATTCCGCAAAATTGATGTTACCACCAGATACTGTGGTTCTGTTACGGTTTGAGTGCTGAACACTTGACGGTCCCACGGTTGGCAAGTTGGAACTGTGAGATTCACTACGTGCACCACTGGTATTTTGTGGAAAAGCACATGTAAGATTCTGCAACAGTCTCTGCTGATACTCCTGCATGCGTGCATCCCTTTCTATGGCAGGAATAATTTCTGCAAATTTACTTTTGTACCGGGGATCTAACAGTGTGGCAACCCAGTAGTCAGGATTATTTCTAATTCTCACAATTCGAGGGTCATGTTGCAGGTAGTGCAGCAAGAAGGCACTCATGTGTGTTGCGCATCCAGGAGCACCAAGTCCCTGTTGTGTTGGTGGCGAGGTAACAATCATGCTTCCTTCCTCTGTCCTCTCCCCCCAACCTCGCACAACAGAAATGTGATCAAGGTCTCCCTCATCTGATGAGTCTTCCATCAGTTCGTCCTCCACTTCTTCCTGGGCTCCTGCACCTTCCTCACTAGTTTGGCTGCTACCATGCGCCCTGGTAAAACCATCTCCCCCACCCTCACATGCCTGCCGCCTTGGTGCTGCCGACCGTCTGGACCTTGCAGATGTTAGCCCTTCCGCATACAACTCCTCCTCCTCTACTTCCTCCACCTCCTCTTGTGCCACCACCTGACTCCGAATTCTGTTTAACATGTGCTCCAGCATGTAAATCACCGGAATAGTCATGCTGATAATGGCATCGTCAGCACTAAACATCTTCGTCGCCATTTCAAAACTGTGCAGAAGGGTGCATAGGTCCCTGATCTGAGACCACTCCTCCAGCGTGATTTGCCCCACCTCTGAATCTCGTTGGCCCAGGCTATACGTCAGAACGTATTGCACCAGGGCTTGTCGGTGCTGCCACAGTCGCTGCAACATGTGCAGAGTTGAATTCCACCGGGTAGGCACATCGCATTTTAGCCGGTGAAGTGGCAGGCCCAACGACTTCTGTAGAGATGTAAGTCGCTGAGCTGCGGGATGCGAACGGCGGAAGTGAGCACACAGCGACCGTGCCCTCTGCAGAAGGCCATCTAGTCTGGGATAGTGGGCTAAAAATTGCTGGACAACCAGGTTCAACACGTGAGCCATACAAGGCACGTGTGTGACATTGCCCCGGCGAAGGGCCGCACCCAGGCTTGCAGCATTGTCGCACACGGCCTTCCCTGGTTTCAGGTCCAGTGGAGACAACCATTCATGAAATTGGTTCTCCAGAGCTGACCACAACTCCTCAGCTGTGTGACTCACATTTCCCAGACATTTCAATGTAAAAACCGCCTGATGACGTTGAGCCCTACTGCCAGCATAGTAAGGAGGTGTGCAGGATCCCTTCTGCGCAGTTAGAAAGCTTGTGGCATGACCAGACAGGCTTTGGGTGCAGGTGGAAGACCGAGAGGAGGTTGAGGAGGCAGAAGCAGTGGAGGAACTTTGACATAAAGAGGATTGACGCACAACTCGTGGGGACGGCAAGACTTGGACAGCAGCCCCTTGTCCTGCTGTCACCATAGTTACCCAGTGCCCAGTCAGCGACTTGTAACGCCCCTGTCCATGCCTACTCGTCCAAGTGTCTGTGGTGAAATGCACCCTGTCACACACAGAGTTTCTCAAAGAAGCGGTGATGTTGTGTGCGACATGCTGGTGGAGCGCAGGCACACCTTTCTTTGAGAAGTAGTGCCGACTGGGCATCTGGTACTGGGGCACTGCGACGGACATAAGGTCTCGAAAATCCTCTGTGTCCACCAGGCGGAAAGGCAGCATTTCTGTAGCCAAGAGCTTGCAGATGGTGAAATTCAACCTCTTAGCTTTCTCATGGCTAGGAGGAAATGGTCTTTTACTTGTCCACATCTGAGGGACCGAGGGCTGGCTATTGTGCTTAGACGGGGTTGATAAGGGTGTCCCCGGCAAACTGCCGGTCTGTGAGGAAGATGCAGGCGGACATGTTAGGTTGCCTTGATCCAAAGGTGGTGCTATCGATGTCGGACAGCGCTCAACACCAGCTGCTGTTACCACCTCCAAAGAAAATGATGACCTGCCAATCACGCTGGCTGTTGCGGGTAAAGAGGTGGCAGGTCTGCGCCCCAAAACAGGTATGACTGCTGTCCCCCCAGTCACAGAGGATGAAGAGGCCGCGGATGCACAAGATATGGCAGACGGTGGTTGGCCCGGCCGGCTAGGCCGCATTGTAGCACACTGAGCTTCCCACTGCAACTTATGCTTCATGTCCATGTGCCGGTTCATGCATGAAGTACTCAAACTATGTATTTTTTGGCCTCTACTTAGCTTTTGCTGACAAATGTTACAGATAACACGAGTTGGGTCATCTTTATCGATCTGAAAAAATGCCCAGGCTATGCAAGGCTTAGCACCCATGCGACCTGAAGAGCCACCACGACTTGTGGTGAGAGGCAGAGTTGTGTTTGAGGATGCAGTTGTTGACGTGCTTCCAGTACTACGTCTCTGTCCAGGAAGGCGCAACCTGACCTCGTCGTCACTAGCATCTTCCTCCACCTCCTCTGCTGACCTCATCTCTTGGCTGACTGTGGGTTGACAGTAAGTGGGATCTCCAACCTCATCATCATCACCCTGTGTGTTATCACACCCGTCGTCCTCAGAGCCAACCTGTTCCTGCCCTGACAAAAAACTAAAGTTGTCGCTCCAATCAGGTATTTGAGTCTTATCATCGTCTTCCTCATTGTCTCCACCAACAGGAGTTACAGTTTGGGAATGAGGGTCTACATTATGGTCAGAACCTTCTGCGTCTGGTCCTGGATCCGACTCATAAAGATTCTGGGCATCAGTGCAGATCATTTCCTCGTCTGGATTCACAGAAGCGCTGGAGTCGACCTGATTCCCAGGCTATAGTATGAGTAAACAGCTCTGCAGACTCAACCATCTGTTCTACCTCATACTCAGACGGGCAGCTGGAGATTTGGGAGCTGTGAGGAAGCAAGTGCGATTTGGGTGACACCTTTGAGGACTGGAGTATTTGTGATGTTGAAGTTGATGTGGAGGAGAGCCCACTTAAAGGAGCACTTGATATCCGTTGAAGCACCTGCTGTTTTTGTGCCTCATCTGGAATTTGTAGCGATTGGCGTGGCCGTAAGAAAGGGATCTTATCACATTGTCCGCTAAAAGAAGTAGACATTTTACTTTGGCTGGAAGATGGTCTTTCTTCTGCAGATGTTACTGTTGCTTTAACACCTACCCCACGGACACAACCTTTTTTCCCCTTCCCAACACGCCTATTCCCCTTTCCACCAGCAGCAGGCCTTTTTCCACT
This sequence comes from Phyllobates terribilis, assembly GCF_046119375.1. Lineage (NCBI taxonomy): Eukaryota > Metazoa > Chordata > Amphibia > Anura > Dendrobatidae > Phyllobates > Phyllobates terribilis. The sequence goes on along the minus strand of NW_027364108.1, from coordinate 238,178 downwards.
CATTTTGGTGGTTAACTAATTCACAACTCTGGAGTTGTTTGCACAAAAAAACAATGGATGGTAACCGAGCAGAGCTGAGTGGCCAAACTGTGGTATTAGGCCAAAACTATTGGCTGGGTTAGATGCAGAAAAAAATATATTCAGTTTGCAACCTGATGGAGGTCAGTATAGATGGACTAATAGAGAAAGTCCGACACACTGCTAGAAGGCCAAATATTTTTTCAGAGCTAGATGCAGAAAAAAATTATATTCAGTTTGCAACCTGATGGAGGTCAGTATAGATGGATTAATAGAACAAGACCCACACACAGCTAGAAGCCCAATATTTTTTCAGAGGTAGATGTAGAAAAAAATATATTCAGTTTGCAACCTGATGGAGGTCAGTATAGATGGACTAATACAACAAGTCCCACACACAGCTAGAAGCCCAAATATTTTTTCAGAGGTACTGTAGATGCAGATAAAAATTATTTTTAATTTGCAACCTGATGGAGGTCAGTATAGATGGACTAATACAACAAGTCCCACACACAGCTAGAAGCCCAAATAGTTTTTCAGAGGTACTGTAGATGCAGATACAAATTATTTTTAATTTGCAACCTGATGGAGGTCAGTATAGATGGACTAATACAACAAGTCCCACACACAGCTAGAAGCCCAAATATTTTTTTTCAGAGGTACTGTAGATGCAGATAAAAAATATTTTTAATTTGCAACCTGATGGAGGTCAGTATAGATGGACTAATAGAGAAAGTCCGACACACTGCTAGAAGGCCAAATATTTTTTCAGAGCTAGATGCTGAAAAAAATTATATTCAGTTTGCAACCTGATGGAGGTCAGTATAGATGGATTAATAGAACAAGACCCACACACAGCTAGAAGCCCAATATTTTTTCAGAGGTAGATGCAGAAAAAAATATATTCAGTTTGCAACCTGATGGAGGTCAGTATAGATGGACTAATACAACAAGTCCCACACACAGCTAGAAGCCCAAATATTTTTTCAGAGGTACTGTAGATGCAGATAAAAATTATTTTTAATTTGCAACCTGATGGAGGTCAGTATAGATGGACTAATACAACAAGTCCCACACACAGCTAGAAGCCCAAATATTTTTTCAGAGGTAGATGCAGAAAAAAATATATTCAGTTTGCAACCTGATGGAGGTCAGTATAGATGGACTAATACAACAAGTCCCACACACAGCTAGAAGCCCAAATATTTTTTCAGAGGTACTGTAGATGCAGATACAAATTATTTTTAATTTGCAACCTGATGGAGGTCAGTATAGATGGACTAATACAACAAGTCCCACACACAGCTAGAAGCCCAAATATTTTTTCAGAGGTAGATGCAGAAAAAAATATATTCAGTTTGCAACCTGATGGAGGTCAGTATAGATGGACTAATACAACAAGTCCCACACACAGCTAGAAGCCCAAATATTTTTTCAGAGGTACTGTAGATGCAGATACAAATTATTTTTAATTTGCAACCTGATGGAGGTCAGTATAGATGGACTAATACAACAAGTCCCACACACAGCTAGAAGCCCAAATATTTTTTCAGAGGTACTGTAGATGCAGATACAAATTATTTTTAATTTGCAACCTGATGGAGGTCAGTATAGATGGACTAATAGAGAAAGTCCGACACACTGCTAGAAGGCCAAATATTTTTTCAGAGCTAGATGCAGAAAAAAATTATATTCAGTTTGCAACCTGATGGAGGTCAGTATAGATGGATTAATAGAACAAGACCCACACACAGCTAGAAGCCCAAATATTTTTTCAGAGGTAGATGCAGAAAAAAATATATTCAGTTTGCAACCTGATGGAGGTCAGTATAGATGGACTAATACAACAAGTCCCACACACAGCTAGAAGCCCAAATATTTTTTCAGAGGTACTGTAGATGCAGATAAAAATTAGTTTTAATTTGCAACCTGATGGAGGTCAGTATAGATGGACTAATAGAATGATGCTATGCCCAAAAGATTTTACTTCACTAGGTGCAGTAAAAAAATTGGTATTCTATACACAGGTGGTATATCTTGCAGCACAGATAGGCTACTCCACTGACTAACACACTCTGCAATAGGCCAAAAAGGATTAGCTTTGCTAGATTCAGCCAAATGCTGTGAAAAAAACTTGCACAGCACTGGCACAGACCTGCCTGGCAAAAACTGATAGGAACTGATGTAACCTAGTCCTGAAAAGGACTCCAATTACAATTAGTCTTTACTCCCACAACCTATCTATTTAAGAGCACAGACCTCCCTGATAAAAGTCGTAGGAAATGCTGTAACCTAGTCCTTAAAAGGACTGCAATCACAACTATTCCCTACTCCCAAGCTATCTGTATATTTGTGCGAAAATTGGCTTGAAATTAACAAGGTATAGCGCACACAGCAACAGCGGTGCCGTCTAACACGCAGCTGCAGCAGTGAGAAAATGGTGGCGACGGGGAAAATGGCTTGGTCTTATAGGGCAAGGACATGTGACATACACTGCCAATGACACATGCCCTTGCTTGTGTGAAAAAAAGCACTTCGCTCCGTGTGTGCGCTGCTGATAGGCTGACAGATTGCACCTCCCCACTGCAAATGCGGGAAAGAGAAAAAAAAATGGAGATCTTCATTGTTCCTGCAGAGATCCATCCCCTGCCCCTCCCCCCACCCCGCTGTACACTCAAACTGCGTATTAACATTAATTTTCATCATTACTGAGAAAAAATCCAGTTATGATTTTGGTGCACGAACAGTTATCGAACATAACCTCGAACAGCCGAATTTTTATCAAATTGTTCGTGTTCGCCGAACGGCTCGAACACCGCCCAAAACAGCTCGAATTTGAGATTGGCGAACAGTTCGAGTAGAACAACGCTCATCTCTAATAAAGACCTCTCAAAGTGACTTCAAATGTGATGTGGTCCCTAAAAAGATGGTTTTGTAAATTTTGTTGGAAAAATGAGAAATCGCTGCTCAACTTTTAACCCTTATAGCTTCCTAACAAAAAAAAATTTTGGTTCCAAAATTGTGCTGATGTAAAGTAGACACGTGGGAAATGTTATTTATTAACTCTTTTGTGTGACATATCTCTCTGATTTAAGGGCATAAAAATTTAAATTTTGAAAATTGCTAAATTTTCAAAATTTTCGCCAAATTTCCATTTTTTTCACAAATAAACGCAAGTGATATCGAAGAAATTTTACCACAATCATGAAGTACAATATGTCACGAAAAAACAATCTCAGAATCAGGGGGACCCGTTGAAGCGTTCCAGAGTAATTACCTCATAAAGTGACAGTGGTCAGAATTGTAAAAATTGGCCTGGTCATTAACGTGCAAACCACCCTCGGGTCTTAAGGGGTTAAACACTGATGTGCTGATTTTAGCGCCACATTTAAACACTGCTGTGCTGATTGGTCGCGGACGCTGCCCGCTACCAATCAGCAATTTTGGCGCCACATTTAAACACTGCTGTGCTGATTGGTCGTGGACGCTGCCCGCGACCAATCAGCGAGATTGGCGCCAAATTTAAACACCGCTCTGCTGATTGGTGGCGGCCACCAGCCGCGACAAATCAGCGAGATTGGCGACAAATTTAAAAAACGCTCTGCTGATTGGTCGCGGCCGGCGACCGCGACCAATCAGCAATATTGGCGCCAAATTTAAACACCCCTCTGCTGATTGGTCGCGACCGCCAGCTGCGACCAATCAGCGATATTGGCGCCAAATTTAAACACCGCTCTGCTGATTGGTCACGACCGCCAGCTGCGACCAATCAGCGACATTGGCGCCAAATTTAAACACTGCTCTGCTGATTGGTCGCGGTTGCCGGCAGCGACCAATCAGCGATTTTGGCGCCAAATTTAAACACACTCTCCAGTCCTCACTAACACGGTTCGCTGATTGGTCGTGGCCGCCACCCGCAAACAATCAGCAATATTGGCGCCAAATTTAAACCCCGCTCTGCTGATTGGTCGCGGTCGCCGGCCGCGACCAATCAGCAGTATTTATGAAAATACTATACTATACTATACTATTTTTAATGGTGTTTTATTTGTTTGTCGGTTTGTCATTTTGTGTATATGTGTCAGGAATTATTTGTATTCAATAAATTGATATATTTTTATGGATCTTTGTTGTTATTGATAATTATTTGGTTACTTTTTGACTATTTGGGTGATCACTGCTAGTTTGCATCTCTTCTTTTTGCTGTTTTCATACTTACTATTTTATGAGATGCTGCAGGTAGATCCCGTTTATTAGATGGTGCCCTCCTCATTGTTTGGTGGTTCACCAATCAGCAGTATTGGCGCCAAATTTAAACACTACTCTGCTGATTGCTCGCGGTCGTCGAACTTGACCAATCAGCATATTGGCGCCAAATTTAAACACCGCTTTGCTTATTGGTCGCGGTGGCCGGCCGCGACCAAGCAGCGATATTGGCGCCAAATTTAAACACCGCTTTGCTGATTGGTCGCGGTGGCTGGCCGCGACCAAACAGTGATATTGGCGCCAAATTTAAACACCGCTCTGCTGATTGGTCGCGGTCGCCGAACTTGATCAATCAGCATTATTGGCGCCAAATTTAAACACCGCTTTGCTTATTGGTCGCGGTGGCCGGCCGCGACCAAGCAGCGATATTGGCGCCAAATTTAAACACCGCTTTGCTGATTGGTCGCGGTGGCTGGCCGCGACCAAACAGTGATATTGGCGCCAAATTTAAACACCGCTCTGCTGATTGGTCGCGGTCGCCGAACTTGATCAATCAGCATTATTGGCGCCAAATTTAAACACCGCTTTGCTTATTGGTCGCGGTGGCCGGCCGCGACTAATCAGCATTATTGGCGCCAAATTTAAACATCGCTTTGCTGATTGGTCGCGGTGGCCGGCCGCGACCAAACAGCGATATTGGCGCCAAATTTAAACACCGCTCTGCTGATTGGTCGCGGTTGCCGGTCGCGATTAATCAGCATTATTGGCGCCAAATTTAAACACCGCTCTGCTGATTGGTCGCGGCCATGAACAATCACCATTATTGGCGCCAAATTTAAATACCGCTCTGCTGATTGGTCGCATTCGCTGGCAGCGACCAATCAGCATTATTGGAGCCAAATTTAAACGCCGCTCTGCTGATTAGTCGCGACCACCGGCCGTGAACAATCAGCGATACAGGCGCCAAATTTTAACACCGCTTTGCTGATTGGTCACGGTTGCCGGCCACGACCAATCAGCGATTTTGCTGCCAAATTTAAACACGCTCTCCAGTCCTCACTAACACGGTTTGCAGATTGGTCGTGGCCGCCGCCTGCGACCAATCACCGATATGGCCGCCAAATTTAAACACTGCTTTGCTGATTGGTCGCGGTTGCCGGCCGCGACCAATCAGCGATTTTGGCGCAAGATTTAAACACCGCTCTGCTGTATGCACCCGGTCGGCCGCATACATATTTTAGAATACCCGATGTGTTAGAATCGGGCCACCATCTAGTATAATATAATGATCCCACAGACTCACATATAATATAATGTTACCACAGACCCACAAATAATATAATGACCCCACAGACTCACATATAATATAATGTTACCAAAACCCACAAATAAAATAATTACCCCACAGACCCACATATAATATAATGTCCCCACAGACCCACATATAATATAATGTCACCAAAGACCCACATATACAGTGCTGGCCAAAAGTATTGGCACCCCTGCAATTCTGTCAGATAATACTCAGTTTCTTCCTGAAAATGATTGCAATCACAAATTCTTTGGTATTATTATCTTCATTTAATTTGCTTGCAAGGAAAAAACACAAAAGAGAATGAAGCAAAAATCAAATCATGGATCATTTCACACAAAACTCCAAAAAAGGGCCGGACAAAAGTATTGGCACCCTCAGCCTAATACTTGGTTGCACAACCTTTAGCCAAAATAACTGCGAACAACCGCTTCCGGTAACCATCAATGAGTTTCTTACAATGCTCTGCTGGAATTGTAGACCATTCTTCTTTGGCAAACTGCTCCAGGTCCCTGATATTTGAAGGGTGCCTTCTCCAAACTGCCATTTTGAGATCTCTCCACAGGTGTTCTATGGGATTCAGGTCTGGACTCATTGCTGGCCACCTTAGAAGTCTCCAGTGCTTTCTCTCAAACCATTTTATAGTGCTTTTGGAAGTGTGTTTTGGGTCATTGTCCTGCTGGAAGACCCATGACCTCTCACACTGGGCCCTACATTATGCTGTAAAATTTGTTGGTAGTCTTCAGACTTCATAATGCCATGCACACAGTCAAGCAGTCCAGTGCCAGAGGCAGCAAAGCAACCCCAAAACATCAGGGAACCTCCGCCATGTTTGACTGTAGGGACCGTGTTCTTTTCTTTGAATGCCTCTTTTTTTTTCCTGTACACTCTATGTTGATGCTTTTTCCCAAAAAGCTCTACTTTTTTCTCATCTGACCAGAGAACATTCTTCCAAAACGTTTTAGGCTTTCTCAGGTAAGTTTTGGCAAACTCCAGCCTGACTTTTTTATGTCTCGGGGTAAGAAGTGGGGTCTTCCTGGGTATCCTACCATACAGTCCCTTTTCATTCAGACACCGACGGATAGTACGGGTTGACACTGTTGTACCCTCGGACTGCAGGGCAGCTTGAACTTGTTTGGATGTTAGTCGAGGTTCTTTATCCACCATCCGCACAATCTTGCGTTGAAATCTCTCGTCAATTTTTCTTTTCCGTCCACATCTAGGGAGGTTAGCCACAGTGCCATGGGCTTTAAACTTCTTGATGACACTGCGCACGGAAGACACAGGAACATTCAGGTCTTTGGAGATGGACTTGTAGCCTTGAGATTGCTCATGCTTCCTCACAATTTGGTTTCTCAAGTCCTCAAACAGTTCTTTGGTCTTCTTTCTTTTCTCCATGCTCAATGTGGTACACACAAGGACACAGGACAGAGGTTGAGTCAACTTTAATCCATGTTAACTGGCTGCAAGTGTGATTTAGTTATTGCCAACACCTGTTAGGTGCCACAGGTAAGTTACAGGTGCTGTTAATTACACGAATTAGAGAAGCATCACATGATTTTTCAAACGGTGCCAATACTTTTGTCCACCCCCTTTTTTAGGTTTGGTGTGGAATTATATCCAATTTGGCTTTAGGACAATTCTTTTTGTGTTTTTTTCATTGAAGACAAATTAAATGAAGATAATAATACCAAAGAATTTGTGATTGCAATCATTTTCAGGAAGAAACTGAGTATTATCTGACAGAATTGCAGGGGTGCCAATACTTTTGTCCAGCACTGTAATATAATGTTCCCAAAGACCCACATATAATATAATGTTACCACAAACCCACATATAATATAATGTCCCCACAGTTCCACATATAATATAATGTCCCCACAGACCCATAAATAATATAATGCCCCCACAGACCCACATATAATATATTGACCCCACAGACCCACATATAATATAATGGCACCAAAGACCCACATATAATATAATGTTCCCACAGACCCACATATAATATAATGTTCCCACAGACCCACATATAATATAATGTTACCACAGACCCACATATAATATAATCACCCCACAGACCCACATATATTATAATGTTACCACAGACCCACATATAATATAATGTTACCACAGACCCACATATAATATAATGTTCCCACAGACCCACATATAATATAATGTTACCCCAGACCCACATATAATATAATGACCACACAGACCCATACATAATATAATGTTACCACAGACCCACATATAATATAATGTCCCCACAGACGCACATATAATATAATGTCACCAAAGACCCACATATAATATAATGTTCCCACAGACCCACATATAATATAATGTCCCCACAGACCCACATATAATATGTTACCACAGACTCACATATAATATAATGTCCCCACAGACCCACATATAATATAATGTCCCCACAGACCCACATATAATATAATGTCCTCACAGACCCACATATAATATAATGTCCACACAGACCCACATATAATATAATGTCCTCACAGACCCACATATATAATGTCCCCACAGACCCACATATAATATAATGTTACCACAGACCCACATATAATATAATGTCCTCACAGACCCACATATAATATAATGTTACCACAGACCCACATATAATATTATGTCCCCACAGACCCACATATAAGATAATGTCCTCACAGACCCACATATAATATAATGTCCTCACAGATCCACATATAATATCCTCACAGACCCACATATAATATAATGTCCTCACAGACCCACATATAATTTAATGTCCTCACAGACCCACATATAATATGTTACCACAGACCCACATATAATAAAATGTCCCCACAGACCCACATATAAATATAATGTCCCCACAGACCCACATATAATATAATGTCACCAAAGACCCACATATAATATAATGTTCCCACAGACCCACATATAATATAATGTCCCCACAGACCCACATATAATATAATGTCCCCACAGACCCACATATAATATGTTACCACAGACCCACATATAATATAATGTCCACACAGACCCACATATAATATAATGTCCTCACAGACCCACATATAATATAATGTCCTCACAGACCCACATATAATATAATGTCCACACAGACCCACATATAATATAATGTCCTCACAGACCCACATATATAATGTCCTCACAGACCCACATATAATATAATGTTACCACAGACCCACATATAATATAATGTCCTCACAGACCCACATATAATATAATGTTACCACAGACCCACATATAATATAATGTCCCCACAGACCCACATATAATATAATGTCCTCACAGACCCACATATAATATAATGTCCTCACAGATCCACATATAATATAATATCCTCACAGACCCACATATAATATAATGTCCTCACAGACCCACATATAATTTAATGTCCTCACAGACCCACATATAATATGTTACCACAGACCCACATATAATATAATGTCCCCACAGACCCACATATAAATATAATGTCCCCACAGACCCACATATAATATAATGTCACCAAAGACCCACATATAATATAATGTTCCCACAGACCCACATATAATATAATGTCCCCACAGACCCACATATAATATAATGTCCCCACAGACCCACATATAATATGTTACCACAGACCCACATATAATATAATGTCCCCACAGACCCACATATAATATAATGTCCTCACAGACCCACATATAATATAATGTCCCCACAGACCCACATATAATATAATGTCCTCACAGACCCACATATATAATGTCCCCACAGACCCACATATAATATAATGTCCTCACAGACCCACATATATAATGTCCTCACAGACCCACATATAATATAATGTCCTCACAGATCCACATATAATATAATATCCTCACAGACCCACATATAATATAATGTCCTCACAGACCCACATATAATTTAATGTCCTCACAGACCCACATATAATATGTTACCACAGACCCACATATAATAAAATGTCCCCACAGACCCACATATAATATAATGTCCTCACAGACCCACATATAATATAATGTTACCACAGACCAACATATAATATATTGTCCCCACAGACCCACATATAATATAATGTCCTCACAGACCCAAATATAATATAATGTCCCCAAAAACCCACATATAATATGTTACCACCGACCCACATATAATATAATGTCCCAACAGCCCCACATATAATATAATGACCCTACAGACCCACATATAATAAAATATTACCAAAGACCCACATATAATATAATGTTCCCACAGACCCACATATAATATAATGTTACCACAGACCCACATATAATATAATGTCCCCACAGACCCACATATAACATAATGTCCTCACAGACCCACTTATAATATAATGTCCCCACAGACCCACATATAATATAATGTCCTCACAGACCCACATATAATATAATGTCCTCACAGACCCACATATAATATAATGTCCCCACAGACCCACATATAATATAATGTCTCCACAGACCCACATATAATATAATGTCCTCACAGACCCACATATAATATAATGTCCTCACAGATCCACATATAATATAATGTCCTCACAGACCCACATATAATATAATGTCCCCACAGACCCACATATAATATAATGTCTCCACAGACCCACATATAATATAATGTCCTCACAGACCCACATATAATATAACTAGCTTTTACCCGCGGCTTCGCTCACATTTCGTGACAGATCATTTTAATAGTAAAAAAAAAAAAATCTTAATAGTAAAAAAAAATAATCTTAATAGTAAAAAAAAAATAATCTTATTTAGTTACTCGTACATCCAAAATTTCAGATGTCTAACTTCAAAACTGACTGATTCCATACAATCTTTGAACCCCTATAATATTAAGAGGGAAACTCTTGAGGGTGGAATTATCAAAATTCCTTTCTTAGTGCTCATTTAAGCTATAATAGAACCTATCTGCAAATTTCAAGATGCTAAGTTCAGTGGTTTCGGCTGTGCGTTGACCGCTAGTTGTGTCAGTCAATCAGGTTTACAGTTTTATATAATCTTCGCCTGTATGGTGTGTTTATAAAAAGTAGCCCTATGTCCTTCCCCAGGCTTGAAATTATCCATATCAAATTTCATCACAAACGGATTACTAAACACTGATTAATAAACAGGTCGGACTGAAGTTACTTGCATTTAATATTGTTCGTGTTAGTAAAGAATTAGTATGTAATTGGAATAATGGACATCTGCAGGTAATTTATCTATGTGTTTTTACTGCAATATACTCCTGTAAACTATGTTATTTGATTTCTTTCGTTCAGCGAAAATATGTAGATTTTGCGATTTAGAAATACGTGAGCAAGCTACGCATAGCTGACCGTGGGAAAAACAGGACGTGCCTAAATGTATCCCCGCTACCTTCAAAGTTTGCCCTTGCGATTTATTGATGGTCATTGAAAATGCAACTTTAAGTGGGAACTGCAAACGTTTGAAATTAAAGGGTAAGTTATTGGGTATTATTGGGATGCGCGGTATAAGAATATTTTCACCCTTAGCTTCTCCAGTTAAAATTGTGGCCTTTACAATGTGCCTGCCTAGTTCAGTGACTCGCAATCTAGTGCCATTACATAATCTCGAGGCGTCCAAGTTGCGCATTAACAAAACGGGTATACCGACCTTTAATTCGAGGTTATGAGATGGGACCCCGGATAGCTCCAAAGAGTTAAGAAACTCCACGGGGTAGCGCGTACAGTCTTCAGATGACATGACTGTGTCGGAGTTGTAGGTTGTTGCATCGCTGGTTACTTGGTCCAAGATAATTTTATTGATTTTCGCAACTGTTTCATTTCTTGGTGCTAGTATAGTTCTTTCACATAGCCAATTTTCATCGTGGATGTTTTGTTGCAAATTTGGAAAAACTTGAGCAATAAGTGCGTCTTCCGAATCCACAACATGACAAAATTGGTTAGTGAATAGAACCATACCTTCGTCAGTTTCGATTCGACCTTCACCGATCTCGAGCAGTTTCTCAGCGTACGCACCCGACTCTAGATCACTGAATAACTGGACACGCATGTTGGTGGTGAGGTGCAGCTTTTCAACTTTGGTCCATAAATATGAGGATTTCAGACATGCGTTAATTCCGTCTGCTGCAGTGCCTCGCTCGATGACAGGCAAAGTTTGCCTAAAGTCCCCAGCCAATAAAACAACCACACCACCCATTATTGTTTGTTTACTGTGTAAGTCTTGTAGACAACGATCAAGAACTTCGATGGCGCATTTGTGTGACATTGTGCACTCGTCCCATACGATTAGTTTGAACTGTTGCAACAGGAGGCCACGGGCACTGCTCTTGCTGATATTACACGATGGGGTTTCTTCATTCACCAGATTAAGAGGTAATTTAAAGACTGAATGTGCCGTCCGTCCACCGCTTAGCAATGTTGCAGCAATTCCAGAGGAAGCCACAGCTAATGCAACGTTATGACCGCTACGAATTTTTGCTAAAAGTAAATTAAGCAAGAAAGTTTTTCCTGTACCACCCGGGGCATCAAGGAAAAAAAGTCCGCCTTCACCATTCTCAACTCGTCCTACTATTTTGTGATAAATCTCTCTTTGATTTCCCAGTGGTTATCATCTTCCAACAACCCCATCTTCTCACACACCTGCCGAAAAGTTGCAAGTTCTTGACCTTCAAATGTTTTTGAATCCGAGAAGTTGGTTGGACCCCTTATTACATTCAGCAGCATACGCAAGCAATAACATTCAAAATTGCTAACGTGCACCGTGTAAATGCGACCTAGAGCGTCTCCTGCCTTCACACCTGGCCAACCATCGACAGGTGTTCCTTGTAAATGACGTTTCCATTGCTTCCGTGCCACATTCCAAGTATAGTAGCGAGGCACGTCAATGTAATGTTTTTGCAAACGTATCACTTTGGCACAACAGGAAAAATGCAGTTAGTGTAGTTTTAGGTGGTGCTTCTAATCTCTCTCTAAAATTATTTTCCGTAAAGTAAACCCTCTCGCCATTGGGTAAATGAATCGCGAGATGAGTGACGGTTGGGTGTCTCTCGTGCAGAGGCAGACCTAAGATCCGCCACTCTGCTTCGTTACTACTAACATATCGGCCGGTTCTAAAGGTCTGCACCTCATCTCTTGGGTCAATGTTAACATTCCCTTGCTGGCGGATGTTAAAAATAGCCTGGTCGCTACCCTTATTAATATATTTACAAATATATTTTATCGCCTGTACCGTATTACAGAACTCTACATTTAAATGAGAATTAACATTTTTTGATAAGAGTGGAGAATATGGGACCACCCAGCTATTGTCCACCAATATTTCCTGTGTTCCTCTACGGGTTTTTATAATCGTCTTGCGTCCATCATTCTCTGGTGCTCTGCGCCTGTACAAAGGATAACCTTTGTCATTGGTTTGAGTATCTTTTAAAAGCTTCCTCGGATATTTTTTGGTACATTTTCCTTCCTTCATGCATGGCGATGAAGAATTGAATGTACCACATGGCCCGTGAATCATATTCTTTGTCACTGTATCATAGAGCTTTTGATCAGTTTCTGGGTTTGGTATCTCAGCACATATGATTTCGTCAATTTGGTTCGGATGCAATTTTTCCTTTAACCACAGCAGTAAGTGCACATGAGGCAAACCTCGCTTTTGCCACTCGATCGAGTACATGAAGCATTGCATATCACCAAATATGTTACCTTTTGTAAGTAGAGCTACCAACTTCTGTACTTTTATTCTAAATACTCCGGCTGTTAAGTCATGTCTGTCCGTTGAATTTTGACCAGCCATAAGCTCTTTGGTGATTTCTGGCCAAGCGGGGTTGCAAGTCATTGTAATAAATAAATCAGGCCTCCCATAATTACGTACGTATGTGAACGCATCTTGTGTATATTCGTGTAGGTATCTCGGGCTATTTACAAATGATGACGGGAGAATCACCATCTGACCTAAGTTATTTGGATCCAAATCCGCATCATTTCTTATTGCATCTTGCAAGTGAATTTAATTTTCTGCGCGCAGTTTTTTTTTATTTAAAGAAATGAACCTTAAGCGCTCACTTTCCATCTTTACATACATGTCGACCAGAAACTGATGAAGTAGGAGCCTACACTTAAGCATCAAATTAAAATCGCTGCGACGGACCATCAAGTGAAAGGCATAAAAATCTTTGCAGGACACCTTTTTGCTTGGCATTGCTTGTTTGGTAATTGGATTTATCTGAGGAATATCAATGCTGTACCCCTCTTGTCCTTTCCAAAAAATTATTGGGTACTCGAGAGCGTCATAGAATCTATGTGTATCGGGAATCATAGTGAGCATGCCATCGCGCGGCTGCACAACGATGTCCCGAGACATAGTTTGTTCGCTACTAACTATTACAGCAGCTATTTCATTAGTAGGGGCATTGAATCGTCTCTCATGTTGACCACGTGGTACACGGTCTGGGTGAATCACTACTTTGAAATGATCGTCATTGATCATTCTGTCTCTAGCCGTTTTAAATTCATGCACCAAAATGTTGTGGTTGTGAAGTACTCGTTGTAATTTTTTAACTATGTTTCTATCTACGCTTTGCACGCACTCAGTACGCCTGTTGATTTGTTCTTCTTCGTCACCTATGAAATAAACTTGTAAAAATTGTGGTTGCGAAATGGACATAGGAATTAAAGAACCGATACGGTGGTATACTTGTATTGTAAAGGTCGGGCAAAACCCTGGCATTGAGACAATTTGATCTGCTCCAGAAGACGTCATATGAAAGCACATGTTGTATTTTCTTATATTATTTAGAAAAAGGCGAGATTCATCAGTTTCATTAGAGATAAGCTCTTTTAAAGGTTGAACTGGCTCGTCTATATAAGGAAGAGCTACTTTCCCGCCCAAACAACACATACCTGCTGCTTCCTCTTTCCACTTAACCGCTTCCCGACCGCCCACTGTAGATAAACGTCCGCGCTGCCTAGGCTCTGTGCAGCGCGGACGTTTAAAAACGGTGGGTGGTCTCGCAGTGCTCAGGACCCCCTGGGTCCTGCAAGCGCTGTGAGAGCGGTGCAGAGCGTTAGCTCTGACAGGGAACATCATCGGGACCTGATTAGATCAGGTCCCAGTGATGTTAACCCTTTGCTGTCTTCTATATGCTGCGATCTATAGTGATCGCGGCATATAGGAGACAGCAGGAGGAGAGGGGGTCGTCCACTTACCTCTCCGACGACCCCTTGATTGCTTTCAGGACCTGGCGTTGCTATGGCAGCTGGAGGTCACATGACCGCCTCCAGCTCTGCCATATATGGTGTCCTTCCTGTCTGGCTTCAGCCTGTAGCTGATGCCAGACAGGAGACTGTGAAACAGTCAGTGAAGATCTCATATAATGTAATATATGTCTATTACATTACATGAGATCAGGGATCAGAAAAATAAAAATTAATGTCCCATACAGGGACTAAGTAAAAATGTAAAAAAAAGTAAAAAAAAATGTTTTGAAACTGTTAAAAAAAAAATACAAAATAAATAAAAATAAATAAATAAAATATTAAACCGATAAATCCATATAGTTATGCAAAAATAAAAAAAGTACACATATTTGGTATTGCCGCGTCCGAAACAACCCGAGCTATAAAACTGTCACACTAATTAACTCCTTATGTGTACACCGTAATAAAAATAAATAAAAAACGGAGCAAAAAACTATGCTTTTTCCTCATATCGCCAAACAAAAAGTGGAAAAAAATGCGATCAAAAAGCAAAATGGAAATAGAAATGGTACCGCTGAAAAAGTCATCTTGTTCCACAAAAATCAAGCCGCTATACAGCTCCATCAGCCAAAAAATAAAAAAGTTATACCTCTCAGAATAAAGCAATGCAAAAAAAATATTTTTTCTATAAAATTGTTTTATTGTGTAAAAGCGCCAAAACATAAAAAAAATACAGTAAGTGTAGTATCGCTGTAAACGTACTGACCCGAAGAATAACGCTGCCTGATCACTTTTACCACACGCAGAACGGCATAAAAAAAAACCTCAAAAAACAATTCCTGAATTGTTGGTTTTTGTTAATTTTACCTCCCAAAAAAACGGAATAGAAAGCGATCAAAAAATGTCACGTACCCACAAATGGTACCAATAAAAATGTCAACTCGTCCCGCAAAAAACAAGCCATCACATGACTCTGTCGGCCGAAATATGGAAAAATTATAGCTCTCAAAATATGGCGATGCAAAAACTAGATTTTGCAAAAAAAAAAGCGTCTCTTAGTGTGTGACAGCTGTCAGTCATAAAAACCCGATATAAATCTGGTATCTCTGTAATTGCACCGACCCGAAGAATAAAGTAATCTAATCAGTTATATCACACTAGGAACGGCGTAAAAAAATAAATAAAACCAATTCTTCACCTGCTACTGATTTGTTTATTATGTCTCCCAAAGATCTGGCTCGGCACACATTTATCCTGCGCTCTGCGCTGAGCACTTACGCCAGAGTTTCCATGTAAATCTCTGAAATATGTGATTCAGCCGGAACCCATGACGGAAGATTCCCTGTAATGAGGCAGATATAGGCCACTGTGGATGCCGTCTGGCCTGTGATCCCACGGTGTCATTTGTTTTAGGCGTGCATAAAAGTGCGGTTGGCCACAGTTTTGTGCACTTCTGAAAAAAAGGACACCGCTAAACAGAGGCCAGACGGAGTCCAGAGTAACTCTGCTGCCTCATTACAGTGAATGGATCCCGCAGGGGTTTCATCTGAATTACAGGTCCGTCATCTGTTAAAAATATAAGGGACTTACAAGTTACTGGTAGCAGAAAGGCTCTGGAAAAGCGAAATGGCCCTTGCCCCCCAAAAGAAATTCAAAAAATTTTGTGCTCCCAAATCCAAATGCCTATTCTACAATAATTTGTTCTCCAATTGTCAAATAGCACTCTGTCCCCCCCAGATCTCGCCATATGGCTGAGTGGTACGATACAGCCACATATGGGGTATTGCCACTTTTAGAAGAAATTGTGTGACACATTTCGGCACCATTTTTACCCATTGCCCTGTGTGAAAATGTAAAATCTGAGGGTAAAACATTTTTTTGTGGTAAAAATATAATTATGCTTTTTTCACTGCCCAATGGTATAAATTTAAAAATTAAAAAATACTCACTACTTCCCTAGATGAATTCCTTGAGAGGTGTAGTTTACAAAATGGGGTCACTTGTGGGGGTTTCTGCTGTTTCTGCATGTCAGCGACTCTTCAAATGTGACACGGTGTCTGCTGCCTATCCCAGCCAACATAGCGCTCCTTTCTCTTCCGAACCCTGCCGTACACCAAAGCAGTGGTTTTCCCCCACATATGGGGTATCGGCGTGTTCAGGAGAAATTGAACAACAAATTTCATGGTGCAATTTATCCTGTTACCCTTATGATAGTACAAACTTAGGGAAAGGAAAACATTTTTTGTGGGAAAAATGTGAAAATTTTATTTTTATGGCTCAATATTATAAACTTCTGTGAAGCAGCTGGGGGTGCAAGGTGCTCACCACATATCTAGATAAGTTCCCTAAGGGATCTAGTTTCCAAAATGGTGTCACTTGTGGGGGGTTTCCACTGTTTAGGCACATCAGGGGCTCCCCAATTGCAACATGGCGTCCGCTAATTATTCAAACAAATTTTACATTCAAAAAGTCAAATGGCGCTCCTTCCCTTCCGAGCCCTGCCGTGCACCCAAACAGTGGTTTGCCTCCACATATGGGGTATCGGCGTGTTCAGGAGAAATTGCACAACAAATTTCATGGTGCAATTTATCCTATTACCCTTATGATAATGCAAAATTAAGGGATGAAAAACGTTTTTTGCGGGAAAAATGTGAAAATTTTATTTTTACAGCTGATTATTATAAACTTCTGTGAAGCACGTTGGGGTTCAAGGTGCTCACCACACATCTAGATAAGTTCCCTACGGGGTCTAGTTTCCAAAATGGTGTCACTTGTGGGGGGTTTCCACTGTTTAGGAACATCAGAGGCTCTCCAAACACAACATGGCGTCTGCTAATTATTCAGACAAATTTTACATTCAAAAAGTCAAATGGCGCTCCTTCCCTTCCAAACCCTGCAGTGCGCCCAAACAGTGGTTTTCCCCCACATATGGGGTATCGGCGTGTTCAGGAGAAATTGCACAACAAATTTCATGGTGCAATTTATCCTATTACCATTATGATAATGGAAAATTAAGGGATGAAAAACTTTTTTGTGGGAAAAATGTGAAAATTTTATTTTTACAGCTCAATATTATAAACTTCTGTGAAGTACCTTGGGGTTCAAGGTGCTCACCACACATCTAGATATGTTCCCTAAGGGGTCTAGTTTCCAAAATGGTGTCACTTGTGGGGGGTTTCCACTGTTTAGTCACATCAGGAGCTCTCCAAACGCAACATGGTGTCTGCTAATTATTCAGACAAATTTTACATTCAAAAAGTCTAATGGCGCTCCTTCATTTCCGAGCCCTGCCGTGCGCCCAAACAGTGGTTTTCCCTCACATATGGGGTATCAGCACGCTCAAGAGAAATTGCACAAAAAATTTTGGGGTCCATTTTTTCCTGTTACCCCTGTGAAAATAAAAAAAATTGGGTCTAAAGCAACATTTTTGTGAAAAAAGTTAAATGTTAATTTTTTTCTTCCACATTCCAAAAATTCCTGTGAAGCACCTGAAGGGTTAATAAAGTTCTTCAATGTGGTTTTGAGCACCTTGAGGGGTGCAGTTTTTAGAACGGTGTCACTTTTGGGTATTTTCTGTCATAAAGACCCCTCAAAGTGACTTCAAATATGATGTGGTCCCTAAAAAAATGTTTTTGTAAATTTTGTTGGAAAAATGAGAAATCGCTGGTCAACTTTTAACCCTTATAGCTCCCTAACAAAAAAAAATTTTGGTTCCAAAATTGTGCTGATGTAAAGTAGACATGTGGGAAATGTTATTTATTAAGTATTTTGTGTGACATATTTCTCTGATTTAAGGGCATGAAAATTCAAAGTTTGAAAATTGCAAAATTTTCGCCAAATTTCCGATTTTTTCACATATAAACGCATGTGATATCAAAGAAATTTTACCACTATCATGAAGTACAATATGTCACGAAAAAACAATCTCAGAATCAGGGGGATCCGTTGAAGCGTTCCAGAGTAATTGCTTCATAAAGTGACAGTGGTCAGAATTGAAAAAATTGGCCCGGTCACAAAGGCAAAAACAGGCTCTGGTGCGAAGTGGTTAAGAGCTCCGCAATATTTGCAATCTATGGTCATTGCTTCTATTTTTATAAGCTTGTGAGTTTCATAATCAAGAGTCTCGTCATACTCAAATGCAGCTTTATTAAACAATATCCATGTATTTCTTGTAAATGTTTGACGTCGCTGTGCTGCCCTTTCAGCAACAGTGCGTCTGCGAGATTCGGCCATTTCATAAGTTTCAGTGGCTCTTTGGGACGCCATGTAAGTCGCTTGCTGCTGACGTCGAGCTTGGGACTGTTCTGGAGTTTCAGCAGCCCGCTGAGACGCCAGATACTCCGCATGCTGTTCACGTCGGGCTTGGGACTGTTCTTGAGTTTCAGCAGCCCGTTGAGATGCCAAAAACTCCGCATTCCGTTCACGTCGGGCTTGGGATTGTTCTGGAGTCTCTGCAGCTCTATGTGCCGCACAACGCACCGCCTGCTCAAGCCTTCGTTGCTCAGCTTGTTGAGACGTCTCATCACGTCTAATTATTTTCATAGCTCGGGCTTTATTAGAGCTTTGCAAAATGTTAGACTTACGCTTTCGCGGCATTTTTATAAGTACTAATTACAAAATAGGTACTTAGTAAAGTTCAAACAAAATACTAAAACAATCTAATTAGTTATATTACGATCGCTGTACAGACGATATCAGTTGTATATGACTGGTCTATGAGGAGCAGCTGTGGCGCGGTTACCCATAGCAACCATTCCCAGTGCTCTGTGGGAGCTGAGAGCAGCCTGCTGGTGCTGTGGGTGACATGCTGCGCTGCACACACACAGGGCTGTGCTGCACACAGGAGGGGAGGACGCCATTTGTGTAGCGCTGCTGCCGGTGCTGTCAGGCTGCAGTGTGTGCATCCTCCATGGAGCCGCGCTCAGGTTACTGCCCCTTCCCGTGTGTGAGTCACTTCCCCTCCGCCCAGGTGAGGCGCTCGGAACTTTCCCGGCTGCAGCAGCTGGCGCAGGTGAGCGCATGTTTTATTATACGGTGTTATGTGGAGGGACAATGGCGGCGGGGACCCCCTGTGTGAGGACAATGACGGCCCGGTGCCGCCGGGCAACCTGCAGGAGGAAGCCTCACACTCCCCCCGGGCTGTGGGCGCGGGCAGGCCGTGCTGGGACGTGTAGTTCCCTAGTAACCTGTTCCTGACATATGGGCTGTTTTCTGGGCTATTTTTTTTTTTTTTAAGTCTGAGAAAATGTCATAAATTATCCTTCTCCTTCAGCTGTTTCCAGAGTGTAATGTATCAGGGTGAGCTCATGACTGACAGCTGCCAAAGTTTCTAGGAAATGTCAGTCCCTGGGGGTCGTGTGTGAACCCCCTGTGCCACACTTGTACCTGGCCACGGTATATGATCACCCCTGTATTCTGACTGTGGACAGGCGGCAACTGTGACCTCACTATACAATGATCCAATATGGGCAAATTATTGTATTATCAATCTCTTCTGACTTCTGTAAATCAGCCATTTAAACATCACCTGTGTATGTGTGTATATAAGAGTTTGATAAATATACTAAAAAGTTTGATAAATATACTAAAATGTGCATTGTAAAATTGTAAAATAGTATCTAATTTAATTAAATTTATGGTTCACAATTTTGGTCATAGTGGCTTCCACATAAAAGGTAGATATAAGCTGTCGCGGACTTTTATTTAGAACTATTCAAGACAAACAATTCTACGGTACATCATCTTTGTGTAACTCCAAC
The DNA here is from genome assembly GCF_046119375.1 of Phyllobates terribilis. Lineage (NCBI taxonomy): Eukaryota > Metazoa > Chordata > Amphibia > Anura > Dendrobatidae > Phyllobates > Phyllobates terribilis. Next base: position 217,663 of record NW_027364108.1, on the reverse strand, counting down.
GGTTTAGGCAGCGTACGCCAAGATAGCTCTCAGAGGCCAGATTTTTTTCCGACTTAATTGACATGTATCGTTATATTACGACCAAAATTACATAAAATCATTAGAAATTGTAGCCTATATGTTATTCCGATGTATAATCTATATTACTGTAAAGTTTCATGCAAATCCGTCCAGTAGTTTTTTCGTGAAAGAGTAACAAACATACATACTCACAAACTTTCGCATTTATAATATTAGTAGGATGTTCCCTCAGACCCACTTATAATATAATGTTACACAGACCCACATATAATATAATGTCCCCACAGTCCCACATATAATATATTGTCCCCACAGACCCACATATAATATAATGTCCCCACAGACCCACATATAATATAATGTCCCCACAGACCCACATATAATATAATGTCCCCACAGACCCAAATATAATATAATGTCCTTAGACCCACATATAATATAATGTCCTCACAGACCCACATATAATATAATGTCCTCACAGACCCACATATAATATAATGTCCTTAGACCCACATATAATATAATGTCCTCACAGACCCACATATAATATAATGTCCCCACAGACCCACATATAATATAATGTCCTCACAGACCCACATATAATATAATGTCCCCACAGACCCACATATAATATAATGTCCCCACAGACCCACATATAATATAATGTCCTCACAGACCCACATATAATATAATGTCCTCACAGACCCACATATAATATAATGTCCCCACAGACCCACATATAATATAATGTCCTCACAGACCCACATATAATATAATGTCCTCACAGACCCATATATAATATAATGTCCCACAGACCCACATATAATATAATGTCCCCACAGACCCACATATAATATAATGTCCTCACAGACCCACATATAATATAATGTCCCCACAGAGCCACATATAATATAATGTCCTCACAGACCCATATATAATATATTGTCCCCACAGACCCACATATAACATAATGTCCCCACAGACCCACATATAATATAATGTCCTCACAGACCCACATATAATATAATGTCCTCACAGACCCACATATAATATAATGTCCCTACAGATCCACATATAATATAATGTACCCACAGACCCACATATAATATAATGTCCTCATAGACCCACATATAATATAATGTCCCCACAGACCCACATATAATATAATGTCCTCACAGACCCACATATAATATAATGTCCTCACAGACCCACATATAATATAATGTCCTCACAGACCCACATATAATATAATGACCCCACAGACCCACATATAATATAATGTCCTTAGACCCACATATAATATAATGTCCTCACAGACCCACATATAATATAATGTCCCCACAGACCCACATATAATATAATGTCCCCACAGACCCACATATAAATATAATGTCCCCACAGACCCACATATAATATAATGTCCTCATAGACCCACATATAATATAATGTCCTCACAGACCCACATATAATATAATGTCCCCACAGACCCACATATAATATAATGTCCTCACAGACCCACATATAATATAATGTCCCCAAAGACCCATATATAATATAATGTCCCCACAGACCCACATATAATATAATGACCCCACAGCCCCACATATAATATAATGTCACCAAAGACCAACATATAATATAATGTTCCCACAGACCCATAAATAATATAATGTCCTCACAGACCCACATATAACATAATGTCACCAAAGACCCACATATAATATAATGTTACCACAGACCCACATATAATATAATGTTCCCACAGACCCACATATAATATAATGTTACCACAGACCCACATATAATATAATGACCCCACAGACCCACATATAATATAATGTTACCACAGACCCACATATAATATAATGTTACCACAGACCCACATATATTATAATGTCCGTACAGACCCACATATAATATAATGTTACCACAGACCCACATATAATATAATGTTACCACTAGTGTTGAGCATTCCGATACTGAAATATCGGGTATCGGCCGATATTCGCGGTATCGGAATTCCGATACTTAATTCCGATACTTTTGCAATATCGTATACTGGAATCGGAAGTTCCCATAATGCAATGAGCCATTTTCATTTTATTCAGCCAATGAGGATCCTAAGAAGTGTGGGCACATCCTGTTAGGCATGTAGGCATCTTAACTAATGGCATGGCTGTGATTGGCTGCTGTAATTATGTCATGATGCACTATAAAAGCCGCCGCCATTTTGAGCTCACTCTGCTGTGAATTCAGTTAGGGATAGGACGCTGTTGTTCTGAGGGACAGTTTTAGCTACCTATTTGGTCTATTCTGCTTTACCCAAGCTACTTTATAAATCGCTGTGCCTTGCAGTGCTAGTGCACAGTTCTCTGTGCTGTTCACCGCTTTCTGCAAGGTCTGGTGTGTGAGTGCAGCTCACCCCGTAGTGTGTGCTTCAGCCACGTCTGGTTATAGTGCACTCAGTGTGTGTCACTGCCTCATACATTGTCCTTTTTTGCCAATTCATAATTTTTCCTGATATCTCCTATTAGTGTGGTGGTTCCATCCGTATTCAGCTAAATTGGTCCCAAACACACTATATAGGAGTAGATAGAGAAATTTTTTTGGTCTTGCAGTGCTAGTGCACAGTGCTCTGCATCTGTACTGTTCACCGCTGTCTGCAAGGTCTGGTGTGTGAGTGCAGCTCACCCTGTAGTGTGTGCTTCAGCCACGTCTGGTTATAGTGCACTCAGTGTGTGTCACTGCCTCATACATTGTCCTTTTTTGCCAATTCATAATTTTTCCTGATATCTCCTATTAGTGTGGTGGTTCCATCCGTATTCAGCTAAATTGGTTCCAAACACACTATATAGGAGTAGTTAGAGGAGCCTTTCTGCAGCATTGGGCCCTGCAGCCCCAGCCAGATTAGTATTAGCCTATTTTTTGTAGCCTCACCTATTGCATTGTAGGTTACCTTCCTACATTGTAATAGCTACAAAAAGTTTGTGATACTATCGTTATTACATCTTTAGGCACATCCAGTGTCTTTTTGTGACAAAAAAAACCTAAATAAAGTTCACCAAACACTCCACTTTACAGTTGTGTAGGCCACATTAGCTCATATTAAAGTCTAGCCAACACTTTATAAAATTAGTGTTTCTTATACCTGTTAGCAGCTGTTCAGGAATAAGCACACTAAGCCCTTAGTACTTTTCTGCCTATCTTTATCAGTCTACCAAGATGAAGAAGGCAGGGAGTAAGGCATGTGGTCGTGGGCGTGGAGTTTCTGCAGGGAGAGGACGTGAGGATTCTGTGCCTGCAGGGAGAGGACGTGGGGATTCTGTGCCTGCTGCGGGCACCAGTGATTCAGCATCCCCCAGTTTTACCAGGGAACAGTCCTTTATGCACAGCTTTGTAGGAGCTAGCCGTACCCCACTGCTGCAGGAGGACCAAATTGAAGCCGTTGTCGGATGGATGGCAGCTAATGCATCGACTTCAATTAGTTCCAGATCCTCTCAGGTCCTGAGCACTGAAGAGCACCCATCTGTCTCTTCACCACCTGCCAAATTGCCCAGGCAGTCAGAGAGCCCTGGACAGGAGCCATCTCTACTTCTGTTCTCTGAATCTCTTGGCTTGGAAAGAGGGGGCCAGCCAAGCAGAATTCGAGAATTTGAAGAAGAGGTAGTATGCAGCGATGCGCAACAGTTTTGTCTCTCTGAATCTGAAGAGGCGGGTGGGCCAGTGCCTATGGTCAGCAGCACACCTCAGTACGCATCTGATGATGAGACTCAGGTGCCACTTTCTGGTGTGTACTGTGCTGTCGAGACTACCCAGGAGAAGCAGTTGTTTGAAGAGGGTGGTGTAGATGATGAGGTCCTTGACCCATCATGGCGTGAGGGACAGGAAGGTGGTGGGAGCAGCTCTGAGAAAGAGATTCCCCGAACAGCCCAAAAAGGAGGGAGAGGGAGGGGGAGGACTTGGTTGCCTGTAGCCTCCACTTCGGCACCCATTAGGAGCATGGCTCTTCCAAAATCCAAACCGGGCGCTCCCAAGACTTGCTGTGCCTGGTCCTTTGTTGACACAGTTGCAGATGACATTTGCTTTGTCAAATGCAGGCTGTGTAATCAGAAGGTGAAAAGAGGGAAAAGTGTCAGCAACCTCAATGCCACAAATATGTGGAAACATGTGCGGACCAAGCACGTGGTGGAGTTACAAAAACACACTGAAGACCTAGGCCAACCTACAGCGCCACCTACCACCTCTTCAGCTCGTGTTGTAGCCTCTTCCTCCAGCTCACACACAGCTGGTTCGGCTTCCTCACAGGATCGCCATGGAAGAATCTCTGGCACTGTTGTACAGAGACACAGTGTAATTCCACCCACAGCACCACTTTCCCAGTCATCCTCACACTCCCAGGCCAGTCTACAGCCATCATTAGCACAGGCATGGGAGAAAAGGCGCCCATACTCGGCAAACCACCCCCGAGCACAGGCTCTGAATGCTGGCATTGCTAAACTACTGGCCCTTGAAATGCTATCAGTCAGGCTGGTGGAGACTGACACATTCCGTAACTTTATGGCATTGGCAGTCCCACAATACAACGTGCCCAGCCGCTTTTATTTCAGCAGGCAAGCCGTCCCTGCCCTGCAACATCATGTGGAGGGAAAAATTAAACATGCGCTACAAAACGCCGTCAGTAGCAAGGTCCACCTGACCACCGATGCGTGGACCAGTAAGCATGGACAGGGACGATACCTTTCCCTCACTGCCCATTGGGTAAATGTTGTGGAGCCGGGTACAGATCTTGAGAGTGGCGTTGTACGTGTTCTGCCAACTCCAAGGATTGCAGGAATCCAGTCTGTACACATTGACTCCTCCTCATACTCCAGTTCCTCTGAATCAGCGCTGCAGGAGCCGTCACGGTCTACCTCCACATCGACCCGTGAACGGTTACCTGTTATGGTGACCAATATGAGCACAGCCGTGGCCAAACGTCAACAGGCCGTATTAAAATTAATTTCTTTGGGGAATCGAAGCCACACAGCGCAGGAGCTCTGGAATGCCATCAAGCAGCAGAGCGACGTGTGGTTTGTGCCAGCGAATCTCCAGCCAGGCATGGTAGTGTGTGACAATGGCCGAAATCTGGTGGCAACTCTGGGCATAGGCAACCTCACTCACATCCCATGTCTGGCACATGTGCTCAACTTAGTCGTGCAGAGTTTTTTGAGGGACTATCCGGATCTTGATGCACTGCTTCACAAGGTCCGCATAGAGTGCGCTCACTTGCGGCGTTCCAGCAATGCAAGATCACGCATTGCAGCTCTGCAGCGCCGATCACGTCTTCCGGAACATCGCATCATATGTGACCTACCCACCAGGTGGAATTCAACGTTACATATGTTGGAGAGGTTGTGTGAGCAGCAGGCAGCAGTAATGGAGTACCAGCTGCAGCAGGCGCAAACAAGTCGCAGTGCGCGCCGTTCACACTTCACCACCACTGAGTGGGCCTCTATGAAGGACATTTGCCACGTTTTGCGTGCCTTCGATTATTCCACGCGGATGGCGAGTGCAGATGATGCACTAGTCAGCATGACTATCCCCCTTATCTGCCTGCTTGAAAAAACACTGCAAGCACTAAGGGACGAGGTTTTGGAAGAGGTGGAGGATGAGGAGTCACAAATGCCATCTGCTTCTCTACAGTCTGCGCAACGTGGTTCCTCACAAAGGCCTAGGCAGGGGACACTTTGTGAGGAGGATGAGGAGGAGTGAATGGATGAGGAAGACATCTGTCCAGAGGAGGAAGGTACACAATGCTCTAGTAGTCAGTATCTAGAGCGAGGGTGGGGTGATGCAGAGCAGGCAGAGATCACGCCTCAAGCAGGGGACAGCGTTTCTTGGCCAGTTGGCAGTCTGCAGCACATGGTTGATTTCATGCTGCAGTGCCTGAGAAACGACCGCCGCATCGCCCACATTCTCAACACGGCTGATTATTGGGTGTCCACCCTCCTAGATCCTCGCTACTGGGACAACTTACAAAGCCTCATAACACCGTTGAACCGGGAGCGTAAAATGCGGGAGTAACAAGACGCACTGGTGCATTCCATCATGTTCTCCATTCCAACCGAGAGCAGTGCTGCTAGTGCTTTACAAAGAAGCTCAGTGCATCGAGGCAGTGGAGGAAGCTCTGCACAAAGAGGGAGCAGAAGCAGCGCCTCAGCACAAGGCAAGACCAGTATGGCCGAAATGTGGCAAAGTTTTGTGTCCCCGCCGCCACAAATGTCTACACCATCACAGACGGCTCCAGTCAGTAGGAGGCAACGTTTCCGTCAGATGGTGACAGACTACATGTCTTGCCCTCTTAGTGTACTCCCAGACGGCTCTTCTCCCTTCAAGTTTTGGGTCTGTAAGCTGGATACATGGCCAGAGCTTAGTCAGTATGCATTGGAGGTGCTAGCTTGCCCTGCTGCTAGTGTATTATCGGAACGCGTCTTTAGTGCCGCAGGTGGTGTACTAACAGACCGTCGCATGCGACTATCCTCCGATAACGTTGACCGGCTTACTTTTCTCAAAATGAACAAGGCCTGGATCTCTCATGAATTTGCCAGTCCTCTTCCAGAATAAATAATTGGTTGGCAACAGTATCCAGGTCTCCTGTTCTGTTCATGTTTCTACCACCTGAACTGTAATCCCTGAGCTCCAACACCGCCAGTTGGCGCTCGGAAGTGCCGTCTGCACAGTCAACACTTGCTGCCGTGTCATTGGGGTTCAGTAACGTCAGCTGTTCCCCTGCTGTGCGGACGGCAATTTCTCCTGCTCTGTCCACATTCTCACTACTACAGATTTTAAAGTTGCTCCAATTACACCTCTGGCTCCTCTGTTTTCAGTATTATCCCTGAGCTCCAACACCGCCAGTTGGCGCTCGGAAGTGCCGTCTGCACAGTCAACACTTGCTGCCGTGTTATTGGGGTTCAGTAACGTCAGCTGTTCCCCTGCTGCGCGGACGGCAATTTCTCCTGCTCTGTCCACATTCTCACTACTACAGATTTTAAAGTTGCTCCAATTACACCTCTGGCTCCTCTGTTTTCAGTATTATCCCTGAGCTCCAACACCGCCAGTTGGCGCTCGGAAGTGCCGTCTGCACAGTCAACACTTGCTGCCGTGTTATTGGGGTTCAGTAACGTCAGCTGTTCCCCTGCTGTGCGGACGACAATTTCTCCTGCTCTGTCCACATCCACTGTACTACTGATTTAAAACCTCCTCCAAATACACCTCTGGCTCCTCTGTTTTCAGTATTATCCCTGAGCTCCAACACCGCCAGTTGGCGCTCGGAAGTGCCGTCTGCACAGTCAACACTTGCTGCCATGTAATTGGGGTTCAGTAACGTCAGCTGTTCCCCTGCTGTGCGGACGGCAATTTCTCCTGCTCTGTCCACATTCTCACTACTACAGATTTTAAAGTTGCTCCAATTACACCTCTGGCTCCTCTGTTTTCAGTATTATCCCTGAGCTCCAACACCGCCAGTTGGCGCTCGGAAGTGCCGTCTGCACAGTCAACACTTGCTGCCGTGTTATTGGGGTTCGGTAACGTCAGCTGTTCCCCTGCTGTGCGGACGGCAATTTCTCCTGCTCTGTCCACATCCACTGTACTACTGATTTAAAACCTCCTCCAAATACACCTCTGGCTCCTCTGTTTTCAGTATTATCCCTGAGCTCCAACACCGCCAGTTGGCGCTCGGAAGTGCCGTCTGCACAGTCAACACTTGCTGCCATGTTATTGGGATTCAGTAACGTCAGCTGTTCCCCAGCTGTGCGGACGGCAATTTCTCCTGCTCTGTCCACATCTACTGTACTACTGATTTAAAACCTCCTCCAAATACACCTCTGGCTCCTCTGTTTTCAGTATTATCCCTGAGCTCCAATACCGCCAGTTGGCGCTCGGAAGTGCCGTCTGCACAGTCAACACTTGCTGCCATGTTATTGGGGTTCAGTAACGTCAGCTGTTCCCCTGCTGTGCGGACGGCAATTTCTCCTGCTCTGTCCACATTCTCACTACTACAGATTTTAAAGTTGCTCCAATTACAACTCTGGCTCCTCTGTTTTCAGTATTATCCCTGAGCTCCAACACCGCCAGTTGGCGCTCGGAAGTGCCGTCTGCACAGTCAACACTTGCTGCCGTGTTATTGGGGTTCAGTAACGTCAGCTGTTCCCCTGCTGTGCGGACGGCAATTTCTCCTGCTCTATCCACATCCACTGTACTACTGATTTAAAACCTCCTCCAAATACACCTCTGGCTCCTCTGTTTTCAGTATTATCCCTGAGCTCCAACACCGCCAGTTGGCGCTCGGAAGTCCCGTCTGCACAGTCAACACTTGCTGCCATGTTATTGGGGTTCAGTAACGTCAGCTGTTCCCCTGCTGTGCGGACGGCAATTTCTCCTGCTCTGTCCACATTCTCACTACTACAGATTTTAAAGTTTCTCCAATTACACCTCTGGCTCCTCTGTTTTCAGTATTATCCCTGAGCTCCAACACCGCCAGTTGGTGCTCGGAAGTGCCGTCTGCACAGTCAACACTTGCTGCCGTGTTATTGGGGTTCAGTAACATCAGCTGTTCCCCTGCTGTGCGGACGGCAATTCCTCCTGCTCTGTCCACATCCACTGTACTACTGATTTAAAACCTCCTCCAAATACACCTCTGGCTCCTCTGTTTTCAGTATTATCCCTGAGCTCCAACACCGCCAGTTGGCGCTCGGAAGTGCTGTCTGCACAGTCAACACATGCTGCCATGTTATTGGGGTTCAGTAACTTCAGCTGTTCCCCTGCTGTGCGGACGGCAATTTCTCCTGCTCTGTCCACATTCTCACTACTACAGATTTTAAAGTTGCTCCAATTACACCTCTGGCTCCTCTGTTTTCAGTATTATCCCTGAGCTCCAACACCGCCAGTTGGCGCTCGGAAGTGCCGTCTCCACAGTCAACACTTGCTGCCGTGTTATTGGGGTTCAGTAACGTCAGCTGTTCCCCTGCTGCGCGGACGGCAATTTCTCCTGCTCTGTCCACATTCTCACTACTACAGATTTTAAAGTTGCTCCAATTACACCTCTGGCTCCTCTGTTTTCAGTATTATCCCTGAGCTCCAACACTACCAGTTGGCGCTCGGAAGTGCCGTCTGCACAGTCAACACTTGCTGCCGTGTTATTGGGGTTCGGTAACGTTAGCTGTTCCCCAGCTGTGCGGACGGCAATTTCTCCTGCTCTGTCCACATTCTCACTACTACAGATTTTAAAGTTGCTCCAATTACACCTCTGGCTCCTCTGTTTTCAGTATTATCCCTGAGCTCCAACACCGCCAGTTGGCGCTCGGAAGTGCCGTCTGCACAGTCAACACTTGCTGCCGTGTTATTGGGGTTCAGTAACGTCAGCAGTTCCCCTGCTGTGCGGACGGCAATTTCTCCTGCTCTGTCCACATCCACTGTACTACTGATTTAAAACCTCCTCCAAATACACCTCTGGCTCCTCTGTTTTCAGTATTATCCCTGAGCTCCAACACCGCCAGTTGGCGCTCGGAAATGCCGTCTGCACAGTCAACACTTGCTGCCATGTTATTGGGGTTCAGTAACGTCAGCTGTTCCCCTGCTGTGCGGACGGCAATTTCTCCTGCTCTGTCCACATTCTCACTACTACAGATTTTAAAGTTGCTCCAATTACACCTCTGGCTCCTCTGTTTTCAGTATTATCCCTGAGCTACAACACCGCCAGTTGGTGCTCGGAAGTGCCGTTTGCACAGTCAACACTTGCTGCCGTGTTATTGGGGTTCGGTAACATCAGCTGTTCCCCTGCTGTGCGGACGGCAATTTCTCCTGCTCTGACAACATTCTCACTACTACAGATTTTAAAGCTGCTCCAATTACACCTCTGGCTCCTCTGTTTTCAGTATTATCCCTGAGCTCCAACACCGCCAGTTGGTGCTCGGAAGTGCCGTCTGCACAGTCAACACTTGCTGCCGTGTTATTGGGGTTCAGTAACGTCAGCTGTTCCCCTGCTGTGCGGACGGCAATTCCTCCTGCTCTGTCCACATCCACTGTACTACTGATTTAAAACCTCCTCCAAATACACCTCTGGCTCCTCTGTTTTCAGTATTATCCCTGAGCTCCAACACCGCCAGTTGGCGCTCGGAAGTGCTGTCTGCACAGTCAACACTTGCTGCCATGTTATTGGGGTTCAGTAACGTCAGCTGTTCCCCTGCTGTGCGGACGGCAATTTCTCCTGCTCTGTCCACATTCTCACTACTACAGATTTTAAAGTTGCTCCAATTACACCTCTGGCTCCTCTGTTTTCAGTATTATCCCTGAGCTCCAACACCGCCAGTTGGCGCTCGGAAGTGCCGTCTGCACAGTCAACACTTGCTGCCGTGTTATTGGGGTTCAGTAACGTCAGCTGTTCCCCTGCTGTGCGGACGACAATTTCTCCTGCTCTGTCCACATCCACTGTACTACTGATTTAAAACCTCCTCCAAATACACCTCTGGCTCCTCTGTTTTCAGTATTATCCCTGAGCTCCAACACCGCCAGTTGGCGCTCGGAAGTGCCGTCTGCACAGTCAACACTTGCTGCCATGTAATTGGGGTTCAGTAACGTCAGCTGTTCCCCTGCTGTGCGGACGGCAATTTCTCCTGCTCTGTCCACATTCTCACTACTACAGATTTTAAAGTTGCTCCAATTACACCTCTGGCTCCTCTGTTTTCAGTATTATCCCTGAGCTCCAACACCGCCAGTTGGCGCTCGGAAGTGCCGTCTGCACAGTCAACACTTGCTGCCGTGTTATTGGGGTTCGGTAACGTCAGCTGTTCCCCTGCTGTGCGGACGGCAATTTCTCCTGCTCTGTCCACATCCACTGTACTACTGATTTAAAACCTCCTCCAAATACACCTCTGGCTCCTCTGTTTTCAGTATTATCCCTGAGCTCCAACACCGCCAGTTGGCGCTCGGAAGTGCCGTCTGCACAGTCAACACTTGCTGCCATGTTATTGGGATTCAGTAACGTCAGCTGTTCCCCAGCTGTGCGGACGGCAATTTCTCCTGCTCTGTCCACATCTACTGTACTACTGATTTAAAACCTCCTCCAAATACACCTCTGGCTCCTCTGTTTTCAGTATTATCCCTGAGCTCCAATACCGCCAGTTGGCGCTCGGAAGTGCCGTCTGCACAGTCAACACTTGCTGCCATGTTATTGGGGTTCAGTAACGTCAGCTGTTCCCCTGCTGTGCGGACGGCAATTTCTCCTGCTCTGTCCACATTCTCACTACTACAGATTTTAAAGTTGCTCCAATTACAACTCTGGCTCCTCTGTTTTCAGTATTATCCCTGAGCTCCAACACCGCCAGTTGGCGCTCGGAAGTGCCGTCTGCACAGTCAACACTTGCTGCCGTGTTATTGGGGTTCAGTAACGTCAGCTGTTCCCCTGCTGTGCGGACGGCAATTTCTCCTGCTCTATCCACATCCACTGTACTACTGATTTAAAACCTCCTCCAAATACACCTCTGGCTCCTCTGTTTTCAGTATTATCCCTGAGCTCCAACACCGCCAGTTGGCGCTCGGAAGTCCCGTCTGCACAGTCAACACTTGCTGCCATGTTATTGGGGTTCAGTAACGTCAGCTGTTCCCCTGCTGTGCGGACGGCAATTTCTCCTGCTCTGTCCACATTCTCACTACTACAGATTTTAAAGTTTCTCCAATTACACCTCTGGCTCCTCTGTTTTCAGTATTATCCCTGAGCTCCAACACCGCCAGTTGGTGCTCGGAAGTGCCGTCTGCACAGTCAACACTTGCTGCCGTGTTATTGGGGTTCAGTAACGTCAGCTGTTCCCCTGCTGTGCGGACGGCAATTCCTCCTGCTCTGTCCACATCCACTGTACTACTGATTTAAAACCTCCTCCAAATACACCTCTAGCTCCTCTGTTTTCAGTATTATCCTGAGCTCCAACACCGCCAGTTGGCGCTCGGAAGTGCTGTCTGCACAGTCAACACATGCTGCCATGTTATTGGGGTTCAGTAACTTCAGCTGTTCCCCTGCTGTGCGGACGGCAATTTCTCCTGCTCTGTCCACATTCTCACTACTACAGATTTTAAAGTTGCTCCAATTACACCTCTGGCTCCTCTGTTTTCAGTATTATCCCTGAGCTCCAACACCGCCAGTTGGCGCTCGGAAGTGCCGTCTGCACAGTCAACACTTGCTGCCGTGTTATTGGGGTTCAGTAACGTCAGCTGTTCCCCTGCTGTGCGGACGGCAATTCCTCCTGCTCTGTCCACATCCACTGTACTACTGATTTAAAACCTCCTCCAAATACACCTCTGGCTCCTCTGTTTTCAGTATTATCCCTGAGCTCCAACACCGCCAGTTGGCGCTCGGAAATGCCGTCTGCACAGTCAACACTTGCTGCCATGTTATTGGGGTTCAGTAACGTCAGCTGTTCCCCTGCTGTGCGGACGGCAATTTCTCCTGCTCTGTCCACATTCTCACTACTACAGATTTTAAAGTTGCTCCAATTACACCTCTGGCTCCTCTGTTTTCAGTATTATCCCTGAGCTCCAACACCGCCAGTTGGCGCTCGGAAGTGCCGTCTGCACAGTCAACACTTGCTCCAGTGTTATTGGGGTTCGGTAACGTCAGCTGTTCCCCGCTGTGCGGACGGCAATTTCTCCTGCTTTGTCCACATCCACTGTACTACTGATTTAAAACCTCCTCCAAATACACCTCTGGCTCCTCTGTTTTCAGTATTATCCCTGAGCTCCAACACCGCCAGTTGGCGCTAGGAAGTGCCGTCTGCACAGTCAACACTTGCTGCCATGTTATTGGGGTTCAGTAACGTCAGCTGTTCCCCAGCTGTGCGGACGGCAATTTCTCCTGCTCTGTCCACATCTACTGTACTACTGATTTAAACCTCCTCCAAATACACCTCTGGCTCCTCTGTTTTCAGTATTATCCCTGAGCTCCAACACCGCCAGTTGGCGCTCGGAAGTGCCGTCTGCACAGTCAACACTTGCTGCCATGTTATTGGGGTTCAGTAACGTCAGCTGTTCCCCTGCTGTGCGGACGGCAATTTCTCCTGCTCTGTCCACATTCTCACTACTACAGATTTTAAAGTTGCTCCAATTACAACTCTGGCTCCTCTGTTTTCAGTATTATCCCTGAGCTCCAACACCGCCAGTTGGCGCTCGGAAGTGCCGTCTGCACAGTCAACGCTTGCTCCAGTGTTATTGGGGTTCAGTAACGTCAGCTGATCCCCAGCTGTGTGTCCGGCAAATTCTCCTGCTTTGTCCACATCCACTGTACTACTGATTTAAAACCTCTTCCAAATATACCTCTGGCTCCTCTGTTTTTAGTATTTACCCTGGGCTCCAATACCGCTAGTTGCTGCTCAGAAGTGCCGTCTGCACAGTCAACTCTTGCTCCAGTGTTATTGGGGTTCAGTAACGTCAGCTGATCCCCAGCTGTGTGTCCGGCAAATTCTCCTGCTTTGTCCACATCGACTGTACTACTGATTTAAAACCTCCTTCAAATACACGTCTGGCTCCTCTGTTTTTAGTATTTACCCTGGGCTCCAATACCGCTAGTTGCTGCTCAGAAGTGCCGTCTGCACAGTCAACGCTTGCTCCAGTGTTATTGGGGTTCAGTAACGTCAGCTGTTCCCCTGCTGTGTGTCCGGCAAATTCTCCTGCTTTGTCCACATCCACTGTACTACTGATTTAAGACTTGCTCCAATTACACCTCTGGCTCCACTCTATTTTTAGTATTTACCCTGGGTTCCAGCACCGCCAGCTGGTTCTCGGTAGTTCCATTTGCTCTTGTACCTTCTACTACCCATCCGGGTTCCAGTACCGTCAGCTGGTTCTCAGCAGTGCCTTTGGATTAGGTGCCTTCTTCTCGGTATCCAAGTTCCACCAACGTCTGCTGGTTCTTGGTAGTGCTTTCTGGCACAGGTACCTCCTGCTTACTAACCGAGTTCCAGTACCGTCAGCTGGTCTTCGGCAGTTCCATTGGCTCTTGTACCTTCTGCTACCCATCCGGGTTCCAGTACCGTCAGCTGGTCCTCGGTAGTTCCTCAGCTTTCTTGTACCTTCTGCTACATTTCGAAGTTCAAGCTTTTTGAAATGGTTCTTGGTAATCACTCTGGATCTCCCTGACGAGGACGCTGAAGACGAGGACCCTGAAGACCAACCCTAAGAAGACGAGGACCCCGAAGACGACGACCCTGAAGACGAGGACCCTGAAGACCACCCCGAAGAAGACGAGGACCCTGAAGACCACCCCGAAGACGAGGACCCAGAAGACCAACCCGAAGAAGACGAGGACCCCGAAGACGAGGACCCCCGAAGACGACGACCCTGAAGACCACCCCGAAGAAGACCAAGAAGATGACCCTGAAGAAGTTGACCAAGAGGACAAAGAAGAGAAGACAAGCACCAAGATACAGAAGAACAAGAGACAGAAAACCAAGAAGCAGAAATACAAGAAGCTGCAGAACAAAAAGCGGAAGAACATTAAGCATAAGACTAAAAATCAGAGCAAAAGATAATATCTAAATTATAAGCAGAAGATGACTAAGCAGTGTATGGGGGTGAGTCCGTTCCTCCTCGTGGTGCCCCTGGAAAAGACCTGCTGCTGCAGGCCAAACTGAACGCGGACAAATCCTGTTGTAAATCTTTTGTGACGGGCAGAACGAAAGGTGTAATGTCTAGAGATGAGCGGTGTTCGACTAGAACTGTTCGCCAATCTCAAATTCGAGCTGTTTTGGGCGGTGTTCGAGTTGTTCGACGAACCCGAACGATTTGCAAAAAATTCGGCTGTTCGAGGTTATGTTCGATAACTGTTCGTGCACCAAAAGCGTGTTGTGCATGTCTGGCGCTATTTAGAGCACCAATCATGCAGGGATTGTCTGCCACTCACTGTAATGCCACAGCCATGGTGGTTGTGGCATTACAGTGATTGCCCAAATCGATGGGAACAGTGCCAACAGTGAAACATGAAAAGCCGGCAATTCAGCAGCGGCATACACCGGTACCCGACAATTTAGAACCGAAAGAATAGAGCTTCACACATAGATTAGATAGATATAAACATGTCAGCCACATATATACGAAGTACAGTGAAAGTGCTGCTTACTGTACTTGTCATTTAGCGTAAAGGATTTATCAAAAAAAATATTAGTGTTTTCGTGCACCGTCTCTTTAAAAAAGCCGGCCGGCAATTCAGCAGCGGTACCCGACAATTTATAACAGAAAGAATAGAGCATCACACATAGATTAGATAGATAGAAACATGTCAGTCACATATATATGAAGTACAGTGATAGTGTTGGTTACTGTACTTGTCATTTAGTATTAAAATAAAGGATTTATTATTAAAAAAATTGGCGTGGGGTTCCCCTTAATTTTAGGCTCTAGCGGAGGTTAAGCAGACGGCTGGGGCAGATGTTTGAAGCCTGGGAAGGGGGTAATACCCACGGAGCTTCCCAGGCTACTAATATCAGCCCCCAGCTGAATACATAGCCTTTACTAGCTATTAAAATGGGGGACCCCCCAAAAAAAATGACGTGGGGTCCCCCCTAATTTAATAGCTAGCAAAGGCTAGGCAGACAGCTGGGGGCTGATATTAATAGCCCAGGAAGGGAGCCATGAATATTGGCCCCCTCCCAGGCAAGAAACACCAGCCGTCAGCCGCCCCAGAAATGGCGCATTCATAGGATGCGCCAATTCTGGCACTTAGCCTCGCTCTTCCACGCTGCCCTGGTGCGGTGGCAGGGGGTAATAGGGTTGGGGTTGATGTCAGCTTATAATGCCAGCTGACATCAAGCCCAGGTTAGTAATGGAGAGGCGTCTATAAGACACCCCCATTACTAACCCCATAGTCAAAGTTAAAAAAAACACAAACACCCAGAATAAAGTCCTTTAATTGAAATAAAGACACAATCCTTTATTGTTCTAAATTAAACCATACTTACCGTCACGCCCATTCCAGCTGAAGCCAACGATCTCCTGCAATAAAAGAAAAATAACAAAGCAACCTCATCCTTACCTTTCCATGGTTCCCACGACAGCTTCAGCTCTGCTACATCGAGATGACAGGCTGGACCGCAGCAGAACGCTGCCATCCAGCCTCTCATCCCGCAGACACTGAGAAGCGCAGGCTTGCTTGCGCTGCTCAGCGTCTCTCTGTGACGACATCCAGATGAGCCGAGTTCATGTCCAATGAACTCGGCTCACCTCATGCACGTCACTGACAGCGTGGGAAAATTCTCCTGCACTCAGCGCTTCAGCGTGAGAATTCTCCCACGCTGAAGCGGTGAGTGCAGGAGAATTCTCCCACGCTGTCAGTGACGTGCATAAGGTGAGCTCATGTCCAATGAACTCAGCTCACCTCCTGCACGTCACTGACAGCGTGGGAGAATTCTCCTGCACTCAGCGCTTCAGCGTGAGAATTCTCCCACGCTGAAGCGCTGAGTGCAGGAGAATTTTCCCACGCTGTCAGTGACGTGCATAAGGTGAGCTCATGTCCAATGAACTCAGCTCACCTCCTGCACGTCACTGACAGCGTGGGAGAATTCTCCTGCACTCAGCGCTTCAGTGTGAGAATTCTCCCACGCTGAAGCGCTGAGTGCAGGAGAATTTTCCCACGCTGTCAGTGACGTGCATGAGGTGAGCCGAGTTCATTGGACATTAACTCGGCTCATCTGGATGCCCTCACAGAGAGACACTGAGGAGCGCAAGCATGCCTGCGCTTCTCAGTGTCTGCGGGATGACAGGCTGGATGGCAGCGTTCTGCTGCGGTCCAGCCTGTCATCTCGATGTAGCAGAGCTGAAGCTGTCATGGGAACCATGGAAAGGTAAGGATGATGTTGCTTTATTATTTTTCTTTTATTTCAGGAGATCGTTGGCTTCAGCTGGAATGGGCGTGATGGTAAGTATGGTTTAATTTAGAACAATAAAGAATTGTGTGTTTATTTCAATTAAAGGACTTTTTTCTGGGTGTTGTGTTTTTTTTAAATACTTTACTAGAAATTCATGGTGGTCATGTCTAATATTGGCGTGACCCCATGAATTTCGGGCTTGGGGCCAGCTGATAATGCCAAGCTGGCCCTAACCCCTTTATTACCCAGTGAGCCACCACATCAGGGCCCTGGATGAGTTGGGTACAGACCCACATATAATATAATGTCCCCACAGACCCACATATAATATAATGCCCTCACAGACCCACATATAATATAATGTCCCAGAGTCCCACATATAATATAATGTCCCCACAGCCCCACATATAATATAACGTCCCACAGTTCCACATATAATATATTGTCCCCACAGATCCACATATAATATAATGTCCCCACAGACCCACATATAATATAATGTTCCCACAGACCCACATATAATATAATGTCCCCACAGACCCACATATAATATAATGTCCTCACAGACCCACATATAATATAATGTCCGCACTGACCCACATATAATATAATGTCCTCACAGACCCACATATAATATAATATCCTCAAAGACCCATATATAATATAATGTACTCACAGACCCACATATAATATAATATCTTCACAGATCCACATATAATATAATGTCCTCACAGACCCACATATAATATAATGTCCTCACAGACCCACATATAATATAATGTACCCACAGACCCAAATATAATATAATGTCCCCACAGACACACATATAATATAATGTCCTCACAGACCCACATATAATATAATGTCCCCACAGACCCACATATAATATAATGTCCTCACAGACCCACATATAATATAATGTACCCACAGACCCAAATATAATATAATGTCCCCACAGACACACATATAATATAATGTCCTCACAGACCCACATATAATATAATGTCCCCACAGACCCACATATAATATAATGTCCTCACAGACCCACATATAATATAATGTACCCACAGACCCAAATATAATATAATGTCCTCACAGACCCACATATAATATAATGTCCTCACAGACCCACATATAATATAATGTCCCCACAGACCCACATATAATATAATGTCCTCACAGACCCACATATAATATAATGTCCCCACAGACCCACATATAATATAATGTCACCACAGACCCAAATATAATATTACCACAGACCCACATATAATATAATGTCCCCACAGACCCACATATAATATAATGTACCCACAGACCCAAATATAATATAATGTCCCCACAGACACACATATAATATAATGTCCTCACAGACCCACATATAATATAATGTCCCCACAGACCCACATATAATATAATGTCCTCACAGACCCACATATAATATAATGTCCTCACGGACCCACATATAATATAATGTCCCCACAGACCCACATATAATATAATGTCCTCACAGACCCACATATAATATAATGTCACCACAGACCCACATATAATATAATGTCCTCACGGACCCACATATAATATAATGTCCCCACAGACCCACATATAATATAATGTCCTCACAGACCCACATATAATATAATGTCCCCACAGACCCACATATAATATAATGTCCTCACAGACCCACATATAATATAATGTCCCCACAGACCCACATATAATATAATGTCACCACAGACCCAAATATAATATTACCACAGACCCACATATAATATAATGTCCCCACAGACCCACATATAATATAATGTCCTCACAGACCCACATATAATATAATGTCCCCACAGACCCACATATAATATAATGTCCTCACAGACCCACATATAATATAATATCCTCACAGATCCACATATAATATAATGTCCCCACAGACCTACATATAATATAATGTCCTCACAGACCCACATATAATATAATGTCCTCACAGACCCACATATAATATAATGTCCTCACAGACCCACATATAATATAATGTTACCACAGACCAGCATTTAATATATTGTCCCCACAGACCCACATATAATATAATGTCCCCACAGACCCACATATAATATAATGTCCCCACAGACCCACATATAATATAATGTCCTCACAGACCCACATATAATATAATGTCCTCACAGACCCACATATAATATAATGTCCTCACAGACCCACATATAATATAATGTCCTCACAGACCCACATATAATATAATGTCACCACAGACCCACATATAATATAATGTCCTCACAGACCCACATATAATATAATGTCCTCACAGACCCACATATAATATAATGTTACCACAGACCCACATATAATATAATGTCCTCACAGACCCACATATAATATAATGTCCTCACAGACCCACATATAATATAATGTCCTCACAGACCCACATATAATATAATGTACCCACAGACCCACATATAATATAATGTCCTCACAGAACCACATATAATATATTGTCCCCACAGACCCACATATAATATAATGTCCCCACAGAGCCACATATAATATAATGTCCTCACAGACCCACATATAATATAATGTCCCCACAGACCCACATATAATATAATGTCCCCCAGTCAGAGGCCAAATAATATAATGTCCCCACATATAATATAATGTCCCCACAGAGCCACATATAATATAATGTCCCCACAGACCCACATATAATATAATGTCCCCACAGACCCACATATAATATAATGTCCTCATAGATCCACATATAATATAATGTCCCCACAGACCCACATATAATATAATGTCCCCACAGCCCCACATATAATATAATGTCCTCATAGATCCACATATAATATAATGTCCCCACAGAACCACATATAATATAATGTCCCCACAGACCCACATATAATATAATGTCCTCACAGACCCACATATAATATAATATCCTCAAAGACCCATATATAATATAATGTCCTCACAGACCCACATATAATATAATATCTTCACAGATCCACATATAATATAATGTCCTCACAGACCCACATATAATATAATGTCCTCACAGACCCACATATAATATAATGTCCTCACAGACCCACATATAATATAATGTACCCACAGACCCAAATATAATATAATGTCCCCACAGACACACATATAATATAATGTCCTCACAGACCCACATATAATATAATGTTACCACAGACCAGCATTTAATATATTGTCCCCACAGACCCACATATAATATAATGTCCCCACAGACCCACATATAATATAATGTCCCCACAGACCCACATATAATATAATGTCCTCACAGACCCACATATAATATAATGTCCTCACAGACCCACATATAATATAATGTCCTCACAGACCCACATATAATATAATGTCCTCACAGACCCACATATAATATAATGTCACCACAGACCCACATATAATATAATGTCCTCACAGACCCACATATAATATAATGTCCTCACAGACCCACATATAATATAATGTTACCACAGACCCACATATAATATAATGTCCTCACAGACCCACATATAATATAATGTCCTCACAGACCCACATATAATATAATGTCCTCACAGACCCACATATAATATAATGTACCCACAGACCCACATATAATATAATGTCCTCACAGAACCACATATAATATATTGTCCCCACAGACCCACATATAATATAATGTCCCCACAGAGCCACATATAATATAATGTCCTCACAGACCCACATATAATATAATGTCCCCACAGACCCACATATAATATAATGTCCCCCAGTCAGAGGCCAAATAATATAATGTCCCCACATATAATATAATGTCCCCACAGAGCCACATATAATATAATGTCCCCACAGACCCACATATAATATAATGTCCCCACAGACCCACATATAATATAATGTCCTCATAGATCCACATATAATATAATGTCCCCACAGACCCACATATAATATAATGTCCCCACAGCCCCACATATAATATAATGTCCTCATAGATCCACATATAATATAATGTCCCCACAGAACCACATATAATATAATGTCCCCACAGACCCACATATAATATAATGTCCTCACAGACCCACATATAATATAATATCCTCAAAGACCCATATATAATATAATGTCCTCACAGACCCACATATAATATATCTTCACAGATCCACATATAATATAATGTCCTCACAGACCCACATATAATATAATGTCCTCACAGACCCACATATAATATAATGTCCTCACAGACCCACATATAATATAATGTCCCCACAGACCCACATATAATATAATGTCCTCACAGACCCACATATAATATAATGTACCCACAGACCCAAATATAATATAATGTCCTCACAGACCCACATATAATATAATGTCCTCACAGACCCACATATAATATAATGTCCCCACAGACCCACATATAATATAATGTCCTCACAGACCCACATATAATATAATGTCCCCACAGACCCACATATAATATAATGTCACCACAGACCCAAATATAATATAATATTACCACAGACCCACATATAATATAATGTCCCCACAGACCCACATATAATATAATGTACCCACAGACCCAAATATAATATAATGTCCCCACAGACACACATATAATATAATGTCCTCACAGACCCACATATAATATAATGTCCCCACAGACCCACATATAATATAATGTCCTCACAGACCCACATATAATATAATGTCCTCACGGACCCACATATAATATAATGTCCCCACAGACCCACATATAATATAATGTCCTCACAGACCCACATATAATATAATGTCACCACAGACCCACATATAATATAATGTCCTCACGGACCCACATATAATATAATGTCACCACAGACCCACATATAATATAATGTCCTCACAGACCCACATATAATATAATGTCACCACAGACCCACATATAATATAATGTCCCCACAGACCCACATATAATATAATGTCCTCACAGACCCACATATAATATAATATCCTCACAGATCCACATATAATATAATGTCCTCACAGACCCACATATAATATAATGTCCCCACAGACCCACATATAATATAATGTCCTCACAGACCCACATATAATATAATATCCTCACAGATCCACATATAATATAATGTCCCCACAGACCTACATATAATATAATGTCCTCACAGACCCACATATAATATAATGTCCTCACAGACCCACATATAATATAATGTCCTCACAGACCCACATATAATATAATGTTACCACAGACCAGCATTTAATATATTGTCCCCACAGACCCACATATAATATAATGTCCCCACAGACCCACATATAATATAATGTCCCCACAGACCCACATATAATATAATGTCCTCACAGACCCACATATAATATAATGTCCTCACAGACCCACATATAATATAATGTCCTCACAGACCCACATATAATATAATGTCCTCACAGACCCACATATAATATAATGTCACCACAGACCCACATATAATATAATGTCCTCACAGACCCACATATAATATAATGTCCTCACAGACCCACATATAATATAATGTTACCACAGACCAGCATTTAATATATTGTCCCCACAGACCCACATATAATATGTCCTCACAGACCCACATATAATATAATGTCCTCACAGACCCACATATAATATAATGTCCTCACAGACCCACATATAATATAATGTACCCACAGACCCACATATAATATAATGTCCTCACAGAACCACATATAATATATTGTCCCCACAGACCCACATATAATATAATGTCCCCACAGAGCCACATATAATATAATGTCCTCACAGACCCACATATAATATAATGTCCCCACAAACCCACATATAATATAATGTCCCCCAGTCAGAGGCCAAATAATATAATGTCCCCACATATAATATAATGTCCCCACAGAGCCACATATAATATAATGTCCCCACAGACCCACATATAATATAATGTCCCCACAGACCCACATATAATATAATGTCCTCATAGATCCACATATAATATAATGTCCCCACAGACCCACATATAATATAATGTCCCCACATATAATATAATGTCCTCATAGATCCACATATAATATAATGTCCCCACAGAACCACATATAATATAATGTCCCCACAGACCCACATATAATATAATGTCCTCACAGACCCACATATAATATAATGTACCCACAGCCCCACATATAATATAATGTATCCACAGACCCACATATAATATAATATCCTCACAGACCCACATATAATATAATGTCCTCACAGACCCACATATAATATAATGTTACCACAGACCAGCATTTAATATATTGTCCCCACAGACCCACATATAATATAATGTCCCCACAGCCCCACATATAATATAATGTCCTCACAGACCCACATATAATATAATGTCACCACAGACCCACATATAATATAATGTCCTCACAGACCCACATATAATATAATGTTACCACAGACCCACATATAATATAATGTCCTCACAGACCCACATATAATATAATGTCCTCACAGACCCACATATAATATAATGTCCTCACAGACCCACATATAATATAATGTACCCACAGACCCACATATAATATAATGTCCTCACAGAACCACATATAATATATTGTCCCCACAGACCCACATATAATATAATGTCCCCACAGAGCCACATATAATATAATGTCCTCACAGACCCACATATAATATAATGTCCCCACAGACCCACATATAATATAATGTCCCCCAGTCAGAGGCCAAATAATATAATGTCCCCACATATAATATAATGTCCCCACAGAGCCACATATAATATAATGTCCCCACAGACCCACATATAATATAATGTCCCCACAGACCCACATATAATATAATGTCCTCATAGATCCACATATAATATAATGTCCCCACAGACCCACATATAATATAATGTCCCCACAGCCCCACATATAATATAATGTCCTCATAGATCCACATATAATATAATGTCCCCACAGAACCACATATAATATAATGTCCCCACAGACCCACATATAATATAATGTCCTCACAGACCCACATATAATATAATATCCTCAAAGACCCATATATAATATAATGTCCTCACAGACCCACATATAATATAATATCTTCACAGATCCACATATAATATAATGTCCTCACAGACCCACATATAATATAATGTCCTCACAGACCCACATATAATATAATGTCCTCACAGACCCACATATAATATAATGTCCCCACAGACCCACATATAATATAATGTCCTCACAGACCCACATATAATATAATGTACCCACAGACCCAAATATAATATAATGTCCTCACAGACCCACATATAATATAATGTCCTCACAGACCCACATATAATATAATGTCCCCACAGACCCACATATAATATAATGTCCTCACAGACCCACATATAATATAATGTCCCCACAGACCCACATATAATATAATGTCACCACAGACCCAAATATAATATAATATTACCACAGACCCACATATAATATAATGTCCCCACAGACCCACATATAATATAATGTACCCACAGACCCAAATATAATATAATGTCCCCACAGACACACATATAATATAATGTCCTCACAGACCCACATATAATATAATGTCCCCACAGACCCACATATAATATAATGTCCTCACAGACCCACATATAATATAATGTCCTCACGGACCCACATATAATATAATGTCCCCACAGACCCACATATAATATAATGTCCTCACAGACCCACATATAATATAATGTCACCACAGACCCACATATAATATAATGTCCTCACGGACCCACATATAATATAATGTCACCACAGACCCACATATAATATAATGTCCTCACAGACCCACATATAATATAATGTCACCACAGACCCACATATAATATAATGTCCCCACAGACCCACATATAATATAATGTCCTCACAGACCCACATATAATATAATATCCTCACAGATCCACATATAATATAATGTCCTCACAGACCCACATATAATATAATGTCCCCACAGACCCACATATAATATAATGTCCTCACAGACCCACATATAATATAATATCCTCACAGATCCACATATAATATAATGTCCCCACAGACCTACATATAATATAATGTCCTCACAGACCCACATATAATATAATGTCCTCACAGACCCACATATAATATAATGTCCTCACAGACCCACATATAATATAATGTTACCACAGACCAGCATTTAATATATTGTCCCCACAGACCCACATATAATATAATGTCCCCACAGACCCACATATAATATAATGTCCCCACAGACCCACATATAATATAATGTCCTCACAGACCCACATATAATATAATGTCCTCACAGACCCACATATAATATAATGTCCTCACAGACCCACATATAATATAATGTCCTCACAGACCCACATATAATATAATGTCACCACAGACCCACATATAATATAATGTCCTCACAGACCCACATATAATATAATGTCCTCACAGACCCACATATAATATAATGTTACCACAGACCAGCATTTAATATATTGTCCCCACAGACCCACATATAATATGTCCTCACAGACCCACATATAATATAATGTCCTCACAGACCCACATATAATATAATGTCCTCACAGACCCACATATAATATAATGTACCCACAGACCCACATATAATATAATGTCCTCACAGAACCACATATAATATATTGTCCCCACAGACCCACATATAATATAATGTCCCCACAGAGCCACATATAATATAATGTCCTCACAGACCCACATATAATATAATGTCCCCACAAACCCACATATAATATAATGTCCCCCAGTCAGAGGCCAAATAATATAATGTCCCCACATATAATATAATGTCCCCACAGAGCCACATATAATATAATGTCCCCACAGACCCACATATAATATAATGTCCCCACAGACCCACATATAATATAATGTCCTCATAGATCCACATATAATATAATGTCCCCACAGACCCACATATAATATAATGTCCCCACATATAATATAATGTCCTCATAGATCCACATATAATATAATGTCCCCACAGAACCACATATAATATAATGTCCCCACAGACCCACATATAATATAATGTCCTCACAGACCCACATATAATATAATGTCCCCACAGCCCCACATATAATATAATGTATCCACAGACCCACATATAATGTGGGGGTCGTGATGACATTCCACTCGTCCTCCAGTCACTCCAAATTCAAACTATGAGCATGGGTCAACCATTCAAAGAATGAGTCAGACAACAAGCTGGTTCAAGCTCAGAGCATGCTCAGAAGACTACTACAGTCAACGTCCTCAGCATTGTTCTGCCTTTATTTTTACATGCACAAATCTAAATACACTACATAATGGGAGGGGAAAGGGGTTGTCCGGGGCGGGGTAAGCCATGAAAGTCCAATGTCTGGCCACTCCTGATTGGTCCACATCTCCTTATCTCAGTCTCTGGGCAGATATTGCAGCCGTCAGCTTATAATCTTGTTTCGTTTCTCTGAAATAAGTCTTGGCAACGCTGGAAATGTCTTAGTTTAAGTTTCGATTTGAGTAATTACGTAGCAAGGAAAGCTTATTGTTATATGACACAAAATGGTGGTTAGTACATTAGCAAAAAAGCGTATAAAAGTTACAAGAATATAAAAGTTACAAATATATATATTCTCTTTTACCCTGACATTCCCCCCTAAACACTAAGCTTTCCTTTGCTTTGGGGCCTTTGAGACTGTCCATGTGTGGGGAGAGGGGAGGTGGATTTCTTCACCCAATCATCTTAGAAGCTGCCCCCTTATGGGACGCCCCCAAACAATTGAGTCCTACCCTAAATGACACATGGAGTTCTCCCAACTGATCCTAAACTAGATCTTTCAATTGGACTCTATCATGGGGGTCTGGTCAGGCTTGTTCAAAGGAGTGTATTTCTCCATATCTTCCATACTGGTATCATCATGTAACAGAGATGTGGTTTCTTGATTCAGAAAGGTCCCGGAGGTTGGGACAGCATTGGTTATAGCTTTCCTGTATAAGGGGACTATGCAGCACAGGACCACCAGGCCCAATACTAGTAGACCTCCTATCACTAAACAAGCTTGTTGGAAGAATCCCTTGACCCCTCCCAACCAACCTGAGAAGAAGGAGGTATCTACCCCTGTGTGGTAGCTGTCCACCCTGGGACAGACAGTAAGCATATGGAAAGGATATAGAAGAAGGTAGTCATCTTTTATAGACTCGTTCTGTCTCTCTTGCAGTGGGAGGCGTGAATCCAGGTGCTCTTGCCCTCAAGCTTCAGGGCCGTCGGGGTGGTGAGAAGCACAGTGTACGGTCCCTCGAACCGCGGCTGGAGGCAGTCTTTCCGGACAAACTTCTTCACATACACTAGATCGCCTGGGATGAAATCATGTACTGCATCACCTGTAGATTCTGGGAGAGAAGCAGATACTGGAGAGCGGGTGTTAGTCAATTCTCTAGACAAGGCAATCACAAATTTTACCACTCTATCATTTGTTTCAGACAACTCTTGGGGCCTAATCTCTCCTATCTTGGGTGGGGTCCCAAACAAAATTTTATAGGAAATCAGCCCATGTTTGGCCTGAGGAGTGTGTGTGATATGATACAATACTATGGGGAGTAGGTCGGGCCAGGGGAGGGGATGATCTTGGGTCATTTTCAAGAGCTGGGTCTTGAGTGTGGAATTCATCCTTTCCACTTTGCCTGAACTGGCAGGATGGTATGGAGTGTGGAGGCCCAAATCTGTTCCCAACATGTTCCAGAGTTCTTCGTAGATATTTGCTGTGAAAGCTGGTCCTTGATCCGATTCTATGATTTGGGGAACTCCAAATCTGCAGGCAATTTCGGTGATCAGTTTCTTGGCTGTGACTTTAGCAGTCATGTTGACAACCGGGTAGGCCTCGGGCCAGGCTGAGAACATATCCACGGCTACCAAAACGTACTCCTATTTTCTTGCTTTAGACATTTGGATATGGTCGACTTGTATTCTCTGCCAAGGGTAGTCTGGTTTAGCCAGGTGTTGGAGAGGGACCCGTGCCGTACACGTTGGGTTGCAGGTAGCGCAGACAGAGCAGGATTTTGAGTACGCAGTCACAGTGGAAGAGATTCCGGGTGCAAAGTACAGTTTCTTGATACATGCCAAGGCTTGATTCTTTCCTCTGTGTGTAGGCCCGTGAGCCCATGCTGCCACAGCTGAGTACATGCGTCTAGGCAAGCAAGGCTTCCCATCCACTTGGTAAAGAGTCGAGTTGACCTTTGAATCTTTGCGACCTGCCAGCACGGCTCCTGCCGCTTTCCATTGCTTGACTTCTTCAGTGGGGGTCTCCCTTTGTTCCTCACACAATTTTTCTTCAGGCATCCTGACCCCCCTGGATTCCATTCGTGTCTCCGCTGGACTTGTATGGTCTTCCGCCGGCTGTTCTTTGGCTCTTGCTCTAGTGAGCGCCACAGCTACGGTTTGCAGAGTCTCTCCCATCTCTTCTTCCTTTTCCTGCCACTTTGATGACACATTCTCCACTGCTGCAGTCTTGGCTGCTTGGTCAGTTAGGTGGTTGCCCCTGGCTTCTCTGGATTCTAGTCTTCCATGAACCTTGACCTTCATAACAGCAACCTGAATGGGTAGTTCCAGGGCCTTCATTAGGGCCTTAATCCATGAGACATGTTTCACTGGTGTACCTGTAGCTGTGATGAATCCTCTAGACTTCCACAAAAGTCCAAAATCGTTGCAAATTCCATGTCCATACCTGGAATCGGTATATATATATATACGCCTTTGTTCCTGCTGCCAGGTGGCAGGCCTCTGTGAGAGCCACAAGTTCAGCTTCTTGTGCAGACATGTATGGTGGTAGAGCTTCAGCCTTCAGAACTGTTAGATCTATTGTGACAGCATATCCCGTGTGGAACTTCCCTTGAGGGTCTGCGA
This sequence comes from Phyllobates terribilis, assembly GCF_046119375.1. Lineage (NCBI taxonomy): Eukaryota > Metazoa > Chordata > Amphibia > Anura > Dendrobatidae > Phyllobates > Phyllobates terribilis. The sequence continues at coordinate 188,767 of NW_027364108.1, read as the reverse complement.
AACGGGATCCATCAGTCCATAGGTGCAAGGCAGGGTCTGCGAGCGGATGTGCCACCATATTCTCTGGAGCAGAAGTCTCTTCCTGCAAAATTTTTATACAATCATGAGGTTCCACCAATGGACCTTCACCCTCTTCACCTTCCCCCCTAGAAGGTGGAAACAAAGTGGCAGGATTGATAGTCAGACATCTGGTAAATGTTATATTGGAGGGCAACAATAGGGAACACTGCAGCCGCAGGTGTCTTTGGTTGGTTAGATGTTTCGGAGATGTTTGTTGCAGAACAGCCGAGAGATCATGGCCGGCCTGTATAACTAGATCATGTCCAAGGACGATATCAGCTGACTTGTCAAAGAGGATGTGAGAAGCGTGGACCGCCTTAAGGCACGTGGGGGCAGTTCGGGCGACAGGGTCCAGGCGGGCTGAGTAGTAGCCCAAAGGCCGATACTTATGATCATAGCGTTGTGCTAGAACTCCAGAGGCATGACCTTCCGATTTCGAGACAAAAAAGTGAAATGGCTGAGTATAGTCTGGTAAGCCCAAGGCCGGGGCAGAGACAACAGCCTGTTTAAGGCGGTCAAAACATAGTCTGTGTTGATGAGAAACACGTGGATTTTCAGCATGAAACCAAACTGAGCCTTCATCCCTGAGACAGTCGTACAGAGGTTGCATGAGCTTTGAGGCATCAGGGATCCATTGCCTGCAGTAAGTGATGAGGCCAAGGAAAGTCTGCATAGCGGAATAGGTGGTTGGGAAGGTGATATCCATGATGGCTTGCTTTCTTTCTTCAGTCAGATGTCTAGCACCTTGTGAAATACAATGTCCGAGGAAAATGACCTTGGGCAGACACCATTGGACTTTGCCTTTTGAGACTTTACAGTTAGCTGAGTGAAGAAACCAGAGAAGGGATGCTGACATCTCTGGCAAATTTTCTTCAGTGCCGCATAGTAAAAGATCATCCACATACTGTAGAAGGGTGACCTGAGGGTTCTCTTGAACCCATGGCTCCAGAATAGACTTCATAGAATGAGTGAATTGGTTAGGAGAGTTCTGGGCTCTGCGGAGTCCTGGTCCATGTAAACTGTGCTCCTTGAAAGGTGAAGGCAAAAAGAAACCACGAATCTTCGTGTAAGGGTATACTGAAGAAGGCGTTGGCCAGATCTAACACCGTAAACAAGGTGGCCGTTGGAGGCAGCTGAGACAAGAGGGTGTTTGGGTTAGGTACCACTGGAGTTTCTAAAATGGTAGCTGCATTGACGGCTCTGAGATCCTGAACCAACCGGTATCTTGGAGACTCTCCCGGAACGGTTTTCTTTTTTACAGGAAAGAGGGGTGTATTGCATGGAGATACACATCTGACAAGGACTCCTGATTCCAGGAGGGAAGCGATTTGGGTACCCAAGCTTTGTTCTTGTGCAGCCTTGAGGGGGTATTGTGGTAACCGTGGGTACCTGTGTCCAGGCTTGAGGTGTACTCGGACCGGGGGAACCTGCAGGAGGCCGACGTCCTCTGGCCCACTGGACCATAGAGAGTGAGGGAACTGTGAGGTTGTATGGTCATCATCATGAGAGGGAAGGCTTTAAGAACACAGCGGTCTTCAGTCCCTTGTTCGGAATGAGGGTCCCGCAAAAGAAGCTCCATACCATGGTTTCCGAAGGTAATTGTTGCCTTCATTCGCTCTAAGAGATCGGCTCCCAACAGATTGACAGGGCAAGTTTCAGAGACCAAGAATCTTGTGAGTACTCCGGTGAACGGTCCTGCAGACACAGGGACTGTGAGTGGAGAGGAAATATGTTGGCCTTCCACCCCAACACAGGTGAGGGTATCCGGTGATAGGGATACAGAAGGAGGGAGCTGTGCAGAGGAAATGACAGATGTGGCCGCCCCAGTGTCCACCAGGAACTCCAGTGGTTGATGGTCCACCTGTAAAGTGACAGTCTCTGAGGATGTGGTCAAGGCTACCACACTCCCAACACAACATTCGTCCTTCAGAATCACGAGATTGTCTCCTGTTTCTAGATGATCCCTTGTCATCTCTTCTGTCTTGTCTTCTATATGTGGGAGGAGTATCATCACCTGTGCCTTTAACCATTACCCACTTGATTCCATGTTGGTTGCCAGGGGGTGGGTAGCTTTCTTGAGCTTGATATAGCATGGCAGGAGCGGTTTTCTTCTTTGGCTTAGTATCCTTTTCCATTTTTAGCATGGCTTTTTGGAAAGCTTTGACAATGTTCACTACGTCGTTAAAAGAAGAAGAACGAATCTCGGGGCGTACCCTCAGAACGTCATCTCTGAGAGCGTCTTGTAGGCCATCTACTAGGGCCTGAACCAACAGGGCGGCCTGCATCTTGACGTGAGGACTGTATCCGAGATCCTTAAAATGCATGCTGAGTCTTGCAGCAGATCTTTCCACAGATTCATCAGGGTCTTGTTGAACATCTTGTACAGACCCAGCTTGATCTGACAAGTGATTCTGAGCCCAGGCTTTTAACTGTTTCATGTATTCTAGGCCGGATTCATACGTACTAAGGGGTCCTGCTTTTGTGGAATCCATGGCCTTTTGAAAGCTCTCCGTTTTCGGCTAAGTGAGCCTGGCATTCTGCAGCCAGAGTAGAACCAGCAGCAAGGGCAATTTTACGAGCCAATCCTCCAGCATGGCTCATACAGGTGTTTGCAGGGTTGACTATGGCCCCCACCCGATGTGTAAGGATGTCACCATAGCCTATTGACAGAGTGACAGGGCGTCCTGATGGGTCTACTAGGTTCCGGGAGCGGCAGGGGTCCTAGACTTCTGAGGGGCTGGAGGGGGGGTGGTGCTCTTTCAGCAGTTGCTTGGAGCAAGGGCCGGAGTACGGGTAATGGATGTGGGGTGAAGGATGCCATAGGAGACGTATGGGGTAAAGGGGGGGGGGGCTGGAGTATCTTGAGCCCATCCCTCATCTGGCTCCGTATCGTCTTGAGTAACAGTATGTTGGCGGAAGGAGAGCAGTCTGGCCTGAAATTCTGGGGAGTTGAGGAGGATATCCCCAGGGTTGTGGGTGACTCCCATAGGAAACAGGGGAAGCGTCTCAGCATCGTGGACTGGAGCAGAGGGTGTCACATTAGTTTCAGATGGGTACTCTGGGACTACGGGCTTTTCCACCTGTGCTGGTGGCTGGTAATATGCACCGGACGGATCTAGTAGTGGATATAGGCTGGATTGGGGCTTTCCGGGCCTCCCACAACAAGTAAGAGGTGTAGTAAGATGGCCGTGGGAGGGAGGAGGTGGGAGTGGGATTATTCTTGGAGGCAGGAAAAGGTGTAGTAACAGGCATCAACGGGGTTACGGCCAATTTAGGGTCACATAACAAATCACATTCTGTAGCTTTCATGTATCCGAACAAAGGCTCGGCATTCTCTGTCCCCCCCCTGCACCATCTACTCTAAGATGTGCTTGCAGAAATCCTCACCCAACTTTCCCAACTTCTGTGTAACACATTCATAAGCTTATCATGTTCTACAAATTCCTAACATTCTTCTTGCCTTCTTGCCTTCCCGTAACTCCACTAATTGGCTTAACTCCCACAGCAGCATTCCACAACTTACGAGATCTTTCAAATTTGAATATACACAACATTTTCTTATAGAATGCAATGATCTGTCGCGACTCAGATCACTGGTGCAGTCCACAGGTCGCCATTCCTCAGTGTAGAGTACCCCTCAATACACTAAGACAGAGAGTACGCCTCAATCTGTCCCTTCCCTAACCTTGAATGGCGACTTTACAGTGCGACTCACCACGGCACCCTGACAGCAGAACCCCTCCTTATGAGGTTTCTCTGTATAAGACGAAGAGTACACCTCAATTCGTCACAAACCCTTACAGCAGAACCCCTCCTTATGAGGTTTCTCTGTATAAGACGAAGAGTACGCCTCAATTCGTCACAGATTCTTTCTCCCTTACACTACAATTCAGGAATGCTTTGTAACCTTGACTATCAGTTACGGGAGGCAGCTATCTAAGAAAAGTACAGTGACCGGGGGAGGAGGAGGTGGTGTGCACACGAGCACGCGCAGGCATGCGACGTCACTCGGTTTAACACTTGCTGGTTCAGGACGTGGTGCGGGACGCCCAAGGTCTCACCACTCGACCGGTCACCCACCCAGATCCAACCTGACAATCCCACAGGAACCGCTGCGGCTGACACACAGGCAAGTGAGACATATAATACATCTCAACTTACCGTGTTCGATGGAGGTTGATCAGGCCTCAAATTCAGCCACCGCGGTCACCACCAGGGAAGTCAGCAATATGGGTCCGGGAGGGTGGCGTACCGCTAGCCACGCCCCACGTTGGGCGCCATTTGTGGGGGTCGTGATGACATTCCACTCGTCCTCCAGTCACTCCAAATTCAAACTATGAGCATGGGTCAACCATTCAAAGAATGAGTCAGACAACAAGCTGGTTCAAGCTCAGAGCATGCTCAGAAGACTACTACAGTCAACGTCCTCAGCATTGTTCTGCCTTTATTTTTACATGCACAAATCTAAATACACTACATAATGGGAGGGGAAAGGGGTTGTCCGGGGCGGGGTAAGCCATGAAAGTCCAATGTCTGGCCACTCCTGATTGGTCCACATCTCCTTATCTCAGTCTCTGGGCAGATATTGCAGCCGTCAGCTTATAATCTTGTTTCGTTTCTCTGAAATAAGTCTTGGCAACGCTGGAAATGTCTTAGTTTAAGTTTCGATTTGAGTAATTACGTAGCAAGGAAAGCTTATTGTTATATGACACAAAATGGTGGTTAGTACATTAGCAAAAAAGCGTATAAAAGTTACAAGAATATAAAAGTTACAAATATATATATTCTCTTTTACCCTGACAATAATATAATATCCTCACAGACCCACATATAATATAATGTCCTCACAGACCCACATATAATATAATGTTACCACAGACCAGCATTTAATATATTGTCCCCACAGACCCACATATAATATAATGTCCCCACAGCCCCACATATAATATAATGTCCTCACAGACCCACATATAATATAATGTCACCACAGACCCACATATAATATAATGTCCTCACAGACCCACATATAATATAATGTCCTCACAGAGCCACATATAATATAATGTCCTCACAGACCCACATATAATATAATGTCCCAACAGACCCACATATAATATAATGTCCTCACAGACCCACATATAATATAATGTCCTCACAGACCCACATATAATATAATGTTACCACAGACCAGCATTTAATATATTTTCCCCACAGACCCACATATAACATAATGTCCTCACAGACCCACATATAATATAATGTCCCCACAGACCCACATATAATATAATGTCCTCACAGACCCACATATAATATAATGTCCTCACAGACCCACATATAATATAATGTTACCACAGACCCACATATAATATAATGTCCCCACAGACCCACATATAATATAATGTCCTCACAGACCCACATATAATATAATGTCCTCACAGACCCACATATAATATAATGTCCTCACAGACCCACATATAATATAATGTCCCCACAGACCCACATATAATATAATGTCCTCACAGAACCACATATAATATATTGTCCCCACAGAGCCACATATAATATAATGTCCCCACAGAGCCACATATAATATAATGTCCCCACAGACCCACATATAATATAATGTCCCCACAGACCCACATATAATATAATGTCCTCACAGACCCACATATAATATAATGTCACCACAGACCCACATATAATATAATGTCACCACAGACCCACATATAATATAATGTCACCACAGACCCACATATAATATAATGTCCCCACAGACCCACATATAATATAATGTCCTCACAGACCCACATATAATATAATATCCTCACAGATCCACATATAATATAATGTCCTCACAGACCCACATATAATATAATGTCCCCACAGACCCACATATAATATAATGTCCTCACAGACCCACATATAATATAATATCCTCACAGATCCACATATAATATAATGTCCCCACAGACCTACATATAATATAATGTCCTCACAGACCCACATATAATATAATGTCCTCACAGACCCACATATAATATAATGTTACCACAGACCAGCATTTAATATATTGTCCCCACAGACCCACATATAATATAATGTCCCCACAGACCCACATATAATATAATGTCCCCACAGACCCACATATAATATAATGTCCTCACAGACCCACATATAATATAATGTCCTCACAGACCCACATATAATATAATGTCCTCACAGACCCACATATAATATAATGTCCTCACAGACCCACATATAATATAATGTCACCACAGACCCACATATAATATAATGTCCTCACAGACCCACATATAATATAATGTCCTCACAGACCCACATATAATATAATGTTACCACAGACCAGCATTTAATATATTGTCCCCACAGACCCACATATAATATGTCCTCACAGACCCACATATAATATAATGTCCTCACAGACCCACATATAATATAATGTCCTCACAGACCCACATATAATATAATGTACCCACAGACCCACATATAATATAATGTCCTCACAGAACCACATATAATATATTGTCCCCACAGACCCACATATAATATAATGTCCCCACAGAGCCACATATAATATAATGTCCTCACAGACCCACATATAATATAATGTCCCCACAAACCCACATATAATATAATGTCCCCCAGTCAGAGGCCAAATAATATAATGTCCCCACATATAATATAATGTCCCCACAGAGCCACATATAATATAATGTCCCCACAGACCCACATATAATATAATGTCCCCACAGACCCACATATAATATAATGTCCTCATAGATCCACATATAATATAATGTCCCCACAGACCCACATATAATATAATGTCCCCACAGCCCCACATATAATATAATGTCCTCATAGATCCACATATAATATAATGTCCCCACAGAACCACATATAATATAATGTCCCCACAGACCCACATATAATATAATGTCCTCACAGACCCACATATAATATAATGTCCCCACAGCCCCACATATAATATAATGTATCCACAGACCCACATATAATATAATATCCTCACAGACCCACATATAATATAATGTCCTCACAGACCCACATATAATATAATGTTACCACAGACCAGCATTTAATATATTGACCCCACAGACCCACATATAATATAATGTCCCCACAGCCCCACATATAATATAATGTCCTCACAGACCCACATATAATATAATGTCACCACAGACCCACATATAATATAATGTCCTCACAGACCCACATATAATATAATGTCCTCACAGACCCACATATAATATAATGTTACCACAGACCAGCATTTAATATATTTTCCCCACAGACCCACATATAACATAATGTCCTCACAGACCCACATATAATATAATGTCCTCACAGACCCACATATAATATAATGTCCTCACAGACCCACATATAATATAATGTCCCCACAGACCCACATATAATATAATGTCCTCACAGAACCACATATAATATATTGTCCCCACAGAGCCACATATAATATAATGTCCCCACAGAGCCACATATAATATAATGTCCCCACAGACCCACATATAATATAATGTCCCCACAGACCCACATATAATATAATGTCACCACAGACCCACATATAATATAATGTCACCACAGACCCACATATAATATAATGTCCTCACAGACCCACATATAATATAATGTCCCCACAGCCCCACATATAATATAATGTCCTCACAGACCCACATATAATATAATGTCCTCACAGACCCACATATAATATAATGTCCTCACAGACCCACATATAATATAATGTCCCCACATATAATATAATGTCCCCACAGACCCACATATAGTATAATGTTCCCACAGACCCACATATAATATAATGTCCCCACAGACCCACATATAATATAATGTTCCCACAGACCCACATATAATATAATGTCCTCACAGACCCACATATAATATAATGTTCCCACAGACCCACATATAATATAATGTCCCCACAGACCCACATATAATATAATGTCCTCACAGACCCACATATAATATAATGTCCTCACAGACCCACATATAATATAATGTCCCCACAGACCCACATATAATATAATGTCCTCACAGACCCACATATAATATAATGTCCCCACAGACCCACATATAATATAATGTTCCCACAGACCCACATATAATATAATGTCCTCACAGACCCACATATAATATAATGTCCTCACAGACCCACATATAATATAATGTCCTCACAGACCCACATATAATATAATGTTCTCACAGACCCACATATAATATAATGTCCTCACAGACCCACATATAATATAATGTCCTCACAGACCCACATATAATATAATGTTCTCACAGACCCACATATAATATGTCCCCACAGACCCACATATAATATAATGTCCCCACAGACCCACATATAATATTATGTCCCCACAGACCCACATATAATATAATATCCTCACAGACCCACATATAATATAATGTCCTCACAGACCCACATATAATATAATGTCCTCACGGACCCACATATAATATAATGTCCTCACAGATCCACATATAATATAATGTCCTCACAGACCCACATATAATATAATGTCCTCACAGACCCACATATAATATAATGTCCTCACAGACCCACATATAATATAATGTCCTCACAGACCCACATATAATATAATGTCCTCACAGACCCACATATAATATAATGTCCTCACAGACCCACATATAATATAATGTTCTCACAGATCCACATATAATATAATGTCCTCACAGACCCACATATAATATAATGTCCTCACAGACCCACATATAATATAATGTCCTCACATAAAATATAATGTCCCCACAGACCCACATAAAATATAATGTCCCCACAGACCCACATATAATATAATGTCCTCACAGACCCACATATAATATAATGTCCTCACAGACCCACATATAATATAATGTTCTCACAGATCCACATATAATATAATGTCCTCACAGACCCACATATATAATGTCCTCACAGACCCACATATAATATAATGTCCTCACAGACCCACATATAATATAATGTCCTCACAGACCCACATATAATATAATGTCCCCACAGACCCACATATAATATAATGTCCTCACAGACCCACATATAATATAATGTCCTCACAGACCCACATATAATATAATGTCCCCACAGACCCACATATAATATAATGTCCCCACAGACCCACATATAATATAATGTCCTCACAGACCCACATATAATATAATGTCCTCACAGACCCACATATAATATAATGTCCCACATATAATATAATGTCCCCACTGACCCACATATAATATAATGTCCCCACAGACCCACATATAATATAATGTCCCCACAGACCCACATATAATATAATGTCCCCACAGACCCACATATAATATAATGTCCTCACAGACCCACATATAATATAATGTCCCACATATAATATAATGTCCCCACTGACCCACATATAATATAATGTCCCCACAGACCCACATATAATATAATGTCCTCACAGACCCACATATAATATAATGTCCTCACAGACCCACATATAATATAATGTCCCCACTGACCCACATATAATATAATGTCCTCACAGACCCACATATAATATAATGTCCTCACAGACCCACATATAATATAATGTCCCCACAGACCCACATATAATATAATGTCCTCACAGACCCACATATAATATAATGTCCTCACAGACCCACATATAATATAATGTCCTCACAGACCCACATATAATATAATGTCCTCACAGACCCACATATAATATAATGTCCCCACAGACCCACATATAATATAATGTCCTCACAGACCCACATATAATATAATGTCCTCACAGACCCACATATAATATAATGTCCTCACAGACCCACATATAATATAATGTCCCCACTGACCCACATATAATATAATGTCCCCCAGTCAGAGGCCAAATAATATAATGTCCCCACATATAATATAATGTCCCCACAGAGCCACATATAATATAATGTCCCCACAGACCCACATATAATATAATGTCCCCACAGACCCACATATAATATAATGTCCTCATAGATCCACATATAATATAATGTCCCCACAGACCCACATATAATATAATGTCCCCACAGCCCCACATATAATATAATGTCCTCATAGATCCACATATAATATAATGTCCCCACAGAACCACATATAATATAATGTCCCCACAGACCCACATATAATATAATGTCCTCACAGACCCACATATAATATAATGTCCCCACAGCCCCACATATAATATAATGTATCCACAGACCCACATATAATATAATATCCTCACAGACCCACATATAATATAATGTCCTCACAGACCCACATATAATATAATGTCCCCACAGCCCCACATATAATATAATGTATCCACAGACCCACATATAATATAATATCCTCACAGACCCACATATAATATAATGTCCTCACAGACCCACATATAATATAATGTTACCACAGACCAGCATTTAATATATTGTCCCCACAGACCCACATATAATATAATGTCCCCACAGCCCCACATATAATATAATGTCCTCACAGACCCACATATAATATAATGTCACCACAGACCCACATATAATATAATGTCCTCACAGACCCACATATAATATAATGTCCTCACAGACCCACATATAATATAATGTTACCACAGACCAGCATTTAATATATTTTCCCCACAGACCCACATATAACATAATGTCCTCACAGACCCACATATAATATAATGTCCTCACAGACCCACATATAATATAATGTCCTCACAGACCCACATATAATATAATGTCCCCACAGACCCACATATAATATAATGTCCTCACAGAACCACATATAATATATTGTCCCCACAGAGCCACATATAATATAATGTCCCCACAGAGCCACATATAATATAATGTCCCCACAGACCCACATATAATATAATGTCCCCACAGACCCACATATAATATAATGTCCTCACAGACCCACATATAATATAATGTCACCACAGACCCACATATAATATAATGTCACCACAGACCCACATATAATATAATGTCCTCACAGACCCACATATAATATAATGTCCCCACAGCCCCACATATAATATAATGTCCTCACAGACCCACATATAATATAATGTCCTCACAGACCCACATATAATATAATGTCCTCACAGACCCACATATACTATAATGTCCCCACAGACCCACATATAGTATAATGTTCCCACAGACCCACATATAATATAATGTCCCCACAGACCCACATATAATATAATGTTCCCACAGACCCACATATAATATAATGTCCTCACAGACCCACATATAATATAATGTTCCCACAGACCCACATATAATATAATGTCCCCACAGACCCACATATAATATAATGTCCTCACAGACCCACATATAATATAATGTCCTCACAGACCCACATATAATATAATGTCCCCACAGACCCACATATAATATAATGTCCTCACAGACCCACATATAATATAATGTCCCCACAGACCCACATATAATATAATGTTCCCACAGACCCACATATAATATAATGTCCTCACAGACCCACATATAATATAATGTCCTCACAGACCCACATATAATATAATGTCCTCACAGACCCACATATAATATAATGTTCTCACAGACCCACATATAATATAATGTCCTCACAGACCCACATATAATATAATGTCCTCACAGACCCACATATAATATAATGTTCTCACAGACCCACATATAATATGTCCCCACAGACCCACATATAATATAATGTCCCCACAGACCCACATATAATATTATGTCCCCACAGACCCACATATAATATAATATCCTCACAGACCCACATATAATATAATGTCCTCACAGACCCACATATAATATAATGTCCTCACGGACCCACATATAATATAATGTCCTCACAGATCCACATATAATATAATGTCCTCACAGACCCACATATAATATAATGTCCTCACAGACCCACATATAATATAATGTCCTCACAGACCCACATATAATATAATGTCCTCACAGACCCACATATAATATAATGTCCTCACAGACCCACATATAATATAATGTCCTCACAGACCCACATATAATATAATGTTCTCACAGATCCACATATAATATAATGTCCTCACAGACCCACATATAATATAATGTCCTCACAGACCCACATATAATATAATGTCCTCACAGACCCACATATAATATAATGTCCCCACAGACCCACATATAATATAATGTCTCCACAGACCCACATATAATATAATGTCCTCACAGACCCACATATAATATAATGTCCTCACAGACCCACATATAATATAATGTCCTCACAGACCCACATATAATATAATGTCCTCACAGACCCACATATAATATAATGTCCCCACAGACCCACATATAATATAATGTCCCCACAGACCCACATATAATATAATGTCCCCACAGACCCACATAAAATATAATGTCCCCACAGACCCACATATAATATAATGTCCTCACAGACCCACATATAATATAATGTCCTCACAGACCCACATATAATATAATGTTCTCACAGATCCACATATAATATAATGTCCTCACAGACCCACATATATAATGTCCTCACAGACCCACATATAATATAATGTCCTCACAGACCCACATATAATATAATGTCCTCACAGACCCACATATAATATAATGTCCCCACAGACCCACATATAATATAATGTCCTCACAGACCCACATATAATATAATGTCCTCACAGACCCACATATAATATAATGTCCCCACAGACCCACATATAATATAATGTCCCCACAGACCCACATATAATATAATGTCCTCACAGACCCACATATAATATAATGTCCTCACAGACCCACATATAATATAATGTCCCACATATAATATAATGTCCCCACTGACCCACATATAATATAATGTCCCCACAGACCCACATATAATATAATGTCCCCACAGACCCACATATAATATAATGTCCCCACAGACCCACATATAATATAATGTCCTCACAGACCCACATATAATATAATGTCCCACATATAATATAATGTCCCCACTGACCCACATATAATATAATGTCCCCACAGACCCACATATAATATAATGTCCTCACAGACCCACATATAATATAATGTCCTCACAGACCCACATATAATATAATGTCCCCACTGACCCACATATAATATAATGTCCTCACAGACCCACATATAATATAATGTCCTCACAGACCCACATATAATATAATGTCCCCACAGACCCACATATAATATAATGTCCTCACAGACCCACATATAATATAATGTCCTCACAGACCCACATATAATATAATGTCCTCACAGACCCACATATAATATAATGTCCTCACAGACCCACATATAATATAATGTCCCCACAGACCCACATATAATATAATGTCCTCACAGACCCACATATAATATAATGTCCTCACAGACCCACATATAATATAATGTCCCCACTGACCCACATATAATATAATGTCCCCACAGACCCACATATAATATAATGTCCTCACAGACCCACATATAATATAATGTCCCCACAGACCCACATATAATATAATGTCCTCACAGACCCACATATAATATAATGTCCTCACAGACCCACATATAATATAATGTCCTCACAGACCCACATATAATATAATGTCCTCACAGACCCACATATAATATAATGTCCTCACAGACCCACATATAATATAATGTCCCCACAGACCCACATATAATATAATGTCCCCACAGACCCACATATAATATAATGTCCTCACAGACCCACATATAATATAATGTCCCCACAGACCCACATATAATATAATGTCCTCATAGACCCACATATAATATAATGTCCTCACAGACCCACATATAATATAATGTCCCCACAGACCCACATATAATATAATGTCCTCACAGACCCACATATAATATAATGTCCCCACAGACCCACATATAATATAATGTCCTCACAGATCCACATATAATATAATGTCCTCACAGACCCACATATAATATAATGTCCTCACAGACCCACATATAATATAATGTCCTCACAGACCCACATATAATATAATGTCCTCACAGACCCACATATAATATAATGTCCCCACAGACCCACATATAATATAATGTCCCCACAGACCCACATATAATATAATGTCCTCACAGACCCACATATAATATAATGTCCTCACAGACCCACATATAATATAATGTCCCACAGACCCACATATAATATAATGTCCCCACAGACCCACATATAATATAATGTCCTCACAGACCCACATATAATATAATGTCCTCACAGACCCACATATAATATAATGTCCTCACAGACCCACATATAATATAATGTCCCCACAGACCCACATATAATATAATGTCCTCACAGACCCACATATAATATAATGTCCCCACAGACCCACATATAATATAATGTCCTCACAGACCCACATATAATATAATGTCCTCACAGACCCACATATAATATAATGTCCCACAGACCCACATATAATATAATGTCCCCACAGACCCACATATAATATAATGTCCTCACAGACCCACATATAATATAATGTCCTCACAGACCCACATATAATATAATGTCCTCACAGACCCACATATAATATAATGTCCCCACAGACCCACATATAATATAATGTCCTCACAGACCCACATATAATATAATGTCCCCACAGACCCACATATAATATAATGTCCTCACAGACCCACATATAATATAATGTCCCCACAGACCCACATATAATATAATGTCCTCACAGACCCACATATAATATAATGTCCCCACAGACCCACATATAATATAATGTCCCCACAGACCCACATATAATATAATGTCCCCACAGACCCACATATAATATAATGTCCTCACAGACCCACATATAATATAATGTCCTCACAGACCCACATATAATATAATGTCCTCACAGACCCACATATAATATAATGTCCCCACAGACCCACATATAACATAATGTCCCCACAGACCCACATATAATATAATGTCCCCACAGTCCCACATATAATATAATGTCCCCACAGACCCACATATAATATAATGTCCTCACAGACCCACATATAATATAATGTCCTCACAGACCCACATATAATATAATGTCCTCACAGACCCACATATAATATAATGTCCTCACAGACCCACATATAATATAATGTCCCCACAGATCCACATATAATATAATGTCCTCACAGACCCACATATAATATAATGTCCTCACAGACCCACATATAATATAATGTCCTCACAGACCCACATATAATATAATGTCCTCACAGACCCACATATAATATAATGTCCCCACAGATCCACATATAATATAATGTCCTCACAGACCCACATATAATATAATGTCCTCCAGACCCACATATAATATAATGTCCTCACAGACCCACATATAATATAATGTCCTCACAGACCCACATATAATATAATGTCCCCACAGATCCACATATAATATAATGTCCTCACAGACCCACATATAATATAATGTCCTCACAGACCCACATATAATATAATGTCCTCACAGACCCACATATAATATAATGTTCTCACAGACCCACATATAATATAATGTCCTCACAGACCCACATATAATATAATGTCCTCACAGACCCACATATTATATAATGTCCCCACAGACCCACATATAATATAATGTTCCCACAGACCCACATATAATATAATGTTCTCACAGACCCACATATAATATAATGTCCTCACAGACCCACATATAATATAATGTCCCCACAGACCCACATATAATATAATGTCCCCACAGACCCACATATAATATAATGTCCTCACAGACCCACATATAATATAATGTCCTCACAGACCCACATATAATATAATGTCCTCACAGACCCACATATAATATAATGTCCTCACAGACCCACATATAATATAATGTCCTCACAGACCCACATATAATATAATGTCCTCACAGACCCACATATAATATAATGTCCTCACAGACCCACATATAATATAATGTCCTCACAGACCCACATATAATATAATGTCCTCACAGACCCACATATAATATAATGTCCTCACAGACCCACATATAATATAATGTCCCCACAGACCCACATATAATATAATGTCCTCACAGACCCACATATAATATAATGTCCTCACAGACCCACATATAATATAATGTCTCCACAGACCCACATATAATATAATGTCCTCACAGACCCACATATAATATAATGTCCTCACAGACCCACATATAATATAATGTCCTCACAGACCCACATATAATATAATGTCCCCACAGATCCACATATAATATAATGTCCTCACAGACCCACATATAATATAATGTCCCCACAGACCCACATATAATATAATGTCCCCACAGACCCACATATAATATAATGTCCCCACAGACCCACATATAATATAATGTCCTCACAGACCCACATATAATATAATGTCCTCACAGACCCACATATAATATAATGTCCCCACAGACCCACATATAATATAATGTCCTCACAGACCCACATATAATATAATGTCCCCACAGACCCACATATAATATAATGTCCCCACAGACCCACATATAATATAATGTCCTCACAGACTCACATATAATATAATGTCCTCACAGACCCACATATAATATAATGTCTCCACAGACCCACATATAATATAATGTCCTCACAGACCCACATATAATATAATGTCCTCACAGACCCACATATAATATAATGTCCCCACAGACCCACATATAATATAATGTCCTCACAGACCCACATATAATATAATGTCCTCACAGACCCACATATAATATAATGTCCTCACAGACCCACATATAATATAATGTCCTCACAGACCCACATATAATATAATGTCCCCACAGACCCACATATAATATAATGTCCTCACAGACCCACATATAATATAATGTCCTCACAGACCCACATATAATATAATGTCCTCACAGACCCACATATAATATAATGTCCTCACAGACCCACATATAATATAATGTCCCCACAGACCCACATATAATATAATGTCCTCACAGACCCACATATAATATAATGTCCTCACAGACCCACATATAATATAATGTCTCCACAGACCCACATATAATATAATGTCCTCACAGACCCACATATAATATAATGTCCTCACAGACCCACATATAATATAATGTCCTCACAGACCCACATATAATATAATGTCCTCACAGACCCACATATAATATAATGTCCTCACAGACCCACATATAATATAATGTCCTCACAGACCCACATATAATATAATGTCCTCACAGACCCACATATAATATAATGTCCTCACAGACCCACATATAATATAATGTCCTCACAGACCCACATATAATATAATGTCCTCACAGACCCACATATAATATAATGTCCTCACAGACCCACATATAATATAATGTCCTCACAGACCCACATATAATATAATGTCCTAACAGACCCACATATAATATAATGTCCCCACAGACCCACATATAATATAATGTCCTCACAGACCCACATATAATATAATGTCCCTACAGATCCACATATAATATAATGTCCTCACAGACCCACATATAATATAATATCCTCACAGACCCACATATAATATAATGTCCCCACAGACCCACATATAATATAATGTCCTCACAGACCCACATATAATATAATGTCCCCACAGACCCACATATAATATAATGTCCTCACAGACCCACATATAATATAATGTCCTCACAGACCCACATATAATATAATGTCCTCACAGACCCACATATAATATAATGTCCCCACAGACCCACATATAATATAATGTCCTCACAGACCCACATATAATATAATGTCCTCACAGACCCACATATAATATAATGTCTCCACAGACCCACATATAATATAATGTCCTCACAGACCCACATATAATATAATGTCCTCACAGACCCACATATAATATAATGTCCTCACAGACCCACATATAATATAATGTCCCCACAGATCCACATATAATATAATGTCCTCACAGACCCACATATAATATAATGTCCCCACAGACCCACATATAATATAATGTCCCCACAGACCCACATATAATATAATGTCCCCACAGACCCACATATAATATAATGTCCTCACAGACCCACATATAATATAATGTCCTCACAGACCCACATATAATATAATGTCCCCACAGACCCACATATAATATAATGTCCTCACAGACCCACATATAATATAATGTCCCCACAGACCCACATATAATATAATGTCCCCACAGACCCACATATAATATAATGTCCTCACAGACTCACATATAATATAATGTCCTCACAGACCCACATATAATATAATGTCTCCACAGACCCACATATAATATAATGTCCTCACAGACCCACATATAATATAATGTCCTCACAGACCCACATATAATATAATGTCCCCACAGACCCACATATAATATAATGTCCTCACAGACCCACATATAATATAATGTCCTCACAGACCCACATATAATATAATGTCCTCACAGACCCACATATAATATAATGTCCTCACAGACCCACATATAATATAATGTCCCCACAGACCCACATATAATATAATGTCCTCACAGACCCACATATAATATAATGTCCTCACAGACCCACATATAATATAATGTCCTCACAGACCCACATATAATATAATGTCCTCACAGACCCACATATAATATAATGTCCCCACAGACCCACATATAATATAATGTCCTCACAGACCCACATATAATATAATGTCCTCACAGACCCACATATAATATAATGTCTCCACAGACCCACATATAATATAATGTCCTCACAGACCCACATATAATATAATGTCCTCACAGACCCACATATAATATAATGTCCTCACAGACCCACATATAATATAATGTCCTCACAGACCCACATATAATATAATGTCCTCACAGACCCACATATAATATAATGTCCTCACAGACCCACATATAATATAATGTCCTCACAGACCCACATATAATATAATGTCCTCACAGACCCACATATAATATAATGTCCTCACAGACCCACATATAATATAATGTCCTCACAGACCCACATATAATATAATGTCCTCACAGACCCACATATAATATAATGTCCTCACAGACCCACATATAATATAATGTCCTAACAGACCCACATATAATATAATGTCCTCACAGACCCACATATAATATAATGTCCTCACAGACCCACATATAATATAATGTCCTCACAGACCCACATATAATATAATGTCCCCACAGACCCACATATAATATAATGTCCCCCAGTCAGAGGACAAATAATATAAGAATAAAAATGAACTCTCTTCTCCTCCTTCTTCCAGGCTCCGGGTCACCGCAGCCTCCGCCTCCTCTTCTATCACGTCTCACAGTCAACGCTTGTCGGTGCCATGCAGTGACGTCATCGCGCTGACCGACGTCCCCTGCGTAACACCGGCTCCAACGGCATGAAGTATCCTGCGTCCTGCTGAGGTAACAAGCGCAGCCTCATCTCCTGTCCCGGGCGGCGCTGACAGAGCTGGGAGGTACCTACGGCCGGGGGCGGGCAGAGGGCGGTGTTGGAGGCCGTCACTGTGCTTTATGCCGGAGGAAGGACCCTGGAGGCGGCGCTGGCGAGCTACAGTTGGTGATTTTATTTATTCCTTTTTTATCAAATTGCGCCCTCTACCGCCCGGTAATTGTATACATAGGACATGTAATGTGCGGCTTTATGCTGCTCGCTCTTGCGCTCCCTCTACTGGTGAATGCAAGTATTGGTTATTTCACTTTCTGTGCCAGGATGTCCATATTTATAGATTACATCAAGTGCACAATAGCAGTGATTCCGGGGCCCATCCTGTGCTGTGTATGGTGGGGGTGGTTGTTCTATCACAGAGAAGCCTCTGCATAAAGATTTATTCCAGATTACAAAAAACATTAAGCTGTGAAAATAATGAATTGCTGTAGGAGCTATTGCTGTGCTCGTCCTGGGCTTCTCTCTGCTCTTATGACATCATCACCTTTTCTTCCTTTATGACATCATCGTTTTCTCCCTTATTACATAGCTCAATCCCCCACTCACACCAGTTGCAGCCGATCACTGGAGCAGAGCAGTCGTCTCACCGGCAGATGTGTCCTCCCCTCCGATTACAAGCAAGACCAGCATTTTCTCCAGGCCACAGATGGAAGATGGCGATTACTAAGTGACGGATAAGTATGAATGATCCCTTTCCGTGTTCCTCCTTCCACTGTCTTCCCTGGGGTATAACTTTCTAGGACCCCAGTACAGCGGCCGCAGTACTTCAGGATACAAGGATTGCAGCAGGTATCACCCCTCGCCCCGGGGTCCGATCTGTGCGGCTGAAGCTGCAGGGACTGTGGGAGAAATGATAAGAACACGATCCCATATTACTGCGCATCCTGGGGACAGGCCAGAGATAGCACCGGACGGGCCAGAGACAGGACGGGACAGGCCACAGACAGGACGAGATGGGAAGGGACTGGCCAGATACAGGAAGGGACAGGCCAGATACGGGACAGGACAGGCCAGATGCGGGACGGGCCAGATACGAGATGGGACGGGCCAGATATAGGACGGGACGAGGCAGAGATAGGATGGGACGGGCCAGAAACAGGATGGGACGAGCTATACATTATGGGACGGGAAATAGACAGGATGGGACGGGCCAGCGATGGTATGGGTCGGACCAGATACAGGACAGGACGAGCCAGAGACAGGACGGGGTCGGGCCAGAAACAGGACGGGACAAGCTATACATTATAGGACGGTCCAGATACAGGAAAAGATGGGCCAGAGACAGGACGGGATGCCCCAGATACAGTACGGGACAGGCCACATACAGGACGGTACGGGCCAAATATTGGACAGGCCAGATACAGGACGACATGGGCCAGATACGGGACGGTCCAGATATGGGACAGGACAGGCTAGATATGGGATGAGCCATGGACAGGATGGGACGGGCCAGATACTGAATGGGCCTGGCCATATACGGGACGGGCCAGATAGGGACTGGTATGGTCAGATACGGGACAGGACGTGCCAGAGACGGGAAGGGACGAGGTGGGCCAGATAAGGGATGAGATGGGCAACATAAGGGACAGCCAGATACGGGACTAAACAGGTCAGATATGGGACTGGACGGACCAGATACGGGAAGGGGCGGGTTAGACATTACAGGACGGGCCATAGACAGGATGGGAGGGGCCAGGGACGGGCAAGAGACAGGACGGGATGGGCCAGAGACCGCGACGGGCCAGAGACCGGGACGGGTGAGATACAGAACTGGGGACACATTAGGAATGCGTGCACTGTTCCTTTAAGAATCAGGAAGTGCTGCCGCTACCGCCCTCAACAAGCAGCCAAGACACATGCACACAGCCAGCATAGGAACATAGTGTGCAGCCTGCATTGGTGGGTAAGTCGGCGGTCTTGCATGGTGTGAGATGGGAAGCCATGCCAGCACGCCGCCAGGGATGTTACAATTAAGTAGTGTAGGTCAGGTGTAGAGAAAATGGAAATTTTGCAAATAAATATTACAACTATTGTTTAATAGGCAAACATCACATGTAGAGTTTGCATGATATACCTTCCTGGTACTTTATCTAAATTAGAAGCAAATTGTTTGAAGATTACTTCTACCTAAATGGCAGAAGATGCACCTATCTTGGTGATGGATAGGACAGCTTGAGGGGATATGGAGGAGGCTGTTTTTTTGATAGGTGTCATTTAAACATTTTGCTAATAATTTATGGAAAGTATCATATTTTTCTAACTATTGAACTCACCTTAATTTAAAACACACCCCAGGTTAAAGTTCCTTTATGTGTAAATTTGTGGAGGATTTGATAATACTACCTTTAATGGGATGGGCCAGATACAGGACGGAACAGGCCAGATACGGAATGGGCCAGATACAGGACGGGCCAGAGTCAGGACCGGACGGGACGATCCAGAGACATGACGAGACGGGCCAGAGACAATACTGGACGGGCCGGAGATAGGACGGACTGAGGCGTGCCAGAGACAAGACTGGACGGGCTAGAAACGGGGCGACAGATACAGGACTGGACGGTCCAGATACAGGACAGTCCAGGGATGGGACGGGACAGAGCAGTACGGGACTGGTCTGAGGTAGGACAGGACAGGTCGGGCCAGAGACAGGAGGGGACGGGCAAGAGAGAGGACGGGACGGGCAAAAGAGAGGACGGGACGTTCCAGAGACAGGACGTGATGGGCCAAAGACAGGACGGGACGGACCAGAGATGGGACAGGCAAGAGACAGGATTGGACAGGCCAGAGGTAGCACCGGATGGGTCAGAGACAGGACGGGACAGGCCAGAGACAGAACGGGACAGGCCAGAGACAGGACGAGATGGGAAGGGACTGGCCAGATACAGGAAGGGACAGGCCAGATATGGGACAGGACAGGCCAGATGCGGGACGGGCCACATACGAGATGGGACGGGCCAGATACAGGACGGGACGAGCCAGAGATAGGACAGGACGGGCCAGAAACAGGACTGGACGAGTAATACATTATGGGACGGGAAATAGACAGGATGGGACGGGCCAGAGACGGTACGGGACGTGCCAGATACAGGACAGGACGAGCAAGTGACAGGATGGGACGGGCCAGAAACAGGACAGGACATGCTATACATTATGAGACCGTCCAGAGACTGGACGGGACGGTCCAGATACAGGAAAAGACGGGCCAGAGACAGGATGGGATGGCCCAGATACAGTACGGGGCGACCAGATACAGGACGGGACGGTTCAGATACAGGACGGGCCAGGGACGGGACGGACCAGAGTAGGACGGGACTGGCCAGAGGCAGGACTGGACTGGTCAGGCCAGAGACAGGACGGGATGGGCCAGATACAGGAAGGGATGGGCCAGATACGGGACGGGCCAGATTCAAGATGGGATGGGCCAGAGATAGGACGTGATGGGACGGGCCAGATACAGGAAGGGACGGGCCATATACTGGACGTGCCACATTCAGGACGGGACGGGCCAGATACAGGACGGGACGGGCCAGATACAGGACGGGACCGACCAGATACAGGACGGGATGGGCCAGAGACAGGACGGAATGTGCTAGAGACATTACGGGACAGGCCATAGACAGGACGGGTCGGGCCAGAGACAGGATGGGACAGGCCAGATTCATGACGGGATGGGCCAGAAACGTGACGAGCCAAATATGGGATGGTATGGGACAGATATGGGACAGCCCACATACATTACGGGACGGGCCAGATACAGGACGGTACGGACCAAATACGGGACGGGACGGGCCAGATACGGGACGGGTCAGATGCGGGACGGGCCAGATACGGGACAGGCCAGATACAGGACGGGCCAGGGACAGGACGTGCCAGATACGGGACAGGCCAGATATGGAACGGGCCAGATACTGGATGGGATGGGCCAGATACAGGGCGGGCCAGATACAGGACGAGACGGACCAGAGCTGCGCCAGAGACAGGAAGGGATGGGCCAGAGACAGGACAGGACGGGCCAAAGACTGGACCGGACGGGCCAGAGACGGGACGGGTAAGAGACAGGATTGGACATGCCAGAGATAGCACCGGACGGGCCAGAGACAGGACGGGACAGACCAGAGACAGGACAAGATGGGAAGGGACTGGCCAGATACAGGAAGGGACAGGCCAGATACGGGACAGGACAGGCCAGTTGCGGGACGGGCCAGATACGAGACGGGATGGGCCATATATAGGACGGGATGAGGCAGAGATAGGATGGGACGGGCCAGAAACAGGACGGGACGAGCTATACATTATGGGACGGGAAATAGACAGGACGGGACGGGCCATAGACGGTACGCGACGGGCCAGATACAGGACAGGACGAGCCAGAGACAGTACGTGACGGGCCAGAAACAGGACGGGACAAGCAATACATTATGGGACGGGCCATATACAGGACGGGACGGGCCAGAGACAAGACGGAACGGGACAGATACATGAAAAGACTGGCCAAAGACAGGACTGTACGGGCCAAATAGTGCGCAGCCTGCATTGGTGGGTAAGTCGGCTCTCTTGCATGGTGTGAGATGGGAAGCCATGCCACAACGCCGCCATGGATGTTACAATTAAGTAGTTTAGGTCAGGCGTAGAGAAAATGGAAGTTTTGTAAATAAATATTACAACTATTGTTTAATAGGCAAACATCACATGTAGAGTTTGCATGATATACCTTCCTAGTACTTTATCTAAACTAGAAGTAAATTGTTTGAAGATTACTTCTACCTAAATGGCAGAAAATGCACCTATCTTGGTGATGGATAGGACAGCTTGAGGGGATATGGAGGAGGCTGTTTTTTGATAGGTGTCATTTAAACATTTTGCTAATAATTTATGGAAAGTATCATATTTTTCGAACTATTAAACTCACCTTAATTTAAAACACACCCCAGGTTAAATTTCCTGGAGGTGTAAATTTGTGGAGGATTTGATAATACTACCTTTAATGAGATGGGCCAGATACAGGACGGGACAGGCCAGATACGTGACAGGATGGGCCAGATACAGGACAGGCCAGAGACAGGACCGGACGGACCGTGCCTGAAAAATGACGGGACGGGCCCGAGACGGGGCGACCAGATACAGGACGGGACGGTCCAGATACAGGACGGGCAGCGAAGGGACGGACCAGAGCAGGACGGGACTGGCCAGAGGCAGGACAGGACCGGTCAGGCCAGAGACAGGACGAGACGGGCCCGATACAGGAAGGTACGGGCCAAATACGGGACGGGCCAGATTCAGGATGGGATGGGCCAGAGATAGGACGTGATGGGACGGGCCACATACAGGAAGGGATGGGCCAGATACAGGACCTGTCAGATTCAGGACGGGACGGACCAGATACAGGACGGGACCGAACAGTTACAGGACGGGATCGGCCAGAGACAGGACGGAATGTGCTAGAGACATTACGGGACAGGCCATAGACAGGACGGGTCGGGCCAGAGACAGGACGGGACGGGCCAGATACATGACTGAATTTGTCAGAAACGTGACGAGGCAGATATGGGACGGTATGGGCTAGAAATGGGACAGACCAGATACATGACGGGACTGGCCAGTTACAGGACGGTACGGACCAGATATGTGACGGGCCAGATACGGGACGATTCATATGCGGGACGGGCCAGATACGGGACAGTCCAGATACAGGACGGGCCAGATACGGGACAGGCCGGCCCAGGGACAGGACATGCCAGATACGGGACAGGCCAGATATGGAACGGGCCAGATACTGGACGGGATGGGCCACATACAGGGCGGGCCAGATTCGGGATGAGACGGGCCAGAGCTGGGCCAGAAACAGGAAAGCACGGGCCGGAGACCATACGGGACGGGCCAAAGACGGGACGGGCCAGAGACGGGACGGGAGAGACAGGCCAGAGACAGGACGGAACGGGACAGATACATGAAAAGACTGGCCAAAGACAGGACTGTACGGGCCAAATAGTGCGCAGCCTGCATTGGTGGGTAAGTCGGCTCTCTTGCATGGTGTGAGATGGGAAGCCATGCCACAACGCCGCCATGGATGTTACAATTAAGTAGTTTAGGTCAGGCGTAGAGAAAATGGAAGTTTTGTAAATAAATATTACAACTATTGTTTACTAGGCAAACATCACATGTAGAGTTTGCATGATATACCTTCCTAGTGCTTTATCTAAATTAGAAGCAAATTGTTTGAAGATTACTTCTACCTAAATGGTAGAAAATGCACCTATCTTGGTGATGGATAGGACAGCTTGAGGGGATATGGAGGAGGCTGTTTTTTGATAGGTGTCATTTAAACATTTTGCTAATAATTTATGGAAAGTATCATATTTTTCTAACTATTAAACTCACCTTAATTTAAAACACACCCCAGGTTAAATTTCCTGGAGGTTTAAATTTGTGGAGGATTTGATAATACTACCTTTAATGGGATGGGCCAGATGCAGGACAGGCCAGAGACAGGACCGGACGGGACGTGCCTGAGAAAGGACGGGACGGGCCAGAGACGAGGCGACCAGATACAGGATGGGACGGTCCAGATACAGGACGGGCCAGGGATGGGACGGATCAGAGCAGGACGGGACTGGCCAGAGGCAGGACAGGACCAGTTAGGCCATGACAGGTCGGGACGGGCCTGATACAGGAAGGGACGGGCCAGATACGGGACGGGCCAGATTCAAGACAGGATGGGCCATAGACAGGACAGGATGGGACGGGCCCGATACAGAAAGGGACGGGCCAGATACGGGACGGGCCAGATTCAGGATAGGACGGGCCAGATACAGGACGGGACCGACCAGATACAGGACGGGATGGGCCAGAGAGAGGACGGAATGTGCTAGAGACATTAAGGAATAGGCCATACACAGGACGGGTCGAGCCAGAGACAGGATGGGACGGGCCAGATACATGACGGGATGGGCCAGAAACGTGACGAGCCAGATATGGGACGGGCCAGATACAGGACGGTACGGACCAAATACGGGACGGGACGGGCCAGATACGGGACGGGTCAGATGCGGGACGGGCCAGATACGGGACAGGCCAAATACAGGACGGGCCAGATACGGGACAGGCCGGGCCAGGGACAGGACGTGCCAGATACGGGACAGGCCAGATATGGAACGTGCCAGATACTAGACGGGATGGGTCAGATATGGGACAGCCCAGATACATGATGGGACGGGCCAGATATGGGATGGGATGGGCCAGATACGGGACGGGTCAGATGCGGGATGGGCCAGATACGGGACAGGACAGATACAGGACGGGACAGATACGGGACAGGCCGGGCCAGGGACAGGACGTGCCAGATACGGGACAGGCCAGATATGGAACGTGCCAGATACTAGACGGGATGGGCCAGATATCGGGCGGGCCAGATATGGGACGAGACGGGCCAGAGCTGGGCCAGAGACAGGAAGGGATGGGCCAGAGACAGGACGGGACGGGCCAAAGACTGGACCGGACGGGCCAGAGACGGGACGGGCAAGAGACAGGATTGGACAGGCCAGAGATAGCACCAGACGTGCCAGAGACAGGACGGGACAGGCCAGAGACAGGACGAGATGGGAAGGGACTGGCCAGATACAGGAAGGGACAGGCCAGATACGGGACAGGACAGGCCAGATGCGGGACGGGCTATATACGAGACGGGACGGGCCAGATTTAGGACGGGACGAGGCAGAGATAGGATGGGCCAGAAACAGGATGGGACGAGCTATGCGTTATGGGACGGTAAATAGAAAGGACGGGATGGGCCAGAGACGGTACGCGATGGGCCAGATACAGGACAGGACGAGCCAGAGACAGTACGGGACGGGCCAGAAACAGGACGGGACAAGCAATACATTATGGGACGGGCCATAGACAGGACGGGACGTGCCAGAGACAAGACGGAACGGGACAGATACAGGAAAAGATGGGCCAAAGACAGGACGGGATGGCCCAGATACAGTACGGGACAGGCCAGATACAGGACGGTACGGGCCAAATAGTGCGCAGCCTGCATTGGTGGGTATGTCGGCGGTATTGCATGGTGTGAGATGGGAAGCCATGCCAGCATGCCGCCATGGATGTTACAATTAAGTAGTGTAGGTCAGGCGTAGAGAAAATGGAAGTTTTTCAAATAAATATTACAACTATTGTTTAATAGGCAAACATCACATGTAGAGTTTGCATGATATACCTTCCTAGTACTTTATCTAAACTAGAAGCAAATTGTTTGAAGATTACTTCTACCTAAATGGCAGAAAATGCACCTATCTTGGTGATGGATAGGACAGCTTGAGGGGATATGGAGGAGGCTGTTTTTTGATAGGTGTCATTTAAACATTTTGCTAATAATTTATGGAAAGTATCATATTTTTCTAACTATTAAACTCACCTTAATTTAAAACACACCCCAGGTTAAATTTCCTGGAGGTGTAAATTTGTGGAGGATTTGATAATACTACCTTTAATGAGATGGGCCAGATACAGGACGGGACAGGCCAGATACGTGACAGGATGGGCCAGATACAGGACAGGCCAGAGACAGGACCGGACGGACCGTGCCTGAAAAATGACGGGACGGGCCCGAGACGGGGCGACCAGATACAGGACGGGACGGTCCAGATACAGGACGGGCAGCGAAGGGACGGACCAGAGCAGGACGGGACTGGCCAGAGGCAGGACAGGACCGGTCAGGCCAGAGACAGGACGAGACGGGCCCGATACAGGAAGGTACGGGCCAAATACGGGACGGGCCAGATTCAGGATGGGATGGGCCAGAGATAGGACGTGATGGGACGGGCCACATACAGGAAGGGATGGGCCAGATACAGGACGGGTCAGATTCAGGACGGGACGGACCAGATACAGGACGGGACCGAACAGTTACAGGACGGGATCGGCCAGAGACAGGACGGAATGTGCTAGAGACATTACGGGACAGGCCATAGACAGGACGGGTCGGGCCAGAGACAGGACGGGACGGGCCAGATACATGACTGAATTTGTCAGAAACGTGACGAGGCAGATATGGGACGGTATGGGCTAGAAATGGGACAGACCAGATACATGACGGGACTGGCCAGTTACAGGACGGTACGGACCAGATATGTGACGGGCCAGATACGGGACGATTCATATGCGGGACGGGCCAGATACGGGACAGTCCAGATACAGGACGGGCCAGATACGGGACAGGCCGGCCCAGGGACAGGACATGCCAGATACGGGACAGGCCAGATATGGAACGGGCCAGATACTGGACGGGATGGGCCACATACAGGGCGGGCCAGATTCGGGATGAGACGGGCCAGAGCTGGGCCAGAAACAGGAAAGCACGGGCCGGAGACCATACGGGACGGGCCAAAGACGGGACGGGACGGGCCAGAGACGGGACGGGAGAGACAGGACGAGACAGGCCAGAGACAGGACGAGGTGGGAAGGGACTGGCCAGATACAGGAAGGGACAGGCCAGATACGGGACAGGACAGGCCAGATGCGGGACGGGCCAGATACAATGTGGGACGTGCCAGATATTGGACGGGACGAGGCAGAGATAGGATGGGACGGGCCAGAAACAAGACGGGACGAGCTATACATTATGGGACGGGAAATAGACAGAACGGGACGGGCCAGAGACGGTACACGACAGGCCAGATACAGGACAGGACGAGCCATAGACAGTACGGGACGGGCCAGAATTAGGACGGGACAAGCTATACATTATGGGACGGGCCATAGACAGGACGGGACGGGCCAGAGACAAGACGGAAGGGGACAGATACAGGAAAAGACGGCCAAAGACAGGACGGGATGGCCCAGATACAGTACAGGACAGGCCAGATACAGGACGGTACGGACCAAATAGTGCACAGCCTGCATTGGTGGGTAAGTCGGCGGTCTTGCATGGTGTGAGATGGGAAGCCATGCCAGCACGCCACCAGGGATGTTACAATTAAGTAGTGTAGGTCAGGCATCGAGAAAGTGGAAGTTTTGCAAATAAATATTACAACTATTGTTTAATAGGCAAACGTCACATGTAGAGTTTGCATGATATACCTTCCTAGTACTTTATCTAAATTAGAAGCAAATTGTTTGAAGATTACTTCTACCTAAATGGCAGAAAATGCACCTATCTTGGTGATGGATAGCACAGCTTGAGGGGATATGGAGGAGGCTGTTTTTTGATAGGTGTCATTTAAACATTTTGCTAATAATTTATGGAAAGTATCATATTTTTCTAACTATTAAACTCACCTTAATTTAAAACACACCCCAGGTTAAATTTTCTGGAGGTTTAATTTTGTGGAGGATTTGATAATACTACCTTTAATGGGATGGGCCAGATACAGGACGGGACAGGCCAGATACGGGATGGACCAAATACAGGACGGGCCAGAGACAGGACCGGACGGGACACGCCAGAGACAGGACGAGACGGGCCAGAGACTGGACGGGACGGGCCAAAGACAGGATGAGACTGGCCGGAGATAGGAAGGACCGAGGTGTACCAGAGGCAGGATGGGACGGGCTAGAGACGGGGCGACCAAACACAGGATACAGGATGGTCCAGGGACGGTATGGACCAGAGCAGGACGGGACTGGCCAGAGGCAGGACAGGACGGGCAAGAGAGAGGATGGGACGGGCCAAAGAGATGACGGGACGGGCCAGAGACAGGACGGCACGGGCCAAAGACAGGAAGGGACGGACCAGAGATAGGTTTGGCAAGAGACAGGATTGGACAGGCCAGAGACAGCACCAGACGGGCCAGAGACAGGACGGGACAGGCCAGAAACAGGACGGGACGGGCCAGAGACAGGACAAGATGGGAATGGATTGGCCAGAAACAGGAAGGGACAGGCCAGATACGGGACAGGACAGGCCACATACGGGACGGGCCAGATACGAGATGGGATGGGCCAGATGCAGGACGGGACGAGCCAGAGATAGGACGGGACGGGCCAGAAACAGGACTGGACGAGCTATACATTATGGGACGGGAAATAGACAGGATGGGACGGCCCAGAGATGGTATGGGACGGTCCAGATACAGGAAAAGACGGGCCAGAGACAGGACGGGATGCCCCAGATACAGTACGGGACAGGCCAGATACAGGACGGTACGGGCCAAATATTGGACAGGCCAGATACAGGACGACATGGGCCAGATACGGGACGGGCCAGATATGGGAAAGGACAGGCTAGATATGAGATGAGCCATGGACAGGATGGGATGGGCCAGATACGGGACGGGCCAGATACTGAATGGGCCTGGCCACATACGGGACGGGCCAGATAGGGACTGGTTGGGTCAGATACGGGACAGGAAGTGCCAGAGATGGGAAGGGACGAGGCGGGACAGATACGGGATGAGATGGGCCAGATAAGAGATAGCCAGATACGGGACGGGATGGTCAGATACGGGACCAAACGGGTCAGATATGCGACTGGACGGACCAGATACGGGACGGGGCGGGTTAGACATTACAGGACGGGCCATAGACAGGATTGGAGGGGCCAGGGACAGGCTGGGACGGGCCAGAGACAGGATGGGACGGGCCAGAGACGGGACGGGCCAGAGACGGGATGGGTCAGATATAGTACTGGGGACACATTAGGAATGCGTGCACTGTTCCTTTAAGAATCAGGAAGTGCTGCTGCTACCGCCCTCAAAAAGCAGCCAAGACACATGCACACAGCCAGCATAGGAACATAGTGCGTAGCATTGATGGGTAAGTCGGCGGTCTTGCATGGTGTGAGATGGGAAGCCATGCCAGCTTGCCGCCAGGGATGTTACAATTAAGTAGTGTAGGTCAGGTGTAGAGAAAATGGAAGTTTTGCAAATAAATATT
This sequence comes from Phyllobates terribilis, assembly GCF_046119375.1. NCBI lineage: Eukaryota > Metazoa > Chordata > Amphibia > Anura > Dendrobatidae > Phyllobates > Phyllobates terribilis. The sequence continues at coordinate 157,178 of NW_027364108.1, read as the reverse complement.
ACAACTATTGTTTAATAGGCAAACGTCACATGTAGAGTTTGCATGATATACCTTCCTAGTACTTTATCTAAATTAGAAGCAAATTATTTGAAGATTACTTCTACCTAAATGGCAGAAAATGCACCTATCTTGGTGATGGATAGGACAGCTTGAGGGGATATGGAGGAGGCTGTTTTTTTGATAGGTGTCATTTTAAACATTTTGCTAATAATTTATGGAAAGTATCATATTTTTCTAACTATTGAACTCACCTTAATTTAAAACACACCCAGGTTAAATTTCCTGGAGGTGTAAATTTGTGGAGGATTTGATAATACTACCTTTAATGAGATGGGCCAGATACAGGACGGGACAGGGCAGATACGTGACGGGATGGGCCAGATGCAGGACAGGCCAGAGACAGGACCGGACGTGACGTGCCTGAGAAAGGATGGGATGGGCCAGAGACGGGGCGACCAGATACAGGACGGGAAGGTCCAGATACAGGACGGGACGGACCAGAGCAGGACGGGACTGGCCAGAGGCAGGACAGGACCGGTCAGGCCAGAGACAGGATGGGACGGGCCAGATACAGGAAGGGACGGGCCCGATACGGGACGGGCCAGATTCAAGATGGGATGAACCAGAGACAGGACGGGATGGGACGGGCCAGATACAGGAAGGGACAGGCCAGATACGGGACGACCCAGATTTAAGACGGGACGGGCCACATACGGAACGGGACCGACCAGATACAGGACGGGATGGGCCAGAGACAGGACGGAATGTGCTAGAGACATTAAGGGACAGGCCATAGACAGGACGGGTTGGGCCAGAGACAGGATGCGACGGGCCAGAAACGTGACGAGCCAGATATTGGACGGTATGGGCCAGATATGGGACAGCCCAGATTCATGACGGGACGGGCCAGATTTAGGACGGTACGGACCAGATACGGGACGGGACGGGCCAGATACGGGACGTGTCAGATGCGGGATGGGCCACATACGGGACAGGCCAGATACAGGACGGGCCAGATACGGGACAGGCCGGGCCAGGGATAGGATGTGCCAGATACGGGACAGGCCAGATATTGAACGGGCCAGATACTGGACGGGATGGGCCAGATTCATGGCAGGCCAAATACGGGACGAGACGGGCCAGAGCTGGGCCAGAGACAGGAAGGGATGGGCCAGAGTTAGGACGGGACGGGCCAAAGACTGGACGGGACGGGCTAGAGACGGGACGGGCAAGAGACAGGATTGGACAGGCCAGAGGTAGCACCGGACGGGCCATAGACTGGACGGGACATACCAGAGACAGGACGATATGGGAAGGGACTGGCCAGATACAGGAAGGGACAGGCCAGATACGGGACAGGACAGGCCAGATACGGGGCGGGCCAGATACGAGACGGCACGGGCCAGATATAGGACGGGACGAGGCAGCGATAGGATGGGACGGGCCAGAAACAGGACGGGACGAGCTATACATTATGGGATGGGAAATAGACAGGAGGGGTCGGACCAGAGACGGTACGGGACGTGCCAGAAACAGGACGGGACAAGCTATACATTATGGGACGGGCCATAGACAGGACAGGACGGGCCAGAGACAACACGGAACGGGACAGATACAGGAAAAGACGGGCCAAAGACAGTACCGGACAGGCCAGATACAGGACGGTACGGGCCAAATAGTGCGCAGCCAGCATTGGTGGGTAAGTCGACGGTCTTGCATGGTGTGAGATGGGAAGCCGTGCCAGCACGCCGCCATGGATGTTACAATTAAGTAGTGTAGGTCAGGCGTAGAGAAAATGGAGGTTTTTCAAATAAATATTACAACTATTGTTTAATAGGCAAACATCACATGTAGAGTTTGCATGATATACCTTCCTGGTACTTTATCTAAATTAGAAGCAAATTGTTTGAAGATTACTTCTACCTAAATGGCAGAAAATGCACCTATCTTGGTGATGGATAGGACAGCTTAAGGGGACATGGAGGAGGCTGTTTTTTGATAGGTGTAATTTAAACATTTTGCTAATAATTTATGGAAAGTATTATATTTTTCTAACTGTTGAACTCACCTTAATTTAAAACACACCCCAGGTTAAATTTCCTGGAGGTGTAAATTTGTGGAAGATTTGATAATACTACCTTTAATGAGATGGACCAGATACGTGACGGGATGGGCCAGATGCAGGACAGGCCAGAGACAGGACCGGAAGGGACGTGCCTGAGAAAGGACGGGATGGGCCAGAGACAGGGCGACCAGATACAGGACGGGACGGTCCAGATACAGGACGGGCCAGGGACGGGACGGACCAGAGCAGGACGGGACTGGCCAGAGGCAGGACAGGACCGGTCAGGCCAGAGACAGGACGGGACGGGCCAGATACAGGAAGGGACGGGCCAGGTACATGACGGGATGGGCCAGAAACTTGATGAGCCAGATATGGGACGGTATGGGCCAGATATGGGACCGCCCAGATACATGACGGGATGGGCCAGATACAGGACGGTACTTACCAGATACGGGACTTGACGGGCCAGATACGAAACGGGTCAGATGCGGGACGGGCCAGATACGGGACAGGCAGGGCCAGGGACAAGACGTGCCAGATACGGGACAGGCCAGATATGGAACGGGACAGATACTGGACGGGATGGGCCAGATACAGGGCGGGCCAGATACGGGACCAGACGGGCCAGAGCTGCGCCAGAGACAGGAATGGATGAGCCAGAGACAGGACAGGACGGGCCAAAGACTGGACGGGAAGGGCCAGAGATGGGACGGGGCGAGGCAGAGATAGGACGGAATGGACCAGAAACAGGACGGGACGAGCTATCCATTATGGGACGGGAAATAGACGGGACGGGCCAGAGACGGTACGCGACGGGCCAGATACAGGACAGGACGAGCCAGAGACAGTACGGGATGGGCCAGATACAGTACGGGACAGGCCAGATACAAGACGGAACGGGCCAAATAGTGCGCAGCATGCATTGGTGGGTAAGTCGGCGGTCTTGCATGATGTGAGATGGGAAGCCATGCCAGCATGCCGCCATGGATGTTACAATTAAGTAGTGTAGGTCAGGGGTAGAGAAAATGGAAGTTTTGCAAATAAATATTACAACTATTGTTTAATAGGCAAACATCACATGTAGAGTTTGCATGATATACCTTCCTAGTACTTTATCTAAATTAGAAGCAAATTGTTTGAAGATTACTTCTACCTAAATGGCAGAAAATGCACCTATCTTGGTGATGGATAGGACAGCTTGAGGGGATATGGAGGAGGCTGTTTTTTGGATAGGTGTCATTTAAATATTTTGCTAATAATTTATGGAAAGTATCATATTTTTCTAATTATTGAACTCACCTTAATTTAAAACACACCCTAGGTTAAAGTTCCTTTATGTGTAAATTTGTGGAGGATTTGATAATACTAATAATACTACCTTTAATGGGATGGGCCAGATACAGGACAGGCCAGGCCAGATACAAAATGGGCCAGATAAAGGACGGGCCAGAGACAGGACCGGACGGGACACGCCAGAGACAGGACGAGATGGGCCAGAGACAGTACGGGACGGGCCAAAGACAGGATGAGACTGGCCGGAGATAGGACGGACCGAGGCGTACCAGAGACAGGACGGGACGGGCTAGAGACAGGGCGACCAGATACAGGATACAGGACGGTCCAGGAACGGGACGGGCCAGAGCAGGACGGGACTGGCCAGAGGCAGGACAGGACCGGCAAGAGAGGACGGGTCGGGCAAGAGACAGGATTGGACAGGACAGAACGGGATGGACCAGAGACGTGACGGGATGGGCCAGAGACAGGATGAGATGGGAAGGGATTGGCCAGATACAAGAAGGGACAAGCCAGATACGGGACAGGACAGGCCACATGCGGGACGGGCCAGATACCAGATGGGACGGGCCAGATACTGGACGGGACGAGCTATACATTATGGGACGGTCCAGATACAGGAAAAGAGGGGCCAGAGACAGGAGGGGATGCCCCAGATACAGTACGGGACAGGCCAGATACAGGACGGTACAGGCCAAATATGGGACGGGCCAGATACAAGACGACATGGGCCTGATACGGGACGGGCCAGATATGGGACAGGACAGGCTAGATATGGGATGTGCCATGGACAGGGTGGGATGGGCCAGATACGAGATGGCCAGATACGGGACGGGCCAGATACTGAATGGGCCTGGCCACATTTAGGTCGGGCCAGATAGGGACTGGTTGGGTCAGATACGGGACAGGACGTTCCAGAGACGAGAAGGGATGAGGCGGGCCAGATACGGGATGAGATAGCCAGATACGGGATAGGATGGTCAGATACGGGACTAAACGGGTCAGATATGGGACTGGACGGACCAGATACGGGACGGGGCGGGTTAGACATTACAGGACGGGCCATAGACAGGATGCGAGGGGCCAGGGACGGGCCAGAGACGGGACGGGTCAGATACAGGACTGGGGACACATTTGGAATGCGTGCACTTTTCCTTTAAGAATCAGGAAGTGCTGCCGCTACCGCCCTCAACAAGCAGCCAAGACACATGCACTCAGCCAGCATAGGAACATAGTGCGTAGCCTGCATTGGTGGGTAAGTCGGCGGTCTTGCATGGTGTGAGATGGGAAGCCATGCCAGCACACCGCCAGGGATGTTACAATTAAGTAGTATAGGTCAGGTGTAGAGAAAATGGAAGTTTTGCAAATAAATATTACAACTATTATTTATTAGGCAAACGTCACATGTAGAGTTTGCATGATATACCTTCCTAGTACTTTATCTAAATTAGAAGCAAATTGAAGATTACTTCTACCTAAATGGCAGAAAATGCACCTATCTTGGTGATGGATAGGACAGCTTGAGGGGATATGGAGGAGGCTGTTTTTTGATAGGTGTCATTTAAACATTTTGCTAATAATTTATGGAAAGTATCATATTATTCTAACTATTGAACTCACCTTAATTTAAAACACACCCCAGGTTAAAGTTCCTTTATGTGTAAATTTGTGGAGGATTTGATAATACTACCTTTAATGGGATGGGCCAGATACAGGACGGAACAGGCCAGATACGTGATGGGATGGGCCAGATACAGGACGGGCCAGATACAGGACGGGCCAGAGACAGAACCAGACAGGATGTGCCTGAGAAAGGACGGGACGGGCCAGAGACGGGGTGACCAGATACAGGACGGGACGGTCCAGATACAGGATGGGCCAGGGACGGGACGCACCAGAGCAGGACGGGACTGGCCAGAGGCAGGACAGGACCGGTCAGGCCAGAGAAAGGACGGGACGGGCCAGATACAGGAAGGCACGGGCCAGATACGGGACGGGCCAGATTCAAGACGGGATGGGTCAGAGACAGGACAGGATAGGACGGGCCATATACAGGAAGGGACGGGCCAGATACGGGACGGGCTAGATTCAGGACGGGACGGGCCAGATACAGGACGGGATGGGCTAGAGACATTACGGGACGGGCCATAGACAGGACGGGTTGGGCCACAGACAGGATAGGATGGGCCAGATACCTGACGGGATGGGCCAGAAACGTGACGAGCCAGATATGGGACAGCCCAGATACATGAAGGGACGGGCCATATACAGGACGGTACGGACCAGATAGGGGACGGGACGGGCCAGATATGGGACGGGTCAGATGCGGGATGGGCCAGATACGGGACAGGCCAGATACAGGACTGGCCAGATACGGGACAGGCCGGGCCAGGGACAGGACGTGCCAGATACGGGACAGGCCAGATATGGAACGGGCCAGATACTGGACGGGATGGGCCAGAGACAGGACAGGACGGGCCAGAGATGGGACGGGCAAGAGACAGGATTGGACAGACCAGAGATAGCACCGGACGGGCCAGAGACAGGACGGGACAGGCCATGGACAGGACTAGATGGGAAGGGACTGGCCAGATACAGGAAGGGACAGGCCAGATACGGGACAGGACAGGCCAGATGCGGGACGGGCCAGATACGAGAGGGGACGCGCGAGAAATAGGACGGGACAAGGCAGAGATAGGATGGCACGGGCCAGAAACAGGACGGGACGAGCTATACATTATGGGACGGGAAATAGACAGGACGGGACGGGCCAGAGACGGTACGCGACGGGCCAGATACAGGACAGGACGAGCCAGAGATAGTACGGGGCTGGCCAGAAACAGGACGGGAAAAGCTATACATTATGGGACGGGCCATAGACAGGACGGGCCTGGTTTAGGACGGGACGGGCCAGATACAGGACGGGACCGACCAGATACAGGATGGGATGGGCCAGAGACAGGACGGAATGTGCTAGAGACATTATGGGACAGGCCATAGACAGGACGGGTCGGGCCATATAAAGGATGGGACGGGCCAGATACATGACGGGATGGGCCAGAAACGTGACGAGCCAGATATGGGATGGTATGGGCCAGCTATGGGACAGCCCAGATACATGACGGAATGGGACAGATACAGGACGGGACAGGCCAGATACAGGACGGGCCAGAGACAGAATCGGACGAGCCAGAGACTGGACGGGACGGGCCAAAGACAGGATGAGGCTGGCCGAAGATAGGACGGACCGAGGCATGCCAGAGACAGGACGGGATGGGCTAAAGACGGGGAGACCAGATACAGGACGTGGCGGTCCAGATACAGGACGGTCCAGGGACGGGACGGGCCAGAGCCGGATGGGACTGGCCAGAGCCAGGACAGGACCGGTCGGGCCAGAGACAGGACGGGACGGGCAAGAGAGAGGACGGGACGGGCCAAAGAGAGGACTTGACGGGCCAGAGACAGGACGGGAAGGGCCAAAGACAGGACGGGAAGGACCAGAGATGGGACGGGCAAGAGACAGGATTGGACAGGCCAGAGATAGCACCGGACGGGCCAGAGACAGGACGGACCAGGCCAGAGACAGGACGGGATGGGCCAGAGACAGGATGAGATGGGAAGGTACTGGCCAGATACAGGAAGGGACAGGCCAGATAAGAGAGAAAACAGGCCAGATGCGGGACGGGCCAGATACAAGATGGGTCGGGCCAGATACCAGACGGGACGAGCCGGAGATAGGACGGGACGGGCCAGAAACAGGACTGGACGAGCTATACATTATGGGACGGGAAATAGTCAGGATGGGACAGGCCAGAGACGGTACGGGACGTGCCAGATACAGGACAGGACGAGCCAGAGACAGGACGGGACAAGCTATACATTATGGGGCGGGACAGAGACCGGGCGGGACGGTCCAGATACAGGAAAAGACAGGCCAGAGACAGGACAAGATGGCCCTGATACAGTACGGGGCAGGCGAGATACAGTACGGTACGGGCCAAATATGGGACAGGCCAGATACAGGACGACATGGGCCAGATACGAGACGGGCCAGATATGGGACAGGACAGGCTAGATATGGGATGAGCCATGGACTGGATGGGATGGGCCAGATACGAGATGGCCAGATACGGGACGGGCCAGATACTGAATGGGCCTGACCACATACGGGACGGGCCATATAGGGACTGGTATGGTCAGATACGGGACAGGATGTGCCAGAGAAGGGAAGGGACGAGGTGGGCCAGATACGGGATGAGATGGGCCAGATAAGGGATAGCCAGATACGGGACGGGATGGTCAGATACGGGACTAAACAGGTCAGATATGGGACTGGACAGACCAGATACGGGACGGGGCGGGTTATACATTACAGGACGGGCCATAGACAAGATGGGAGGGGCCAGGGACGGGCCAGAGACAGGACGGGACGGGCAAACATCACATGTTGAGTTTGCATGATATACTTTCCTGGTTCTTTATCTAAATCAGAAGCAAATTGTTTGAAGATTACTTCTACCTAAATGGCAGAAAATGCACCTATCTTGGTGATGGATAGGACAGCTTGAGGGGATATGGAGGAGGCTGTTTTTTGATTGGTGTAATTTAAACATTTTGCTAATAATTTATGGAAAGTATCATAGTTTTCTAACTATTGAACTCGCCTTAATTTAAAACACACCCCAGGTTAAAAATCCTGGAGGTGTAAATTTCTGGAGGAATTGATAATGCTACCTTTAATGGGATGGGCCAGATACAGGACGGGACAGGCCAGATACGTGACGGGATGGGCCAGATACAGGACGGGCCAGATACGGGACAAGCTGGGCCAGGGACAGGACATGCCAGATACGGGAAAGGCAGGGCCAGGACGTGCCAGATATGGGACAGGCCAGATATGGAACGGGACAGATACGTGACGGGATGGGCCAGATACAGGACGGGCCAGATACGGGACAGGCTGGGCCAGGGACAGGACATGCCAGATACGGGAAAGGCCAGATATGGAACGGGCCAGATACTGGACGGGATGGGCCAGATACAGGGCGGGTCAGATACGGGACGAGACGGGCCCGAGCTGGGCCAGAGACAGGAAGGGATGGGCCAGATACAGGACGGGACAGGCTCATCCTATCTCTGCCTCGTCCCGTCCTATATCTGGCCCGTCCCGCATCTGGCCTGTCCTGTCCCGTATCTGGCCTGTCTCTTCCCATCTCGTCCTGTCTCTGGCGTGTCCCGTCCTGTCTCTGGCCCTTCTGGTGCTATCTCTGGCCTGTCCAATCCTGTCTCTTGCCTGTCCCATCTCTAGTCCGTCCCGTCCTGTCTTTGGCTGTCCCATCCTGTCTCTGACCTGTCCCGTCCTCTCTTTGACCCGTCCCGTCCTGTCTCTTGCCCGTCCCGTCCTGTCTCTGGACATACCGGTCCTGTCCTGCCTCTGGCCAGTTCCGTCCTGCTCTGGCCCGTCCCGTCTCTGGCCCGTCCTGTATCTGGACCGTCGCATCCTGTATCTGGTCGCCCTGTCTCTAGCCCATCCCTTCCTGTCTCTGGCACGCCTCGGTCCGTCCTATCTCCGGCCAGTCTCATCCTGTCTTTGGCCCGTCCCGTTCTGTCTCTGGCCCGTCTCTTCCTGTCTCCTGTATCTAAATCAGAAGCAAATTGTTTGAAGATTACTTCTACCTAAATGGCAGAAAATGCACCTATCTTGGTGATGGATAGGACAGCTTGAGGGGATATGGAGGAGGCTGTTTTTTGATTGGTGTAATTTAAACATTTTGCTAATAATTTATGGAAAGTATCATAGTTTTCTAACTATTGAACTCACCTTAATTTAAAACACACCCCAGGTTAAAGTTCCTTTATGTGTAAATTTGTGGAGGATTTGATAATACTACCTTTAATGCTGTAAGGTAGAATAGAGTGGATAGAGATCTAATGTTAGTGTTTCTCTGCGGCATGTGTATTATACTCTTATACTTTTGCAGCAGGCAATTTATATGTATTCTATGCAGCAAACACATAATCACATCACTGCTGAATGCACAGTACATGCACATTGAGCTCTGCTATGCATGCACACAGCTCTGCTGCATATATACACACAGCTCAGTTACACACAGCTGTCTTATATACACACATCTCTGCTATATACGTACACACACCTCTGCAGCATGCACACAGCTCAGCTACATACAAACACACAATTCTCCTACATTCACATACATAGCTTTCCTATATACACACATGTCTCATATATACACATACAGCTCCACTATGTACACTCACACACACACACATATATATATATATATATATATATATATATGTATATACACAAACGCACATAAAAACAGACATACACACAACCACTGTATACCATGCTGGGTTCTTTTGATGTGCCTTTAGCATTGATAAGTTGTCACACTCTTGCCTATTATGTTAATATTCTTCTAGTAAACTTTATAAGCCTGACTGTCTTTCTAGAAGACATATTGAGATTAATTTAAGTACTTGAGGCCCGATTGATTGCGCCCAGTTCAGGAGCTATACGGATGCTATAGGTGAAGGCCATGTCATTATGTTCCACTACGTACTAAAAAATGAAGTAGTGTAGGTCAAGCATAGAGAAAATGGAAGTTTTGCAAATAAATATTACAACTATTGTTTAATAGGCAAACATCACGTGTAGAGTTTGCATGATATACCTTCCTAGTACTTTATCTAAATTAGAAGCAAATTGTTTGAAGATTAGTTCTACCTAAATGGCAGAAAATGCACCTATCTTGGTGATGGATAGGACAGCTTGAGGGGATATGGAGGAGGCTGTTTTTTGATAGGTGTCATTTAAACATTTTGCTAATAATTTATGGAAAGTATCATATTTTTCTAACTATTGAACTCACCTTAATTTAAAACACACCCCAGGTTAAATTTCCTGGAGGTGTAAATTTGTGGAGGATTTGATAATACTACCTTTAATGGGATGGGCCAGATACAGGACGGGACAGGCCAGATACGTGACGGGATGGGCCATATGCAGGACAGGCCAGAGACCGGACCGGACGGGACGTGCCTGAGAAAGAACGGGACGGGCCATAGTCGGGGCGACCAGATACAGGACGGGACGGTCCAGATACAGGACGGGCCAGGGACGGGACGGACCAGAGCTGGACGCGACTGGCCAGAGGCAGGACAGGACCAGTCAGGCCAGAGACAGGTCGGGACGGGCCAGATACGGGACGGGCCAGATTCAAGACAGGATGGGCCAGAGACAGGACAGGATGGGACGGGCCAGATACAGGAAGGGAAGGGCCAGATACGGGACGGGCCAGATTCAGGATGGGACGGGCCAGATTCAGGACGGGACCGACCAGATACAGGACGGGATGGGCCAGAGACAGGACGGAATGTGCTAGAGACATTATGGGATAGGCCATAAACAGGACGGGTCGGGCCAGAGACAGGATGGGACGGGCCAGATACATGACGGGATGGGCCAGAAATGTGACGAGCCAGATGTGGGACGGTATGGAACAGATATGGGACAGCCCACATACATGACGGGACGGGCCAGATACAGGACGGGATGGGCCAGAAACACTACGGGACAAGCTATATATTATGGGACGGGCCAGAGACCGGACGGGACGGTCCAGATACAGGAAAAGACAGGCCAGAGACAGGACGGGATGGCCCAGATACAGTACGGGACAGGCCAGATACAGTACGGTGCGGGCCAAATATGGGACGGGCCAGATACAGGACGACATGGGCCAGATACAGGACGGGCCAGATATGGGACAGGACAGGCTAGATATGGGATGAGCCATGGACAGGATGGTATGGGCCAGATACAAGATGGCCAGATACGGGACGGACCAGATACTGAATGGGCCTGGCCACATACGGGACGGGCCAGATAGTGACTGGTATGGTCAGATACGGGACAGGATGTGCCAGAGAAGGGAAGGGACGAGGTGGGCCAGATACGGGATGAGATGGGCCAGATAAGGGACAGCCAGATACGGGACGGGATGGTCAGATATGGGACTAAACAGGTCAGATATGGGACTGGACAGACCAGATACGGGACTGTGCGGGTTAGACATTACAGGACGGGCCATAGACAGGATGGGAGGGGCCAGGGATGGGCCAGAGGCGGGACGGGCCAGAGACCGGATGGGTCTGATACAGGACTGGGGACACATTAGGAATGCGTGCACTGTTCCTTTAAGAATCAGGAAGTGCTGCCGCTGCCGCCCTCAGCAAGCAGCCAAGACACATGTACACAGCCAGCATAGGAACATAGTGCGCAGCCTGCATTGGTGGGTAAGTCGGCTGTCTTGCATGGTGTGAGATGGGAAGCCATGCCAGCTTGCCGCCAGGGATGTTACAATTAAGTAGTGTAGGTCAGGTGTAGAGAAAATGGAAGTTTTGCAAATAAATATTACAACTATTATTTAATAGGCAAACTTCACATGTAAAGTTTGCATGATATACCTTCCTAGTACTTTATCTAAATTAGAAGAAAATTGAAGATTACTTCTGCCTAAATGGCAGAAAATGCACCTATCTTGGTGATGGATAGGACAGCTTGAGGGGATATGGAGGAGGCTGTTTTTGATAGGTGTCATTTAAACATTTTGCTAATAATTTATGGAAAGTATCATATTATTCTAACTATTGAACTCACCTTAATTTAAAACACACCCCAGGTTAAATTTCCTGGAGGTGTAAATTTGTGGAGGATTTGATAATACTACCTTTAGTGGGATGGGCCAGATACAGGACGAGACAGGCCAGATACGTGACGGAATGGGCCAGATACAGGACAGGCCAAAGATAGGACCGGACGGGCCGTGCCTGAAAAAGGACGGGACGGGCCAGAGACGGGGCGACCAGATACAGGACGGGACGGTCCAGATACAGGACGGGCCAGGGAAGGGACGGACCAGAGCAGGACGGGACTGGCCAGAGGCAGGACAGGACCGGTCAGGCCAGAGAAAAGACCGGACAGGCCAGATACAGGAAGGGACGGGCCAGATACGGCACGGGCCAGATTCAAGACGGGATGGGCCAGAGACAGGACAGGATAGGACGGGCCAGATACAGGAAGGGACTAACCAGATACGGGACGTGACGGGCCAGATACGGGACGGGTCAGATGCGGGACGGGCCAGATACGGGACAGGCCAGATACAGGACGGGCCAGATACGGGACAGGCCGGGCCAGGGACAGGACGTGCCAGATATGGGACAGGCCAGATATGGAACGGGCCAGATACTGTACGAGATGGGCCAGATACGGGATGAGACGGGCCAGACCTGGGCCAGAGACAGGAAGGGATGGGCCAGAGACAGGACAGGACGGGCCAGAGACGGGAGGGGCAAGAGACAGGATTGAACAGGCCAGAGATAGCACCGAACGGGCCAGAGACAGGACGGGACAGGCCAGCGACAGGACGAGATGGGAAGGGACTGGCCAGATACAGGAAGGGACAGGCCAGATACGGGACAGGACAGGCCAGATGCGGGATGGGCCAGATACGAGACGGGACGCGCCAGATATAGGACGGGACAAGGCAGAGATAGGATGGGACGGGCCAGAAACTGGACGGGACGAGCTAAACATTATGGGACGGGAAGTAGACAGGACGGGATGGGCCAGAGACGGTACGCGACGGGCCAGATACAGGACAGGACGAGCCAGAGATAGTACGGGACTGGCCAGAAACAGGACGGGACAAGCTATACATTATGGGACGGGCCATAGACAGGACGGGCCAGATTCAGGACGGGACGGGCCAGATACACGATGGGACCGACCAGATACAGGACGGGATGGGCCATAGACAGGACGGAATGTGCTAGAGACATTACGGGACAGGCCATAGACAGGACGGGTCGGGCCATAGACAGGATGGGACGGGCCAGATACATGACGGGATGGGCCAGAAACGTGACGAGCCAGATATGGGATGGTATGGGCCAGCTATTGGACAGCCCATATAAATGACGGGACGGGCCAGATACAGGACGGGACAGGCCAGACACGGGATGGGCCAGATACAGGACGGGCCAGAGACAGGACCGGACGGGCTAGAGACAGACGGGACCGGACGGGCCAAAGACAAGATGATCTGGTCGAAGATAGGACGGACCGAGGCGTGCCAGAGACAGGACGGGACGGGCTAGAGACGGGGCGACCAGATACAGGACGGGGCGGTCCAGATACAGGACGGTCCAGGGACGGGACGGGCCAGAGCAGGATGGGACTGGCCAGAGGCAGGACAGGACCGATCGGGCCAGAGACAGGACAGGACGGGCAAGAGACAGGATTGGACAGGCCAGAGATAGCACCGGTCGGGCCAGAGACAGGACGGACGAGGCCAGAGACAGGATGGGACCGACCAGATACAGGTCGGGACGGGCCAGATACAGGAATGGACGGGCCAGATACGGGACGGGCCAGATTCAAGACAGGATGGGCCAAAGACAGGACAGGATGGGACGGGCCACATACAGGAAGGGACGGGCCAGATACGGGACGGGCCAGATTCAGGATGGGACGGGCCAGATTCAGGACGGGACCGACCAGATACAGGACGGGATGGGCCAGAGACAGGACGGAATGTGCTAGAGACATGGGATAGGCCATACACAGGACGGGTCAGGCCAGAGACAGGATGGGACGGGCCAGATATATGACGGGATGGGCCAGAAACATGACGAGCCAGATATGGGACGGTATGGGCCAGATATGGGACAGCCCACATACATGACGGGACGGGCCAGATAAAGGACGGTACGGACTAGATACGGGACGGGACGGGCCAGATACGGGACGGGTCAGATGCGGGACGGGCCAGATACGGGACTGGCCAGATACAGGACGGGCCAGATACGGGACAGGCCGGGCCAGGGACAGGACGTGCCAGATACGGGACAGGCCAGATATGGAACGGGCCAGATACTGGACGGGATGGGCCAGATACAGGGCGGGCCAGATACAGGACGAGACGGACCAGAACTGCGCCAGAGACAGGAAGGGATGGGCCAGAGACAGAACAGGACGGGCCAGATACTAGACGGGACGGGCCAGAAACGGGACGGACAAGAGACAGGATTGGACAGGCCAGACATAGCACCGGACGGGCCAGAGACAGGACGGGACAGGCCAGAGACAGGACGAGATGGGAAAGGACTGTCCAGATACAGGAAGGGACAGGCCATATACGGGACAGGACAGGCCAAATGCGGGATGGGCCAGATACGAGACGGGACGGGCCAGAAACAGGACGGGACGAGCTATACATTATGGGACGGGAAATAGACAGGACGGGACGGGCCATAGACGGTACTCGACGGGCCAGATACAGGACAAGACGAGCCAGAGACAGTACGGGACGGGCCAGAAACAGGACGGGACAAGCTATACATTATGGGACGGGCCATAGACAGGACGGGACGGGCCAGAGACAAGACAGAACGGGCCAAATAGTGCGCAGCCTGCATTGGTGGGTGAGTCGGCAGTGTTGCATGATGTGAGATGGGAAGCCATGCCAGCACGCTGCCAGTGATGTTAAAATTAAATAGTGTTGGTCAGGCGTAGAGAAAATGGAAGTTTTTCAAATAAATATTACAACTATTGTTTAATAGGCAAACATCACATGTAGAGTTTGCATGATTTACCTTCCTAGTACTTAGAAGCAAATTGTTTGAAGATTACTTCTACCTAAATGGCAGAAAATGCACCTATCTTGGTGATGGATAGGACAGCTTGAGGGGATATGGAGGAGGCTGTTTTTTGATAGGTGTCATTTAAACATTTTGCTAATAATTTATGGAAAGTATCATATTTTTCTAACTATTGAACTCACCTTAATTTAAGACACACCCCAGGTTAAATTTCCTGGACGTGTAAATTTGTGGAGGATTTGATAATACTACCTTTAATGGGATGGGCCAGATCCAGGACGGGACAGGCCAGATACGTGAAGGGATGGGCCAGATGCAGGACAGGCCAGAGACAGGACGGACGGGACGTGCCTGAGAAAGGACGGGACTGGCCAGAGACGGGGCAACCAGATACAGGACGGGACGGTCTAGATACAGGATGGGCCAGGGACGGGATGGACCAGAGGAGGACGCGACTGGCCAGAGGCAGGACAGGACCAGTCAGGCCAGAGACAGGATGGGACGGGCCAGATACTGGAAGAGACGGGCCAGATACGGGACAGAATGTGCTAGAGACATTAAGGGACAGGACATAGACAGGACGGGTCGGGCCAGAGACAGGATGGGTCGGGCTAGAGACAGGATGGGACGGGCCAGATACATGACGGGATGGGCCAGAAACGTGACGAGCCAGATATGGGACGGTATGGGCCAGATATGGGACAGCCCAGATACATGACGGGACGGGCCAGATTTAGGACGGTACGGACCAGATACGGGACAGAACGGGCCAGATACGTGACGGGTCAGATGCGGGATGGGCCAGATACGGGACAGGCCAGATCCAGGACGGGCCAGATACGGGACAGGCCGGGCCAGGGACAGGACGTGCGAGATACGGGACAGGCCAGATATGGAACGGGCCAGATAGTGGACGGGATGGGCCAGATACAGAGCGGGCCAGATACGGGATGAGAAGGGCCAGAGCTGGGCCCGAGACAGGAAGGGATGGGCAAGAGACATGACTGGACGGGCCAAAGACTGGACGGGACGGGCCAGAGACGGGACGGGCAAGAGACAGGATTGGACATGCCAGAGATAGCACCGGACGGGCCAGAGACAGGACGGGACAGGCCAGAGACAGGACAAGATGGGAAGGGACTGGCCAGATACAGGAAGGGACAGGCCAGATACGGGACAGGACAGGCCAGATGCGGGACGGGCCAGATACGAGACGGGACGGGCCAGATATAGGACGGGACGAGGCAGAGATAGGATGGGACGGGCCAGAAACAGGACGGGACGAGCTATACATTATGGGACGGGAAATAGACAGGACGGGATGGGCCAGAGAGGTTACGCGACGGGCCAGATACAGGACAAGACGAGCCAGAGACAGTACGGGACCGGCCAGAAACAGGACGGGACAAGCTATACATTATGGGACGGCCATAGACAGGACGGGCCAGATTAAGGACGGGACGGGCCAGAGACAATACTGAAGGGGACAGATACAGGAAAAGACGGGCCAAAGACAGGACTGCATGGCCCAGAAACAGTACGGGACAGGCCAGATACAGGACGGTATGGGCCAAATAGTGCGCAGTCTGCATGGTGTGAGATGGGAAGCCATGCCAGCACGCCGCTAGGGATGTTACAATTAAGTAGTGTAGGTCAGGCGTAGAGAAAGTGGAAGTTTTGCAAATAAATATTACAACTATTGTTTAATAGGCAAACATCACATGTAGAGTTTGCATGCTATACCTTCCTAGTACTTTATCTAAATTAGAAGCAAATTGTTTGAAGATTACTTCTACCTAAATGGCAGAAAATGCACCTATCTTGGTGATGGATAGGACAGCTTGAGGGGATATGGAGGAGGCTGTTTTTTGATAGGTGTCATTTAAACATTTTGCTAATAATTTATGGAAAGTATCATAGTTTTCTAACTATTGAACTCACCTTAATTTAAAACACACCCCAGGTTAAATTTCCTGGAGGTGTAAATTTGTGGAGGATTTGATAATACTACCTTTAATGGGATGGGCCAGATACCGGACGGGACAGGCCAGATACGGGACGGACCAAATACAAGACAGGCCAGAGACAGGACTGGACGGGACACGCCAGAGACAGGACGAGACGGGCCAGAGACAGGACGGGACGGGCCAAAGACAGGATGAGACTGGCCGGAGTTAGGACGGACCGAGGCGTGCCAGAGACAGGACGGGATGTGCTAGAGACGGGGTGACCAGATACAGGATTCAGGACGGTCCAGGGATGGGACGGGCCAGAGCAGGACGGGACTGGCCAGAGGCAGGACAGGACGGGCAAGAGAGAGGAAGGGCCAAAGAGAGGACGGGACGGGCCAGAGACAGGACAGGACGGGTCAAAGACAGGACGAGACTGACCAGAGATGGGTCGGGCAAGAGACAGGATTGGACAGTCCAGAGACAGCACCAAACGGGCCTGGCCAGAGACATGACGGGATGGGCCAGAGACAGGACGAGATGGGAAGGGATTGGCCTGATACAGGAAGGGACAGGCCAGATACGGGACAGGACAGGCCACATGCGGGACGGGCCAGATACGAGATGGGACGGGCCAGATACAGGACGGGACGAGCCAGAGATAGGACGGGACGGGCCAGAAACAGGACTGGACGAGCTATACATTATGGGACGAGAAATAGACAGGATGGAACGGGCCAGAGACGGTATGGGTCGTGCCAGATACAGGACAGGACGAGCCAGAGACAGGACGGGGTCGGGCCAGAAACAGGACGGGACAAGCTATACATTATGGGACGGTCCAGATACAGGAAAAGAGGGGCCAGAGACAGGACGGGATGCCCCAGATACAGTACGGGACAGTCCAGATACAGGACGGTACGGGCCAAATATGGGACGGGCCAGATACAGGACGACATGGGCCAGATACGGGACGGGCCAGATATGGGACTGGACAGGCTAGATATGCGATGAGCCATGGACAGGATGGGGTGGGCCAGATACGAGATGGACAGATACGGGATGGGCTAGATACTGAATGGGCCTTGCCACATTTGGGACCGGCCAGATAGGGACTGGTTGGGTCAGATACGGGACAGGACTTTCCAGAGACGGGAAGGGATGAGGCGGGCTAGATACGGCATGAGATAGCCAGATACGGGACGGGATGATCAGACACGGGACTAAACGGGTCAGATATGGGACTGGACGGACCAGATACGGGACAGGGCGGGTTAGACATTACAGGACAGGCCATAGACAGGATGGGAGGGGCCAGGGATGGGCCAGAGGCTGGACAGGACGGGCCAGAGACGGGACGGGTCATATACAGGACTAGGGACACATTTGGAATGCATGCACTTTTCCTTTAAGAATCAGGAAGTACTGTCGCTGCCGCCCTCAACAAGCAGCCAAGACACATGCACACAGCCAGCATAGGAACATAGTGCGTAGCCTGCATTGGTGGGTAAGTCGGTGGTCTTGTATGGTGTGAGATGGGAAGCCATGCCAGCACGCCGCCAAGGATGTTACAATTAAGTAGTATAGGTCAGGTGTAGAGAAAATGGAAGTCTTGCAAAAAAATATTACAACTATTATTTAATAGGCAAACATCACATGTAGAGTTTGCATGATATACCTTCCTGGTACTTTATCTAAATTAGGAGCAAATTATTTGAAGATTACTTCTACCTAAATGGCAGAAAATGCACCTATCTTGGTGATGGATAGGACAGCTTGAGGGGATATGGAGGAGGCTGTTTTTTGATAGGTGTCATTTAAACATTTTGCTAATAATTTATGGAAAGTATCATATTTTTCTAACTATTAAACTCACCTTAATTTAAGACACACCCCAGGTTAAATTTCCTGGAGGTGTAAATTTGTGGAGGTTTTGATAATACTACCTTTAATGGGATGGGCCAGATACAGGACTGGACAGGCCAGATATGTGACGGGATGGGCCAGATACAGGATAGGTCAGAGACAGGACCGAACGGGACGTGTTTGAGAAAGGACGGGACGGGCCAGAGAAGGGGCGACCAGATACAGGACGGGACGGTTCAGATACAGGACGGGC
Organism: Phyllobates terribilis; assembly: GCF_046119375.1. Lineage (NCBI taxonomy): Eukaryota > Metazoa > Chordata > Amphibia > Anura > Dendrobatidae > Phyllobates > Phyllobates terribilis. Next base: position 138,058 of record NW_027364108.1, on the reverse strand, counting down.
CAGGGACGGGACGGACCAGAGCAGGACGGGACTGGCCAGAGGCAGGACAGGACCGGTCAGGCCAGAGATAGGATGGGACGCGCCAGAGACGGGACGGGCCAGATTCAACACGGGATGGGCCAGAGATAGGACGTGATGGGACGGGCCAGATACAGGAAGGGATGGGCCAGATACGGGACGGGACAGATTCACGACGGGACGGTCCAGATACAGGACGGGACCGACCAGATACAGGACGGGATGGGCCAAAGACAGGACGTAATGTGCTCGAGACATTACGGGACAGGCCATAAACAGGACGGGTCGGGCCAGAGACAGGATGGGACGGGCAAGATACATGACGGGATGGGCCAGAAACGTGACGAGTCAGATATGGGACGGTATGGGCCAGATATGGGACAGCCCAGATACATGACGGGACGGGCCAGATATGGGATGGGATGGGCCAGATACTGGACGGGTCAGATGCGGAATGGGCCAGATACGGGACAGGACAGGTATGGAACGTGCCAGATACTAGACGGGATGGGCCAGATACCGGGCGAGCCAGATACGGGACGAGACTGGCCAGAGACAGGAAGGGATGGGCCAGAGACAGGACGGGATGGGCCAAAGACTGGACGGGACGGGCCAGAGACGGGACGGGCAAGAGACAGGATTGGACAGGCCAGAGATAGCACCGGACGGGCCAGAGACAGGACGGGACAGGCCAGCGACAGGACGAGATGGGAAGGGACTTGCCAGATACAGGAAGGGACAGGCCAGATACGGGACAGGACAGGCCAGATGCGGGACGGGCCAGATACGAGACGGGACGCGCCAGATATAGGACGGGACGAGGCAGAGATAGGATGGGACGGGCCAGAAACAGGACGGGAAGAGCTATACATTATGGGACGGGAAATGGACGGGACGGGCCAGATACAGGACAAGACGAGCCAGAGATAGTACGGGACTGCTCAAAAACAGGACGGGACAAGCTATACATTATCGGACGGGCCATAGACAGGACGGGCCAGATTCAGGATGGGACGGGCCAGATACAGGACGGAATGTACTAGAGACATTACGGGACAGGCCATAGACAGGACGGATCGGGCCAAAGACAGGATGGGATGGGCCAGATACATGACGGGATGGGCCAGAAACGTGACGAGCCAGATATGGGATGTTATGGGCCAGCTATGGGACAGCCCAGATACATGACGGGACGGGCCAGATACAGGACGGGACAGGCCAGATACTGGATGGGCCAGATACGGGACGGGCCAGAGACAGGACCGGACTTGCCAGAGACAGACGGGACGGGACGGGCCAAAGACAGGATGAGACTGGCCGAAGATAGGACGGACCGAGGCGTGCCAGAGACAGGACGGGACCTGCTAGAGACGGGGCGACCAGATACAGGATGGGGCGGTCCAGATACAGGACGGTCTAGGGACGGGACTGGCCAGAGCAGGATGGGACTGGCCTGAGGCAGGACAGGACCGGTCGGGCTAGAGACAGGACGGGACAGGCAAGAGAGAGGACGGGACGGGCCAAAGAGAGGACGGGACGGGCCAGAGACAGGACGGGAAGGGCCAAAGACAGGACGGGACGGACCAGAGATGGGACGGGCAAGAGACAGGATTGGACAGGCCAGAGATAGCACCGGTCGGGCCAGAGACAGGCTGGGACAGGCCAGAGACAGGACGGGATGGGCCAGAGACGGGACGGGCCAGAGACGGGATGGGTCAGATACAGGACTGGGGACACATTAGGAATGCATGCACTGTTCCTTTAAGAATCAGGAAGTGCTGCCGCTGCCGCCCTCAACAAGCAGCCAAGGCACATGTACACAGCCAGCATAGGAACATAGTGTTCAGCCTGCATTGGTGGGTAAGTCGACGGTCTTGCGTGGTGTGAGATTGGAAGCCATGCCAGCACGCCACCAGTGATGTTACAATTAAGTAGTGTAGGTCAGGTGTAGAGAAAATGGAAGTTTTGCAAATAAATATTACAACTATTATTTAATAGGCAAACGTCACATGTAGAGTTTACATGATATACCTTCCTGGTACTTTATCTAAATTAGAAGCAAATTGAAGATTACTTCTGCCTAAATGGCAGAAAATGCACCTATCTTGGTGATGGATAGGACAGCTTGAGGGGATATGGAGGAGGCTGTTTTTTGATAGGTGTCATTTAAACATTTTGCTAATAATTTATGGAAAGTATCATATTATTCTAACTATTGAACTCACCTTAATTTAAAACACACCCCAGGTTAAATTTCCTGGAGTTGTAAATTTGTGGAGGATTTGATAATACTACCTTTAGTGGGATGGGCCAGATACAGGACGAGACAGGCCAGATACGTGACGGAATGGGCCAGATACAGGACAGGCCAAAGATAGGACCGGACGGGCCGTGCCTGAAAAAGGACGGGACGGGCCAGAGACGGGGCGACCAGATACAGGATGAGACTGGCCGAAGATTGGACGGAGCGAGGCATGCCAGAGACAGGACGGGACGTGCTAGAGACGGGGCGACCAGATACAGGACGGGGCGGTCCAGATACAGGACCGTCCAGGGACGGGACTGGCCAGAGCAGGATGGGACTGGCCTGAGGCAGGACAGGATCGGTCGAGCCAGAGACAGGACGGGACGGGCAAGAGAGAGGACGGGACGGGCCAGAGACAGGACGGGATGGACCAGAGATGGGACGGGCAAGAGACAGGATTGGACAGGCCAGAGATAGCATCGGTCGGGCCAGAGACAGGACTGACCAGGCCTGAGACAGGATCGGACGGGCCAGAGACAGGATGAGATGGGAAGGTACTGGCCAGATACAGGAAGGGACTGGCCAGATAAGGGACAAGACAGGCCAGATGCGGGACGGGCAAGATACGAGATGGGACGGGCCAGATACAAGACGGGACGAGCCGGAGATAGGACGGGACGGGCCAGAAACAGGACTGGACGAGCTATACATTATGGGACGGGAAATAGACAGGATGGGACGGGCCAGAGACGGTACGGGACGTGCCAGATACAGGACAGGACGAGCCAGAGACCGGACGGGACGGGCCAGAAACAGGACGGGACAGAGACCAGACGGTCCAGATACTGGAAAAGACGTGCCAGAGACAGGACAGGATGGCCCAGATACACTACGGGACAGGCCAGATACAGGACGGTACTGGCCAAATATGGGACGGGCCAGATACAGGACGACATGGGCCAGATTCGGGATGAGCCAGATATGGGACAGGAGAGGCTAGATATGGGATGAGCCATGGACAGGATGGGATGGGGCTCATACGAGATGGCCAGATACGGGACGGGCCAGATACTGAATGGGCCTGGCCACATACGGGACGGTCCAGATAGGGACTGGTATGGTCAGATACGGGACAGGACGTGCCACAGATGGGAAGGGACGATGCGGGCCAGATACGGGATGAGATGGGCTAGATAAGGGAAAGCCAGATACGGGACGGGATGGTCAGATACGGGACTAATCGGGTCAGATATGCGACTGGACGGACCAGATACGGGACGGGGCGGGTTAGACATTACAGAACGGGTCATAGACAGGATGGATGGGGCCAGGGACAGGCTGGGACGGGCCAGAGACCGGACCGGACAGGCCAGACATGGGACGGGTCAGATACAGGACTGGGGATACAAAAGGAATGCGTGCACTGTTCCTTTAAGAATCAGGAAGTGCTGCCGCTGCCGCCCTCAAAAAGCAGCCAAGACACATGCACACAGCCCACATAGGAACATAGTGCGCAGCCTGCATTGGTGGGTAAGTCGGCGGTCTTGCATGGTGTGAGATGGGAAGCCATGCCAGCACGCCACCAGGGATGTTACAATTAAGTAGTGTAGGTCAGGTGTACAGAAAATGGAAGTTTTGCAAATAAATATTACAACTATTGTTTAATAGGCAAACATCACATGTAGAGTTTGCATGATATACCTTCCTAGTACTTTATCTAAATTAGAAGCAAATTGTTTGAAGATTACTTCTACCTAAATGGCAGAAAATGCACCTATCTTGGTGATGGATAGGACAGCTTGAGGGGATATGGAGGAGGCTGTTTTTTGATAGGTGTCATTTAAACATTTTGCTAATAATTTATGGAAAGTATCATATTTTTCTAACTATTGAACTCACCTTAATTTAAAACACACCCCAGGCTAAAGTTCCTTTATGTGTAAATTTGTGGAGGATTTGATAATACTACCTTTAATGGGGTGGGCCAGATACAGGACGGGACAGACAAGATACGGAATTGGCCAGATACAGGACGGGCCAGAGACAGGACCGGACGGCACACGCCAGAGACATGACGAGACGGGCCAGAGACAGGACGGGACAGGCGAAAGACAGGATGAGACTGGCCGGAGATATTATGGACTGAGGCGTACCAGAGACAGGACGGGACGGGCTAGAGACAGGGCGACAGATACAGGACGGGACGGTCCAGATACAGGACAGTCCAGGGACGGGACGGGCCAGAGCAGGACGAGACTGGTCAGAGACAGGACAGGACCGGTCGGGCCAGAGACAGGAGGGGACGGGCAAGATAGAGGATGGGACGGGTCAAAGAGAGGACGGGACGGGCCAGATACAGGAAGGGACGGGCCAGAAACAGGACGGGACAAGCTATACATTATGGGATGGGCCAGAGACCGGACGGGACGGTCCAGATACAGTACGGGACAGGCCCGATACAGGACGGTACGGGCCAAATATAGGACGGGCCAGATACAGGACAACATGGGCAAGATACAGGACGGGCCAGATATGGGACAGGACAGGCTGGATATGGGATGAGCCATGGACAGGATGGGATGGGCCAGATACGAGATGGCCAGATACGGGACAGGCCAGATACTGAATGGGCCTGGCCACATACGGGACGGGCCAGATAGGGACTGGTTGGGTCAGACACGGGACAGGACGTGCCAGAGTTGGGAAGGGGCAAGGCAGGCCAGATACGGGATGAGATGGGCCAGATAAGGGAAAGCCAGATACGGGACGGGATGGTCAGATACGGCACTAAACGGGTCAGATATGGAACTGGACAGACCAGATACGGGACGGGGCGACTAGATACAGAATGGGACGGTCCAGATACAGGACGGGCCAGGGAAGGGACGGACCAGAGCAGCACTGGACTGGCCAGAGTCAGGACAGGACCGGTCAGGCCAGAGAAAGGACGGGACGGGCCAGATACAGGAAGGGACGGTCCAGATACGGCACGGGCCAGATTCAAGACTTAATGGGCCAGAGACAGGACAGGATAGGACGGGCCAGATACAGGAAGGGACGAGCCAGATACGGGATGGGCTAGATTCAGGACGGGACGGGCCAGATACAGGACTGGACCGAACCGATGCAGGACGGGATGGGCCAGAAACAAGACTGAATGTGCTAGAGACATTACGGGATGGGCCATAGACAGGACGGGTCGGGCCAGAGACAGGATGGGATGGGCCAGATACATGACGGGATGGGCGAGAAACGTGACGAGCCAGATATGGGACGGTATTGGCCAGATATGCGACAGCCCAGATACATGACGGGATGGGCCAGATACAGGACGGTACGGACCCGATACGGGATGGGACGGGCCAGATACGGGACTGGTCAGATGCGGGACGGGCCAGATACTGGACAGGCAAGATACAGGACGGGCCAGATACGGGACAGGCCGGGCCAGGGACAGGACGTGCCAGATACGAGACTGGCCAGATATGGAACGGGTCAGATACTGGACGGGATGGGCCAGATACGGGATGAGACGGGCCAGACCTGGGCCAGAGACAGGAAGGGATGGGCCAGAGACGGGACCGGCAAGAGACAGGATTGGACAGGCCAGAGATAGCACCGGACGGGCCAGAGACAGGACGGAACAGGCCAGCGACAGGACGAGATGGGAAGGGACTGGCCAGATACAGGAAGGGACAGGCCAGATACGGGACAGGACAGGCCAGATGCGGGACGGGCCACATACGAGACGGGACGCACCAGATATAGGACGGGACAAGGCAGAGATAGGATGGGACGGGCCAGAAACAGGATGGGACGAGCTATACATTATGGGACGGGAAATGGATGGGACGGGCCAGATACAGAACAAGACGAGCCAGAGATAGCACGGGACTGGCCAGAAACAGGACGGGACAAGCTATACATTATCGGACGGGCCATAGACAGGACGGGCCAGATTCAGGATGGGACGGGCCAGATACAGGACGGGACCAACCAGATACAGGACAGGATGGGCCAGAGACAGGACGGAATGTGCTAGAGACATTACGGGACAGGCCATAGACAGGAAAAATCGGGCCATAGACAGGATGGGACGGGCCAGATACATGACGGGATGGGCCAGAAATGTGACGAGCCGGATATGGGATGGTATGGGCCAGCTATGGGACAGCCCAGATACATGACGGGATGGGCCAGATACAGGACGGGACAGGCCAGATACTGGATGGGCCAGATACGGGACGGGCCAGAGACAGGACCGGACTTGCCAGAGACAGACGGGACGGGACGGGCCAAAGACAGAATGAGACTGGCCGAAGATAGGACGGACCGAGGCGTGCTAGAGATAGGACGGGACCTGCTAGAGACGGGGCGACCAGATACAGGACGGGGCGGTCCAGATACAGGACGGTCCAGGGACGGGACTGGCCAGAGCAGGATGGGACTGGCCTGAGGCAGGACAGGACCGGTCGGGCCAGGGACAGGATCGGTCGAGCCAGAGACAGGACGGGACGGGCAAGAGAGAGGACGGGACGGGCCAGAGACAGGACGGGAAGGGCCAAAGACAGGACGGGACGGACCAGAGATGGGACGGGCAAGAGACAGGATTGGACAGGCCAGAGATAGCATCGGTCGGGCCAGAGACAGGACTGACCAGGCCTGAGACAGGATCGGACGGGCCAGAGACAGGATGAGATGGGAAGGTACTGGCCAGATACAGGAAGGGACTGGCCAGATAAGGGACAAGACAGGCCAGATGCGGGACGGGCCAGATACGAGATGGGTCGGGCCAGATACAAGACGGGACGAGCCGGAGATAGGACGGGACGGGCCAGAAACAGGACTGGACGAGCTATACATTATGGGACGGGAAATAGACAGGATGGGACGGGCCAGAGACGGTACGGGACGTGCCAGATACAGGACAGGACGAGCCAGAGACCGGACGGGACGGGCCAGAAACAGGACGGGACAAGCTATACATTATGGGACGGGACAGAGACCAGACGGTCCAGATACAGGAAAAGACGGGCCAGAGACAGGACAGGATGGCCCAGATACACTACGGGACAGGCCAGATACAGGACGGTACGGGCCAAATATGGGACGGGCCAGATACAGGACGACATGGGCCAGATACGGGACGAGCCAGATATGGGACAGGAGAGGCTAGATATGGGATGAGCCATGGACAGGATGGGATGGGGCTGATACGAGATGGCCAGATACGGGACTGGCCAGATACTGAATGGGCCTGGCCACATACGAGACGGGCCAGATAGGGACTGGTATGGTCAGATACGGGACAGGACGTGCCACAGATGGGAAGGGACGATGCGGGCCAGATACGGGATGAGATGGGCTAGATAAGGGAAAGCCAGATACGGGACGGGATGGTCAGATACGGGACTAAACGGGTCAGATATGCGACTGGACGCACCAGATACGGGACGGGGCGGGTTAGACATTACAGAACGGGTCATAGACAGGATGGATGGGGCCAGGGACAGGCTGGGACGGGCCAGAGACAGGACCGGACAGGCCAGACACGGGACGGGTCAGATACAGGACTGGGGATACAAAAGGAATGCGTGCACTGTTCCTTTAAGAATCAGGAAGTGCTGCCGCTGCCGCCCTCAAAAAGCAGCCAAGACACATGCACACAGCCCACATAGGAACATAGTGCGCAGCCTGCATTGGTGGGTAAGTCGGCGGTCTTGCATGGTGTGAGATGGGAAGCCATGCCAGCACGCCACCAGGGATGTTACAATTAAGTAGTGTAGGTCAGGTGTACAGAAAATGGAAGTTTTGCAAATAAATATTACAACTATTGTTTAATAGGCAAACGTCACATGTAGAGTTTGCATGATATACCTTCTTAGTACTTTATCTAAATTAGAAGCAAATTGTTTGAAGATTACTTCTACCTAAATGGCAGAAAATGCACCTATCTTGGTGATGGATAGGACAGCTTGAGGGGATATGGAGAAGGCTGTTTTTTTGATAGGTGTCATTTAAACATTTTGCTAATAATTTATGGAAAGTATCATATTTTTCTAACTATTGAACTCACCTTAATTTAAAACACACCCCAGGCTAAAGTTCCTTTGTGTGTAAATTTGTGGAGGATTTGATAATACTACTTTTAATGGGGTGGGCCAGATACAGGACGGGACAGACAAGATACGGAATGGGCCAGATACAGGACGGGCCAGATACAGGACCGGACGGCACACGCCAGAGACATGACGAGACGGGCCAGAGACAGGACGGGACAGGCGAAAGACAGGATGAGACTGGCCGGAGATATTATGGACTGAGGCGTACCAGAGACAGGACGGGACGGGCTAGAGACGGGGCGACAGATACAGGACGGGACGGTCCAGATACAGGACAGTCCAGGGACGGGACGGGCCAGAGCAGTGCGAGACTGGTCAGAGACAGGACAGGACCGGTCGGGCCAGAGACAGGAGGGGGCGGGCAAGATAGAGGACGGGACGGGTCAAAGAGAGGACGGGCCAGATACAGGAAGGGACGGGCCAGAAACAGGACGAGACAAGCTATACATTATGGGATGGGCCAGAGACCGGACGGGACGGTCCAGATACAGTACGGGACAGTCCCGATACAGGACGGCACAGGCCAAATATAGGACGGGCCAGATACAGGACAACATGGGCAAGATACAGGACGGGCCAGATATGGGACAGGACAGGCTGGATATGGGATGAGCCATGGACAGGATGGGATGGGCCAGATACGAGATGGCCAGATACGGGACAGGCCAGATACTGAATGGGCCTGGCCACATACGGCACGGGCCAGATAGGGACTGGTTGGGTCAGACACGGGACAGGACGTGCCAGAGTTGGGAAGGGGCAAGGCAGGCCAGATACGGGATGAGATGGGCCAGATAAGGGAAAGCCAGATACGGGACGGGATGGTCAGATACGGCACTAAACGGGTCAGATATGGAACTGGACAGACCAGATACGGGACGGGGCGACTAGATACAGAATGGGACGGTCCAGATACAGGACGGGCCAGGGAAGGGACGGACCAGAGCAGCACTGGACTGGCCAGAGTCAGGACAGGACCGGTCAGGCCAGAGAAAGGACGGGACGGGCCAGATACAGGAAGGGACGGTCCAGATACGGCACGGGCCAGATTCAAGACTTAATGGGCCAGAGACAGGACAGGATAGGACGGGCCAGATACAGGAAGGGACGAGCCAGATACGGGATGGGCTAGATTCAGGACGGGACGGGCCAGATACAGGACTGGACCGAACCGATGCAGGACGGGATGGGCCAGAAACAAGACTGAATGTGCTAGAGACATTACGGGATGGGCCATAGACAGGACGGGTCGGGCCAGAGACAGGATGGGATGGGCCAGATACATGACGGGATGGGCCAGAAACGTGACGAGCCAGATATGGGACGGTATTGGCCAGATATGCGACAGCCCAGATACATGACGGGATGGGCCAGATACAGGACGGTACGGACCCGATACGGGATGGGACGGGCCAGATACGGGACTGGTCAGATGCGGGACGGGCCAGATACTGGACAGGCCAGATACAGGACGGGCCAGATACGGGACAGGCCGGGCCAGGGACAGGACGTGCCAGATACGAGACTGGCCAGATATGGAACGGGTCAGATACTGGACGGGATGGGCCAGATACGGGATGAGACGGCCCAGACCTGGGCCAGAGACAGGAAGGGATGGGCCAGAGACGGGACCGGCAAGAGACAGGATTGGACAGGCCAGAGATAGCACCGGACGGGCCAGAGACAGGACGGAACAGGCCAGCGACAGGACGAGATGGGAAGGGACTGGCCAGATACAGGAAGGGACAGGCCAGATACGGGACAGGACAGGCCAGATGCGGGACGGGCCAGATACGAGACGGGACGCGCCAGATATAGGACGGGACAAGGCAGAGATAGGATGGGACGGGCCAGAAACAGGATGGGACAAGCTATACATTATGGGACGGGAAATGGATGGGACGGGCCAGATACAGGACAAGACGAGCCAGAGATAGCACGGGACTGGCCAGAAACAGGACGGGACAAGCTATACATTATCGGACGGGCCATAGACAGGACGGGCCAGATTCAGGATGGGACGGGCCAGATACAGGACGGGACCAACCAGATACAGGACGGGATGGGCCAGAGACAGGACGGAATGTGCTAGAGACATTACGGGACAGGCCATAGACAGGACAAATCGGGCCATAGACAGGATGGGACGGGCCAGATACATGACGGGATGGGCCAGAAATGTGACGAGCCGGATATGGGATGGTATGGGCCAGCTATGGGACAGCCCAGATACATGACGGGACAGGCCAGATACTGGATGGGCCAGATACGGGACGGGCCAGAGACAGGACCGGACTTGCCAGAGACAGACGGGACGGGACGGGCCAAAGACAGGATGAGACTGGCCGAAGATAGGACGGACCGAGGCGTGCTAGAGATAGGACGGGACCTGCTAGAGACGGGGCGACCAGATACAGGACGGGGCGGTCCAGATACAGGACAGTCCAGGGACGGGACTGGCCAGAGCAGGATGGGACTGGCCTGAGGCAGGACAGGACCGGTCGGGCCAGGGACAGGATCGGTCGAGCCAGAGACAGGACGGGACGGGCAAGAGAGAGGACGGGACGGGCCAGAGACAGGACGGGAAGGGCCAAAGACAGGACGGGACGGACCAGAGATGGGACGGGCAAGAGACAGGATTGGACAGGCCAGAGATAGCATCGGTCGGGCCAGAGACAGGACTGACCAGGCCTGAGACAGGATCGGACGGGCCAGAGACAGGATGAGATGGGAAGGTACTGGCCAGATACAGGAAGGGACTGGCCAGATAAGGGACAAGACAGGCCAGATGCGGGACGGGCCAGATACGAGATGGGACGGGCCAGATACAAGACGGGACGAGCCGGAGATAGGACGGGACGGGCCAGAAACAGGACTGGACGAGCTATACATTATGGGACGGGAAATAGACAGGATGGGACGGGCCAGAGACGGTACGGGACGTGCCAGATACAGGACAGGACGAGCCAGAGACCGGACGGGACGGGCCAGAAACAGGACGGGACAAGCTATACATTATGGGACGGGACAGAGACCAGACGGTCCAGACACAGGAAAAGACGGGCCAGAGACAGGACAGGATGGCCCAGATACACTACGGGACAGGCCAGATACAGGACGGTACGGGCCAAATATGGGACGGGCCAGATACGGGACGAGCCAGATATGGGACAGGAGAGGCTAGATATGGGATGAGCCATGGACAGGATGGGATGGGGCTGATACGAGATGGCCAGATACGGGACTGGCCAGATACTGAATGGGCCTGGCCACATACGAGACGGGCCAGATAGGGACTGGTATGGTCAGATACGGGATAGGACGTGCCACAGATGGGAAGGGACGATGCGGGCCAGATACGGGATGAGATGGGCTAGATAAGGGAAAGCCAGATACGGGACGGGATGGTCAGATACGGGACTAAACGGGTCAGATATGCGACTGGACGCACCAGATACGGGACGGGGCGGGTTAGACATTACAGAACGGGTCATAGACAGGATGGATGGGGCCAGGGACAGGCTGGGACGGGCCAGAGACAGGACCGGACAGGCCAGACACGGGACGGGTCAGATACAGGACTGGGGATACAAAAGGAATGCGTGCACTGTTCCTTTAAGAATCAGGAAGTGCTGCCGCTGCCGCCCTCAAAAAGCAGCCAAGACACATGCACACAGCCCACATAGGAACATAGTGCGCAGCCTGCATTGGTGGGTAAGTCGGCGGTCTTGCATGGTGTGAGATGGGAAGCCATGCCAGCACGCCACCAGGGATGTTACAATTAAGTAGTGTAGGTCAGGTGTACAGAAAATGGAAGTTTTGCACATAAATATTACAACTATTGTTTAATAGGCAAACGTCACATGTAGAGTTTGCATGATATACCTTCTTAGTACTTTATCTAAATTAGAAGCAAATTGTTTGAAGATTACTTCTACCTAAATGGCAGAAAATGCACCTATCTTGGTGATGGATAGGACAGCTTGAGGGGATATGGAGGAGGCTGTTTTTTGATAGGTGTCATTTAAACATTTTGCTAATAATTTATGGAAAGTATCATATTTTTCTAACTATTGAACTCACCTTAATTTAAAACACACCCCAGGCTAAAGTTCCTTTGTGTGTAAATTTGTGGAGGATTTGATAATACTACTTTTAATGGGGTGGGCCAGATACAGGACGGGACAGACAAGATACGGAATGGGCCAGATACAGGACGGGCCAGAGACAGGACCGGACGGCACACGCCAGAGACATGACGAGACGGGCCAGAGACAGGACGGGACAGGCGAAAGACAGGATGAGACTGGCCGGAGATATTATGGACTGAGGCGTACCAGAGACAGGACGGGACGGGCTAGAGACGGGGCGACAGATACAGGACGGGACGGTCCAGATACAGGACAGTCCAGGGACGGGACGGGCCAGAGCAGGACGAGACTGGTCAGAGACAGGACAGGACCGGTCGGGCCAGAGACAGGAGGGGGCGGGCAAGATAGAGGACGGGACGGGTCAAAGAGAGGACGGGCCAGATACAGGAAGGGACGGGCCAGAAACAGGACGAGACAAGCTATACATTATGGGATGGGCCAGAGACCGGACGGGACGGTCCAGATACAGTACGGGACAGTCCCGATACAGGACGGCACAGGCCAAATATAGGACGGGCCAGATACAGGACAACATGGGCAAGATACAGGACGGGCCAGATATGGGACAGGACAGGCTGGATATGGGATGAGCCATGGACAGGATGGGATGGGCCAGATACGAGATGGCCAGATACGGGACAGGCCAGATACTGAATGGGCCTGGCCACATACGGGACGGGCCAGATAGGGACTGGTTGGGTCAGACACGGGACAGGACGTGCCAGAGTTGGGAAGGGGCAAGGCAGGCCAGATACGGGATGAGATGGGCCAGATAAGGGAAAGCCAGATACGGGACGGGATGGTCAGATACGGCACTAAACAGGTCAGATATGGGACTGGACAGACCAGATACGGGACGGGGCGACTAGATACAGAATGGGACGGTCCAGATACAGGACGGGCCAGGGAAGGGACGGACCAGAGCAGCACTGGACTGGCCAGAGTCAGGACAGGACCGGTCAGGCCAGAGAAAGGACGGGACGGGCCAGATACAGGAAGGGACGGGACAGATACGGCACGGGCCAGATTCAAGACGGAATGGGCCAGAGACAGGACAGGATAGGACATGCCAGATACAGGAAGGGACGAGCCAGATACGGGATGGGCTAGATTCAGGACGGGACGGGCCAGATGCAGGACTGGACCGAACCGATGCAGGACGGGATGGGCCAGAGACAAGACGGAATGTGCTAGAGACATTACAGGATGGGCCATAGACAGGACGGGTCGGGCCAGAGACAGGATGGGATGGGCCAGATACATGACGGGATGGGCCAGAAACATGACGAGCCAGATATGGGACGGTATTGGCCAGATATGCGACAGCCCAGATACATGACGGGATGGGCCAGATACAGGACGGTACGGACCAGATACGGGATGGGACGGGCCAGATACGGGACGGGTCAGATGCGGGACGGGCCAGATACTGGACAGGCCAGATACAGGACGGGCCAGATACGGGACAGGCCGGGCCAGGGACAGGACGTGCCAGATACGAGACTGGCCAGATATGGAACGGGTCAGATACTGGACGGGATGGGCCAGATACGGGATGAGACGGGCCAGACCTGGGCCAGAGACAGGAAGGGATGGGCCAGAGACGGGACCGGCAAGAGACAGGATTGGACAGGCCAGAGATAGCACCGGACGGGCCAGAGACAGGACGGAACAGGCCAGCGACAGGACGAGATGGGAAGGGACTGGCCAGATACAGGAAGGGACAGGCCAGATACGGGACAGGACAGGCCAGATGCGGGACGGGCCAGATACGAGACGGGACGCGCCAGATATAGGACGGGACAAGGCAGAGATAGGATGGGACGGGCCAGAAACAGGACGGGACGAGCTATACATTATGGGACGGGAAATGGACGGGACGGGCCAGATACAGGACAAGACGAGCCAGAGATAGTACGGGACTGGCCAGAAACAGGACGGGACAAGCTATACATTATCGGACGGGCCATAGACAGGACGGGCCAAATTCAGGATGGGACGGGCCAGATACAGGGCGGGACTGACCAGATACAGGACGGGATGGGCCAGAGACAGGACGGAATGTGCTAGAGACATTACGGGACAGGCCATAGACAGGACAAATCGGGCCATAGACAGGATGGGACGGGCCAGATACATGACGGGATGGGCCAGAAACGTGACGAGCCAGATATGGGATGGTATGGGCCAGCTATGGGACAGCCCAGATACATGACGGGACGGGCCAGATACAGGACGGGACAGGCCAGATACTGGATGGGCCAGATACGGGACGGGCCAGAGACAGACGGGACGGGATGGGCCAAAGACAGAATGAGACTGGCCGAAGATAGGACGGACCGAGGCGTGCCAGAGACAGGACGGGACCTGCTAGAGACGGGGCGACCAGATACAGGACGGGGCGGTCCAGATACAGGACGGTCCAGGGACGGGACTGGCCAGAGCAGGATGGGACTGGCCTGAGGCAGGACAGGACCGGTCTGGCCAGAGACAGGACGGGACGGGCAAGAGAGAGGACGGGACGGGCCAAAGAGAGGACGGGACGGGCCAGAGATAGGACGGGAAGGGCCAAAGACAGGACGGGACGGACCAGAGATGGGACGGGCAAGAGACAGGATTGGACAGGCCAGAGATAGCACCGGTCGGGCCAGAGACAGGCTGGGACAGGCCTGAGACAGGACGGGACGGGCCAGAGACGGGACGGGCCAGAGACGGGATGGGTCAGATACAGGACTGGGGACACATTAGGAATGCGTGCACTGTTCCTTTAAGAATCAGGAAGTGCTGCCGCTGCCGCCCTCAAAAAGCAGCCAAGACACATGCACACAGCCCACATAGGAACATAGTGCGCAGCCTGCATTGGTGGGTAAGTCGGCGGTCTTGCATGGTGTGAGATGGGAAGCCATGCCAGCACGCCACCAGGGATGTTACAATTAAGTAGTGTAGGTCAGGTGTACAGAAAATGGAAGTTTTGCAAATAAATATTACAACTATTGTTTAATAGGCAAACGTCACATGTAGAGTTTGCATGATATACCTTCCTAGTACTTTATCTAAATTAGAAGCAAATTGTTTGAAGATTACTTCTACCTAAATGGCAGAAAATGCACCTATCTTGGTGATGGATAGGACAGCTTGAGGGGATATGGAGGAGGCTGTTTTTTGATAGGTGTCATTTAAACATTTTGCTAATAATTTATGGAAAGTATCATATTTTTCTAACTATTGAACTCACCTTAATTTAAAACACAACCCAGGCTAAAGTTCCTTTATGTGTAAATTTGTGGAGGATTTGATAATACTACCTTTAATGGGGTGGGCCAGATACAGGACGGGACAGACAAGATACGGAATGGGCCAGATACAGGACAGGCCAGAGACAGGACCGGACGGCACACGCCAGAGACATGACGAGACGGGCCAGAGAAAGGACGGGACAGGCGAAAGACAGGATGAGACTGGCCGGAGATATTATGGACTGAGGCGTACCAGAGACAGGACGGGACGGGCTAGAGACGGGGCGACAGATACAGGACGGGACGGTCCAGATACAGTACAGTCCAGGGACGGGACGGGCCAGAGCAGGACGAGACTGGTCAGAGACAGGACAGGACCAGTCGGGCCAGAGACAGGAGGGGACGGGCAAGATAGAGGACGGGATGGGTCAAAGAGAGGACGGGACGGGCCAGATACAGGAAGGGACGGGCCAGAAACAGGACGGGACAAGCTATACATTATGGGATGGGCCAGAGACCGGACGGGACTGTCCAGATACAGTACGGGACAGGCCCGATACAGGACGGTACGGGCCAAATATAGGACGGGCCAGATACAGGACAACATGGGCAAGATACAGGACGGGCCAGATATGGGACAGGACAGGCTGGATATGGGATGAGCCATGGACAGGATGGGATGGGCCAGATACGAGATGGCCAGATACGAGACAGGCCAGATACTGAATGGGCCTGGCCACATACGGGACGGGCCAGATAGGGACTGGTTGGGTCAGACTCGGGACAGGACGTGCCAGAGTTGGGAAGGGGCAAGGCAGGCCAGATACGGGATGAGATGGGCCAGATAAGGGAAAGCCATATACGGGACGGGATGGTCAGATACGGCACTAAACGGGTCAGATATGGGACTGGACAGACCAGATACCGGACGGGGCGACTAGATACAGAATGGGACGGTCCAGATACAGGACGGGCCAGGGAAGGGACGGACCAGAGCATCACTGGACTGGCCAGAGTCAGGACAGGACCGGTCAGGCCAGAGAAAGGACGGGACGGGCCAGATACAGGAAGGGACGGGCCAGATACGGCACGGGCCAGATTCAAGACGGAATGGGCCAGAGACAGGACAGGATAGGACGGGCCAGATACAGGAAGGGACGAGCCAGATACGGGATGGGCTAGATTCAGGACGGGACGGGCCAGATACAGGACTGGACCGAACCGATGCAGGACGGGATGGGCCAGAGACAAGACGGATTGTGCTAGAGACATTACGGGATGGGCCATAGACAGGACGGGTCGGGCCAGAGACAGGATGGGATGGGCCAGATACATGACGGGATGGGCCAGAAACGTGACGAGCCAGATATGGGACGGTATTGGCCAGATATGCGACAGCCCAGATACATGACGGGATGGGCCAGATACAGGACGGTACGGACCAGATACGGGATGGGACGGGCCAGATACGGGACGGGTCAGATGCGGGACGGGCCAGATACTGGACAGGCCAGATACAGGACGGGCCAGATACGGGACAGGCCGGGCCAGGGACAGGACGTGCCAGATACGAGACTGGCCAGATATGGAACGGGTCAGATACTGGACGGGATGGGCCAGATACGGGATGAGATGGGCCAGACCTGGGCCAGAGACAGGAAGGGATGGGCCAGAGACGGGACCGGCAAGAGACAGGATTGGACAGGCCAGAGATAGCACCGGACGGGCCAGAGACAGGACGGAACAGGCCAGCGACAGGACGAGATGGGAAGGGACTGGCCAGATACAGGAAGGGACAGGCCAGATACGGGACAGGACAGGCCAGATGCGGGACGGGCCAGATACGAGACGGGACGCGCCAGATATAGGACGGGACAAGGCAGAGATAGGATGGGACGGGCCAGAAACCGGACGGGACGAGCTATACATTATGGGACGGGAAATGGACGGGACGGGCCAGATACAGGACAAGACGAGCCAGAGATAGTACGGGACTGGCCAGAAACAGGACGGGACAAGCTATACATTATCGGACGGGCCATAGACAGGACGGGCCAGATTCAGGATGGGACGGGCCAGATACAGGACGAGACCGACCTGATACAGGACGGGATGGGCCAGAGACAGGACGAAATGTGCTAGAGACATTACGGGACAGGCCATAGACAGGACAAATCGGGCCATAGACAGGATGGGACGGGCCAGATACATGACGGGATGGGCCAGAAACGTGACGAGCCAGATATGGGATGGTATGGGCCAGCTATGGGACAGCCCAGATACATGACGGGACGGGCCAAATACAGGACGGGACAGGCCAGATACTGGATGGGCCAGATACGGGACGGGCCAGAGACAGGACCGGACTTGCCAGAGACAGACGGGACGGGACGGGCCAAAGACAGGATGAGACTGGCCGAAGATAGGACGGACCGAGGCGTGCCAGAGACAGGACGGGACCTGCTAGAGACGGGGCGACCAGATACAGGACGGGGCGGTCCAGATACAGGACGGTCCAGGGACGGGACTGGCCAGAGCAGGATGGGACTGGCCTGAGGCAGGACAGGACCGGTCGGGCCAGAGACAGGACGGGACGGGCAAGAGAGAGGACGGGACGGGCCAAAGAGAGGACGGGACGGGCCAGAGATAGGACGGGAAGGGCCAAAGACAGGACGGGACGGACCAGAGATGGGACGGGCAAGAGACAGGATTGGACAGGCCAGAGATAGCACCGGTCGGGACTGGCCAGAGCAGGATGGGACTGGCCTGAGGCAGGACAGGACCAGTCGGGCCAGAGACAGGACGGGACGGGCAAGAGAGAGGACGGGACGGGCCAAAGAGAGGATGGGACGGGCCAGAGATAGGCTGGGACAGGCCAGAGACAGGACGGGACGGGCCAGAGACGGGACGGGCCAGAGACGGGATGGGTCAGATACAGGACTGGGGACACATTAGGAATGCGTGCACTGTTCCTTTAAGAATCAGGAAGTGCTGCCGCTGCCGCCCTCAACAAGCAGCCAAGACACATGTACACAGCCAGCATAGGAACATAGTGTTCAGCCTGCATTGGTGGGTAAGTCGACGGTCTTGCATGGTGTGAGATTGGAAGCCATGCCAGCTTGCCGCCAGTGATGTTACAATTAAGTAGTGTAGGTCTGGTGTAGAGAAAATGGAAGTTTTGCAAATAAATATTACAACTATTATTTAATAGGCAAACATCACATGTAAAGTTTGCATGATATACCTTCCTAGTACTTTATCTAAATTAGAGGCAAATTGAAGATTACTTCTGCCTAAATGGCAGAAAATGCACCTATCTTGGTGATGGATAGGACAGCTTGAGGGGATATGGAGGAGGCTGTTTTTTGATAGGTGTCATTTAAACATTTTGCTCATAATTTATGGAAAGTATCATATTATTCTAACTATTGAACTCACCTTAATTTAAAACACACCCCAGGTTAAATTTCCTGGAGTTGTAAATTTGTGGAGGATTTGATAATACTACCTTTAATGGGATGGGCCAGATACAGGACGAGACAGGCCAGATACGTGACGGAATGGGCCAGATACAGGACAGGCCAAAGATAGGACCGGACGGGCCGTGCCTGAAAAAGGACGGGACGGGCCAGAGACGGGGCGACCAGATACAGGATGAGACTGGCCGAAGATAGGACAGAGCGAGGCATGCCAGAGACAGGACGGGACGTGCTAGAGACTGGGCGACCAGATACAGGACGGGGCGGTCCAGATACAGGACCGTCCAAGGACGGGACTGGCCAGAGCAGGATGGGACTGGCCTGAGGCAGGACAGGATCGGTCGAGCCAGAGACAGGACGGGACGGGCAAGAGAGAGGACGGGACGGGCCAAAGAGAGGACGAGACGGGCCAGAGACAGGACGGTAAGGGCCAAAGACAGGACGGGACGGACCAGAGATGGGACGGGCAAGAGACAGGATCGGACGGGCCAGAGACAGGATGAGATCTGAAGGTACTGGCCAGATACAGGAAGGGACTGGCCAGATAAGGGACAAGACAGGCCAGATGCGGGACGGGCCAGATACGAGATGGGACGGGCCAGATACAAGACGGGACGAGCCGGAGATAGGACGGGACGGGCCAGAAACAGGACTGGACGAGCTATACATTATGGGACGGGAAATAGACAGGATGGGACGGGCCAGAGACGGTACGGGACGTGCCAGATACAGGACAGGACGAGCCAGAGACCGGACCGGACGGGCCAGAAACAGGACGGGACAAGCTATACATTATGGGACGGGACAGAGACCAGATGGTCCAGATACAGGAAAAGACGGGCCAGAGACAGGACAGGATGGCCCAGATACACTACGGGACAGGCCAGATACAGGACGGTACGGGCCAAATATGGGACGGGCCAGATACAGGACGACATGGGCCAGATACAGGACGAGCCAGATATGGGACAGGAGAGGCTAGATATGGGATGAGCCATGGACAGGATGGGATGGGGCTGATACGAGATGGCCAGATACGGGACGGGACAGATACTGAATGGGCCTGGTCACATACGGGACAGGCCAGATAGGGACTGGTATGGTCAGATACGGGATAGGACGTGCCACAGATGGGAAGGGACGATGCGGGCCAGATACGGGATGAGATGGGCTAGATAAGGGAAAGCC
Organism: Phyllobates terribilis; assembly: GCF_046119375.1. Classification (NCBI taxonomy): domain Eukaryota; kingdom Metazoa; phylum Chordata; class Amphibia; order Anura; family Dendrobatidae; genus Phyllobates; species Phyllobates terribilis. The sequence continues at coordinate 117,619 of NW_027364108.1, read as the reverse complement.
AGATACGGGACGGGATGGTCAGATACGGGACTAAACGGGTCAGATATGCGACTGGACGGACCAGATACGGGACGGGGCGGGTTAGACATTACAGAACGGGTCATAGACAGGATGGGTAGGGCCAGGGACAGGCTGGGACGGGCCAGAGACAGGACCAGACAGGCCAGACACGGGACGGGTCAGATACAGGACTGGGGATACAAAAGGAATGCGTGCACTGTTCCTATAAGAATCAGGAAGTGCTGCCGCTACCGCCCTCAAAAAGCAGCCAAGACACATGCACACAGCCCGCATAGGAACATAGTGCGCAGCCTGCATTGGATGGCTAAGTCGGCGGTCTTGCATGGTGTGAGATGGGAAGCCATGCCAGCACGCCGCCATGGATGTTACAATTAAGTAGTGTAGGTCAGGCGTAGAGAAAATGGAAGTTTTTCAAATAAATATTACAACTATTGTTTAATAGGCAAACATCACATGTAGAAGTTTGTATGATATACCTTCCTAGTACTTTATCTAAATTAGAAGCAAATTGTTTGAAGATTACTTCTACCTAAATGGCAGAAAATGCACCTATCTTGGTGATGGATAGGACAGCTTGAGGGGATATGGAGGAGGCTGTTTTTTGATAGGTGTCATTTAAACATTTTGCTAATAATTTATGGAAAGTATCATATTTTTCTAACTATTGAGCTCACCTTAATTTAAAGCACAGAGGACGGCACGGGCCAAAGACCAGATGGGACGGGCCAAAGACCGGATGGGACGGGCCAGAGACCGGATGGGACGGGCCAGAGACCGACGGGGCGGGCCAGAGACCGGACGGGACATATACAGGACGGGACAGGCCAGAGACGAGGCGGGCCAGATACAGGATGGGGCACATACAGGATGGGCCAGGGACGGGCCACTGCAGTACCGGACGGGTCAGAGGCAGGACAGGACGGGTCGGGCCAGAGACAGGACGGGACGGGCCAGAAACAGGACAAGACGGGCCAGAGGCAAGACGAGATGGGCCAGAGACAGGACGAGCCAGAGATAGGACAGGACGGGCCAAATACGGGATGGTACGGGCCAGAAATGGGACGGCACGGGCCAGATACATGACGGGACGGGCCAGATACATGACGAGATGGAACAGATATGGAACAGGACGGGCCAGATACGGGACGAGCCAGATACGGGACAGGCCAGTTACGGGATGGGGCAGATATGGGACGGGGCAGATACGGGACGGTACAGATACAGGACGGGCCAGAGATACAGGACGGGCCAGAGACAGGAATAGGACGGACCATAGACAGGACTGGACGGGCCAGAGACGAGATGGGTCAGATACAGGACTGGGGACACATTAGGAATGCGTGCACTGTTCCTTTAAAAATCAGGAAGTGCTGCCGCTGTCGCCCTCAACAAGCAGCCAAGACACATGCACACAGCCAGCAGAGGAACACAGTGTGCAGCCTGGATTGGTGGGTAAGTCGGCGGTCTTGCATGGTGTGAGATGGGAAGCCATGCCAGCACGCCGCCAGGGATGTTACAATTAAATAGTGTAGGACAGGCATAGAGAAAATGGAAGTTTTGCAAATAAATATTACAACTATTGTTTAATAGGCAAACATCACATGTAGAGTTTGCATGATATACCTTCCTGCTACTTTATCTAAATTAGAAGCAAATTGTTTGAAGATTACTTCTACCTAAATGGCAGAAAATGCACCTATCTTGGTGATGGATAGGACAGCTTGAGGGGATATGGAGGAGGCTGTTTTTTAATAGGTGTCATTTAAACATTTTGCTAATAATTTATAGAAAGTATCATACTTTTCTAACTATTGAGCTCACCTTAATTTAAAGCACAGAGGACGGCACGGGCCAAAACCAGATGGAACGGGCCAAAGACCGGATGGGATGGGCCAAAGACCGGATGGGACGGGCCAAAGACCGGATGGGACGGGCCAGAGACAGGACGGGACGGGGCGGGCCAGAGACAGGACGGGACATATACAGGACGGGATGGGCCAGATACAGGATGGGCCAGATACAGGATGGGCCAGGGACGGGCCACTGCAGTACCAGACGGGTCTGAGGCAGGACAGGACGGGTCGGGCCAGAGACAGGACGGGACGGGACAGAGATAGGACAAGACGGGCCAGAGACAGAACGAGATGGGCCAGAGACAGAATGAGCCGGAGATAGGACAGGACGGGCCAGAGAAAGGACGGGACTAGCTAGAAACAGGAAGGGACGGGCCAGATACGGGACGGGCCAGATACAGGACGGGACAGGCGAGAGACAGGATGGGATGGGCCAGATATGGGTCGGGAGAGACCAGATACGTGACGGGACCCGACAGGATAGACACGGGACGGTACAAGCCAGATACGCGACGGGCCAGATACAAGATGGGACTAGATGGGCCAGATACAGGATGGTACGGAACGGGCCAGATGCAGGAGGGGACGGTCCGAGTACAGGATGGGACAGGCCAGATAGAGAACTGCACGGGATGGGCCAGAGACAGGACTGGACGGGCCAGAGATAGGATGGGACAGGCCAGATACGGGACGGGACAGGAAAGATACGGAACAGGACGTGCCAGATACAAGATGGTACGGGCCAGATACAGGACGGTACAGGCCAGATACAGAACTGTATGGGACGGGCCAGAGACAGGAGGGGATGGGCCGGGTACAGGATGGGACGGGCCAGATACGGAACTGCACGGTACGGGCCAGAGACAGGACTGGACGGGCCAGAGACAGGATGGGATAGGCCAGATACGGGATGGGGCAGGCCAGATACGGGACAAGACGGGCCAGATACAGGATGGTACGGGCCAGATATGGGACGGTATGGGCCAGATACATGACGGGACGGGCCAGATACAGGACGAGACAGACCAGATACAGAACAGGACGGGCCAGATACGGGACAAGCCAGATACGGGACAGGTCATATATGGGATGGGGCAGATATGGGACGGTACAGATACGGGACGTGCCAGCGACAGGACGGGACAGATACTGGACGGGATGGGCTAGATACGGGGCGGGCCAGATACGGGACGATACTAGCCAGAGACAGGATGGGACTGGCTAGAGACAGGATGGGATGAGCCAAAGACAGGACGGGTCAGAGACAGGATGGGACGAGCCAAAGACAGGACGGGAGGGGCCAGACACAGGACTGGACAGGCCAGAGACAGAACGGGACGGGCAAGACACAGGACTGGACAGGCCAGAGACAGGACGGGACGGGCCAGATACAGGACGGGACTGGCTAGATACGGGACAGGACCGGCCAGATACTGGACAGGTCAGATACGGGACAGGATGGGCCAGATTCAGGACGGGACGAGATGGGCCAGATACAAGACGGTACGGGACGGGTCAGATACAGGACGGGACGGGCTAGATACGGAACGGGCCAAATACAGGATGGGACGGGCCAGAGACAGGATGGGCGGGCTTGACATTACGGGCCGGGCCATAGACAGAATGGCCAGATACAGGACGGTACTGCCCAGATATGGGACGGCACGGGCCAGATACGTGATGGGACGGGCCAGATACGGGATGGGCCAGATACGGGACGGTCCAGATATGAGACGGGCCAGATATGGGACAGGACGGGCCAGATACGACATGAACCAGGGATGGGAAAGGACAGAAACTGAACGGGATGTGCCATTTATGGTGATGGGCCAGATACGTGACACGCTGGGCCATATACGGGACGGGCCAGATACGGGACTGGTTGGGCCATATACGGGATAGGACGGGCTAGATAGTGAAGGGACGAGACGTGCCAGATAAGAGATGGGCCAGATACGGGACTGGACTGGCCAGATATGGGACTGGACTGGCCAGATACGGGACTTGTCGGGTCAGATATGGGACTAAGCAGGCCAGATATGGGACGGACGGGCTAGACATTACAGGACGGGCCATAGACAGGAGGGGAGGGGCCAGGGACAGCACGGGACGGGCCAGAGACAGGTCAGGACGGTACGGGCCAAATATGGGACGGGCCAGATACAGGACGACATGGGCCAGATACGGGACAAGCCAGATATGGGACAGGAGAGGCTACATATGGGATGAGCCATGGACAGGATGGGATGGGGCTGATACGAGATGGCCAGATACGGGACGGGCCAGATAGGGACTGGTATGGTCAGATACGGGACAGGACGTGCCAGAGACGGGAAGGGACGAGATGGGCCAGATAAGGGACAGCCAGATACGGGACTAAACAGGTCAGATATGGGACTGGACGGACCAGATACGGGAAGGGGCGGGTTAGACATTACAGGACGTGCCATAGACAGGATGGGAGGGGCCAGGGACGGGCAAGAGACAGGACGGGACGGACCAGAGATGGGACAGGCAAGAGACAGGATTGGACAGGCCAGAGGTAGCACCGGACGGGTCAGAGACAGGACGGGACAGGCCAGAGACAGAACGGGACAGGCCAGAGACAGGACGAGATGGGAAGGGACTGGCCAGATACAGGAAGGGACAGGCCAGATATGGGACAGGACAGGCCAGATGCGGGACGGGCCAGATACGAGATGGGACGGGCCAGATACAGGACGGGACGAGCCAGAGATAGGACAGGACGGGCCAGAAACAGGACTGGACGAGCAATACATTATGGGACGGGATATAGACAGGATGGGACGGGCCAGAGACGGTACGGGACGTGCCAGATACAGGACAGGACGAGCAAGTGACAGGACGGGACGGGCCAGAAACAGGACAGGACATGCTATACATTATGAGACCGTCCAGAGACTGGACGGGACGGTCCAGATACAGGAAAAGACGGGCCAGAGACAGGATGGGATGGCCCAGATACAGTACGGGGTGACCAGATACAGGACGGGACGGTTCAGATACAGGATGGGCCAGGGACGGGACGGACCAGAGCAGGACGAGACTGGCCAGAGGCAGGACTGGACCGGTCAGGCCAGAGACAGGACGGGACGGGCCAGATACAGGAAGGGACGGGCCAGATACGGGACGGGCCAGATTCAAGACGGGATGGGCCAGAGATAGGACGTGATGGGACGGGCCAGATACAGGAAGGGACGGGCCATATACTGGACGTGCCACATTCAGGACGGGACGGGCCAGATACAGGACGGGACGGGCCAGATACAGGACGGGACCGACCAGATACAGGACGGGATGGGCCAGAGACAGGACGGAATGTGCTAGAGACATTACGGGACAGGCCATAGACAGGACGGGTCGGGCCAGAGACAGGATGGGACAGGCCAGATTCATGACGGGATGGGCCAGAAACGTGACGAGCCAAATATGGGACGGTATGGGACAGATATAGGACAGCCCACATACATTACGGGACGGGCCAGATACAGGACGGTACGGACCAAATACGTGACGGGACGGGCCAGATACGGGACGGGTCAGATGCGGGACGGGCCAGATACGGGACAGGCCAGATACAGGACGGGCCAGATACGGGACAGGCTGGGCCAGGGACAGGACGTGCCAGATACGGGACAGGCCAGATATGGAACGGGCCAGATACTGGATGGGATGGGCCAGATACAGGGCGGGCCAGATACAGGACGAAACGGACCAGAGCTGCGCCAGAGACAGGAAGGGATGGGCCAGAGACAGGACAGGACGGGCCAAAGACTGGACCGGACGGGCCAGAGACGGGACGGGTAAGAGACAGGATTGGACATGCCAGAGATAGCACCGGACGGGCCAGAGACAGGACGGGACAGGCCAGAGACAGGACAAGATGGGAAGGGACTGGCCAGATACAGGAAGGGACAGGCCAGATACGGGACAGGACAGGCCAGTTGCGGGACGGGCTAGATACGAGACGGGATGGGCCATATATAGGACGGGATGAGGCAGAGATAGGATGGGACGGGCCAGAAACAGGACGGGACGAGCTATACATTATGGGACGGGAAATAGACAGGACGGGACGGGCCATAGACGGTACGCGACGGGCCAGATACAGGACAGGACGAGCCAGAGACAGTACGTGACGGGCCAGAAACAGGACGGGACAAGCAATACATTTTGGGACGGGCCATATACAGGACGGGACGGGCCAGAGACAAGACGGAACGGGACAGATACAGGAAAAGACTGGCCAAAGACAGGACTGTACGGGCCAAATAGTGCGCAGCCTGCATTGGTGGGTAAGTCGGCTCTCTTGCATGGTGTGAGATGGGGAAGGGGCGGGTTAGACATTACAGGACGTGCCATAGACAGGATGGGAGGGGCCATGGACGGGCAAGAGACAGGACGGGACGGGCCAGAGACCGGGACGGGCCAGAGATGGGACGGGTGAGATACAGGACTGGGGACACATTAGGAATGCGTGCACTGTTCCTTTAAGAATCAGGAAGTGCTGCCGCTACAGCCCTCAACAAGCAGCCAAGACACATGCACACAGCCAGCATAGGAACATAGTGCGCAGCCTGCATTGGTGGATAAGTCGGCGGTCTTGCATGGTGTGAGATGGGAAGCCATGCCAGCACGCCGCCATGGATGTTACAATTAAGTAGTGTAGGTCAGGTGTAGAGAAAATGGAAATTTTGCAAATAAATATTACAACTATTGTTTAATAGGCAAACATCACATGTAGAGTTTGCATGATATACCTTCCTGGTACTTTATCTAAATTAGAAGCAAATTGTTTGAAGATTACTTCTACCTAAATGGCAGAAAATGCACCTATCTTGGTGATGGATAGGACAGCTTGAGGGGATATGGAGGAGGCTGTTTTTTTGATAGGTGTCATTTAAACATTTTGCTAATAATTTATGGAAAGTATCATATTTTTCTAACTATTGAACTCACCTTAATTTAAAACACACCCAGGTTAAAGTTCCTTTATGTGTAAATTTGTGGAGGATTTGATAATACTACCTTTAATGGGATGGGCCAGATACAGGACGGAACAGGCCAGATACGGAATGGGCCAGATACAGGACGGGCCAGAGTCAGGACCGGACGGGACGATCCAGAGACATGACAAGACGGGCCAGAGACATTACGGGACGGGCCGAAGATAGGACGGACTGAGGCGTGCCAGAGACAAGACTGGACGGGCTAGAAATGGGGCGACAGATACAGGACAGGACGGTCCAGATACAGGACAGTCCAGGGATGGGACGGGACAGAGCAGTACGGGACTGGTCTGAGGTAGGACAGGACAGGTCGGGCCAGAGACAGGAGGGGACGGGCAAGAGAGAGGACGGGACGGGCAAAAGAGAGGACGGGACGTTCCAGAGACAGGACGTGATGGGCCAAAGACAGGACGGGACGGACCAGAGATGGGACAGGCAAGAGACAGGATTGGACAGGCCAGAGGTAGCACCGGACGGGTCAGAGACAGGACGGGACAGGCCAGAGACAGAACGGGACAGGCCAGAGACAGGACGAGATGGGAAGGGACTGGCCAGATACAGGAAGGGACAGGCCAGATATGGGACAGGACAGGCCAGATGCGGGACGGGCCAGATACGAGATGGGACGGGCCAGATACAGGACGGGACGAGCCAGAGATAGGACAGGACGGGCCAGAAACAGGACTGGACGAGCAATACATTATGGGACGGGATATAGACAGGATGGGACGGGCCAGAGACGGTACGGGACGTGCCAGATACAGGACAGGACGAGCAAGTGACAGGACGGGACGGGCCAGAAACAGGACAGGACATGCTATACATTATGAGACCGTCCAGAGACTGGACGGGACGGTCCAGATACAGGAAAAGACGGGCCAGAGACAGGATGGGATGGCCCAGATACAGTACGGGGTGACCAGATACAGGACGGGACGGTTCAGATACAGGATGGGCCAGGGACGGGACGGACCAGAGCAGGACGAGACTGGCCAGAGGCAGGACTGGACCGGTCAGGCCAGAGACAGGACGGGACGGGCCAGATACAGGAAGGGACGGGCCAGATACGGGACGGGCCAGATTCAAGACGGGATGGGCCAGAGATAGGACGTGATGGGACGGGCCAGATACAGGAAGGGACGGGCCATATACTGGACGTGCCACATTCAGGACGGGACGGGCCAGATACAGGACGGGACGGGCCAGATACAGGACGGGACCGACCAGATACAGGACGGGATGGGCCAGAGACAGGACGGAATGTGCTAGAGACATTACGGGACAGGCCATAGACAGGACGGGTCGGGCCAGATACAGGATGGGACAGGCCAGATTCATGACGGGATGGGCCAGAAACGTGACGAGCCAAATATGGGACGGTATGGGACAGATATGGGACAGCCCACATACATTACGGGACGGGCCAGATACAGGACGGTACGGACCAAATACGTGACGGGACGGGCCAGATACGGGACGGGTCAGATGCGGGACGGGCCAGATACGGGACAGGCCAGATACAGGACGGGCCAGATACGGGACAGGCTGGGCCAGGGACAGGACGTGCCAGATACGGGACAGGCCAGATATGGAACGGGCCAGATACTGGATGGGATGGGCCAGATACAGGGCGGGCCAGATACAGGACGAAACGGACCAGAGCTGCGCCAGAGACAGGAAGGGATGGGCCAGAGACAGGACAGGACGGGCCAAAGACTGGACCGGACGGGCCAGAGACGGGACGGGTAAGAGACAGGATTGGACATGCCAGAGATAGCACCGGACGGGCCAGAGACAGGACGGGACAGGCCAGAGACAGGACAAGATGGGAAGGGACTGGCCAGATACAGGAAGGGACAGGCCAGATACGGGACAGGACAGGCCAGTTGCGGGACGGGCTAGATACGAGACGGGATGGGCCATATATAGGACGGGATGAGGCAGAGATAGGATGGGACGGGCCAGAAACAGGACGGGACGAGCTATACATTATGGGACGGGAAATAGACAGGACGGGACGGGCCATAGACGGTACGCGACGGGCCAGATACAGGACAGGACGAGCCAGAGACAGTACGTGACGGGCCAGAAACAGGACGAGACAAGCAATACATTTTGGGACGGGCCATATACAGGACGGGACGGGCCAGAGACAAGACGGAACGGGACAGATACAGGAAAAGACTGGCCAAAGACAGGACTGTACGGGCCAAATAGTGCGCAGCCTGCATTGGTGGGTAAGTCGGCTCTCTTGCATGGTGTGAGATGGGGAAGGGGCGGGTTAGACATTACAGGACGTGCCATAGACAGGATGGGAGGGGCCATGGACGGGCAAGAGACAGGACGGGACGGGCCAGAGACCGGGACGGGCCAGAGATGGGACGGGTGAGATACAGGACTGGGGACACATTAGGAATGCGTGCACTGTTCCTTTAAGAATCAGGAAGTGCTGCCGCTACAGCCCTCAACAAGCAGCCAAGACACATGCACACAGCCAGCATAGGAACATAGTGCGCAGCCTGCATTGGTGGATAAGTCGGCGGTCTTGCATGGTGTGAGATGGGAAGCCATGCCAGCACGCCGCCATGGATGTTACAATTAAGTAGTGTAGGTCAGGTGTAGAGAAAATGGAAATTTTGCAAATAAATATTACAACTATTGTTTAATAGGCAAACATCACATGTAGAGTTTGCGTGATATACCTTCATGGTACTTTATCTAAATTAGAAGCAAATTGTTTGAAGATTACTTCTACCTAAATGGCAGAAAATGCACCTATCTTGGTGATGGATATTACAGCTTGAGGGGATATGGAGGAGGCTGTTTTTTTGATAGGTGTCATTTAAACATTTTGCTAATAATTTATGGAAAGTATCATATTTTTCTAACTATTGAACTCACCTTAATTTAAAACACACCCCAGGTTAAAGTTCCTTTATGTGTAAATTTGTGGAGGATTTGATAATACTACCTTTAATGGGATGGGCCAGATACAGGACGGAACAGGCCAGATACGGAATGGGCCAGATACAGGACGGGCCAGAGTCAGGACCGGACGGGACGATCCAGAGACATGACAAGACGGGCCAGAGACATTACGGGACGGGCCGAAGATAGGACGGACTGAGGCGTGCCAGAGACAAGACTGGACGGGCTAGAAACGGGGCGACAGATACAGGACAGGACGGTCCAGATACAGGACAGTCCAGGGATGGGACGGGACAGAGCAGTACGGGACTGGTCTGAGGTAGGACAGGACAGGTCGGGCCAGAGACAGGAGGGGACGGGCAAGAGAGAGGACGGGACGGGCAAAAGAGAGGACGGGACGTTCCAGAGACAGGACGTGATGGGCCAAAGACAGGACGGGACGGACCAGAGATGGGACAGGCAAGAGACAGGATTGGACAGGCCAGAGGTAGCACCGGACGGGTCAGAGACAGGACGGGACAGGCCAGAGACAGAACGGGACAGGCCAGAGACAGGACGAGATGGGAAGGGACTGGCCAGATACAGAAAGGGACAGGCCAGATATGGGACAGGACAGGCCAGATGCGGGACGGGCCAGATACGAGATGGGACGGGCCAGATACAGGACGGGACGAGCCAGAGATAGGACAGGACGGGCCAGAAACAGGACTGGACGAGCAATACATTATGGGACGGGAAATAGACAGGATGGGACGGGCCAGAGACGGTACGGGACGTGCCAGATACAGGACAGGACGAGCAAGTGACAGGACGGGACGGGCCAGAAACAGGACAGGACATGCTATACATTATGAGACCGTCCAGAGACTGGACGGGACGGTCCAGATACAGGAAAAGACGGGCCAGAGACAGGATGGGATGGCCCAGATACAGTACGGGGTGACCAGATACAGGACGGGACGGTTCAGATACAGGATGGGCCAGGGACGGGACGGACCAGAGCAGGACGAGACTGGCCAGAGGCAGCACTGGACCGGTCAGGCCAGAGACAGGACGGGACGGGCCAGATACAGGAAGGGACGGGCCAGATACGGGACGGGCCAGATTCAAGACGGGATGGGCCAGAGATAGGACGTGATGGGACGGGCCAGATACAGGAAGGGACGGGCCATATACTGGACGTGCCACATTCAGGACGGGACGGGCCAGATACAGGACGGGACGGGCCAGATACAGGACGGGACCGACCAGATACAGGACGGTATGGGCCAGAGACAGGACGGAATGTGCTAGAGACATTACGGGACAGGCCATAGACAGGACGGGTCGGGCCAGAGACAGGATGGGACAGGCCAGATTCATGACGGGATGGGCCAGAAACGTGACGAGCCAAATATGGGACGGTATGGGACAGATATGGGACAGCCCACATACATTACGGGCGGGCCAGATACAGGACGGTACGGACCAAATACGTGACGGGACGGGCCAGATACGGGACGGGTCAGATGCGGGACGGGCCAGATACGGGACAGGCCAGATACAGGACGGGCCAGATACGGGACAGGCTGGGCCAGGGACAGGACGTGCCAGATACGGGACAGGCCAGATATGGAACGGGCCAGATACTGGATGGGATGGGCCAGATACAGGGCGGGCCAGATACAGGACGAAACGGACCAGAGCTGCGCCAGAGACAGGAAGGGATGGGCCAGAGACAGGACAGGACGGGCCAAAGACTGGACCGGACGGGCCAGAGACGGGACGGGTAAGAGACAGGATTGGACATGCCAGAGATAGCACCGGACGGGCCAGAGACAGGACGGGACAGGCCAGAGACAGGACAAGATGGGAAGGGACTGGCCAGATACAGGAAGGGACAGGCCAGATACGGGACAGGACAGGCCAGTTGCGGGACGGGCCAGATACGAGACGGGATGGGCCATATATAGGACGGGATGAGGCAGAGATAGGATGGGACGGGCCAGAAACAGGACGGGACGAGCTATACATTATGGGACGGGAAATAGACAGGACGGGACGGGCCATAGACGGTACGCGACGGGCCAGATACAGGACAGGACGAGCCAGAGACAGTACGTGACGGGCCAGAAACAGGACGGGACAAGCAATACATTATGGGACGGGCCATATACAGGACGGGACGGGCCAGAGACAAGACGGAACGGGACAGATACAGGAAAAGACTGGCCAAAGACAGGACTGTACGGGCCAAATAGTGCGCAGCCTGCATTGGTGGGTAAGTCGGCTCTCTTGCATGGTGTGAGATGGTAAGCCATGCCACAACGCCGCCATGGATGTTACAATTAAGTAGTGTAGGTCAGGCATAGAGAAAATGGAAGTTTTGTAAATAAATATTACAACTATTGTTTACTAGGCAAACATCACATGTAGAGTTTGCATGATATACCTTCCTAGTGCTTTATCTAAATTAGAAGCAAATTGTTTGAAGATTACTTCTACCTAAATGGTAGAAAATGCACCTATCTTGGTGATGGATAGGACAGCTTGAGGGGATATGGAGGAGGCTGTTTTTTGATAGGTGTCATTTCAACATTTTGCTAATAATTTATGGAAAGTATCATATTTTTCTAACTATTGAACTCACCTTAATTTAAAACACACCCCAGGTTAAATTTCCTGGAGGTTTAAATTTGTGGAGGATTTGATAATACTACCTTTAATGGGATGGGCCAGATGCAGGACAGGCCAGAGACAGGACCGGACGGGACGTGCCTGAGAAAGGACGGGACGGGCCAGAGACGAGGCGACCAGATACAGGATGGGACGGTCCAGATACAGGACGGGCCAGGGATGGGACGGATCAGAGCAGGACGGGACTGGCCAGAGGCAGGACAGGACCAGTTAGGCCATGACAGGTCGGGACGGGCCTGATACAGGAAGGGACGGGCCAGATACGGGACGGGCCAGATTCAAGACAGGATGGGCCATAGACAGGACAGGATGGGACGGGCCCGATACAGAAAGGGACAGGCCAGATACGGGACGGGCCAGATTCAGGATAGGACGGGCCAGATACAGGACGGGACCGACCAGATACAGGACGGGATGGGCCAGAGAGAGGACGGAATGTGCTAGAGACATTAAGGAATAGGCCATACACAGGACGGGTCGAGCCAGAGACAGGATGGGACGGGCCAGATACATGACGGGATGGGCCAGAAACGTGACGAGCCAGATATGGGACGGGCCAGATACAGGACGGTACGGACCAAATACGGGACGGGACGGGCCAGATACGGGACGGGTCAGATGCGGGACGGGCCAGATACGGGACAGGCCAAATACAGGACGGGCCAGATACGGGACAGGCCGGGCCAGGGACAGGACGTGCCAGATACGGGACAGGCCAGATATGGAACGTGCCAGATACTAGACGGGATGGGTCAGATATGGGACAGCCCAGATACATGATGGGACGGGCCAGATATGGGATGGGATGGGCCAGATACGGGACGGGTCAGATGCGGGATGGGCCAGATACGGTACAGGACAGATACAGGACGGGACAGATACGGGACAGGCCGGGCCAGGGACAGGACGTGCCAGATACGGGACAGGCCAGATATGGAATGTGCCAGATACTAGACGGGATGGGCCAGATATCGGGCGGGCCAGATATGGGACGAGACGGGCCAGAGCTGGGCCAGAGACAGGAAGGGATGGGCCAGAGACAGGACGGGACGGGCCAAAGACTGGACCGGACGGGCCAGAGACGGGACGGGCAAGAGACAGGATTGGACAGGCCAGAGATAGCACCAGACGTGCCAGAGACAGGACGGGACAGGCCAGAGACAGGACGAGATGGGAAGGGACTGGCCAGATACAGGAAGGGACAGGCCAGATACGGGACAGGACAGGCCAGATGCGGGACGGGCTATATACGAGACGGGACGGGCCAGATTTAGGACGGGACGAGGCAGAGATAGGATGGGCCAGAAACAGGATGGGACGAGCTATGCGTTATGGGACGGTAAATAGAAAGGACGGGACGGGCCAGAGACGGTACGCGATGGGCCAGATACAGGACAGGACGAGCCAGAGACAGTACGGGACGGGCCAGAAACAGGACGGGACAAGCAATACATTATGGGACGGGCCATAGACAGGACGGGACGTGCCAGAGACAAGACGGAACGGGACAGATACAGGAAAAGATGGGCCAAAGACAGGACGGGATGGCCCAGATACAGTACAGGACAGGCCAGATACAGGACGGTACGGACCAAATAGTGCGCAGCCTGCATTGGTGGGTAAGTCGGCGGTCTTCCATGGTGTGAGATGGGAAGCCATGCCAGCACGCCGCCATGGATGTTACAATTAAGTAGTGTAGGTCAGGCGTAGAGAAAATGGAAGTTTTTCAAATAAATATTACAACTATTGTTTAATAGGCAAACATCACATGTAGAGTTTGCATGATATACCTTCCTAGTACTTTATCTAAACTAGAAGCAAATTGTTTGAAGATTACTTCTACCTAAATGGCAGAAAATGCACCTATCTTGGTGATGGATAGGACAGCTTGAGGGGATATGGAGGAGGCTGTTTTTTGATAGGTGTCATTTAAACATTTTGCTAATAATTTATGGAAAGTATCATATTTTTCTAACTATTAAACTCACCTTAATTTAAAACACACCCCAGGTTAAATTTCCTGGAGGTGTAAATTTGTGGAGGATTTGATAATACTACCTTTAATGAGATGGGCCAGATACAGGACGGGACAGGCCAGATACGTGACAGGATGGGCCAGATACAGGACAGGCCAGAGACAGGACCGGACGGACCGTGTCTGAAAAATGACGGGACGGGCCCGAGACGGGGCGACCAGATACAGGACGGGACGGTCCAGATACAGGACGGGCAGCGAAGGGACGGACCAGAGCAGGACGGGACTGGCCAGAGGCAGGACAGGACCGGTCAGGCCAGAGACAGGACGAGACGGGCCCGATACAGGAAGGTACGGGCCAAATACGGGACGGGCCAGATTCAGGATAGGATGGGCCAGAGATAGGACGTGATGGGACGGGCCACATACAGGAAGGGATGGGCCAGATACAGGACGGATCAGATTCAGGACGGGACGGACCAGATACAGGACGGGACCGAACAGTTACAGGACGGGATCGGCCAGAGACAGGACGGAATGTGCTAGAGACATTACGGGACAGGCCATAGACAGGACGGGTCGGGCCAGAGACAGGACGGGACGGGCCAGATACATGACTGAATTTGTCAGAAACGTGACGAGGCAGATATGGGACGGTATGGGCTAGAAATGGGACAGACCAGATACATGACGGGACTGGCCAGTTACAGGACGGTACGGACCAGATATGTGACGGGCCAGATACGGGACGATTCATATGCGGGACGGGCCAGATATGGGACAGTCCAGATACAGGACGGGCCAGATACGGGACAGGCCGGCCCAGGGACAGGACATGCCAGATACGGGACAGGCCAGATATGGAACGGGCCAGATACTGGACGGGATGGGCCACATACAGGGCGGGCCAGATTCGGGATGAGACGGGCCAGAGCTGGGCCAGAAACAGGAAAGCACGGGCCGGAGACCATACGGGACGGGCCAAAGACGGGACGGGACGGGCCAGAGACGGAACGGGAGAGACAGGACGAGACAGGTCAGAGACAGGACGAGATGCGAAGGGACTGGCCAGATACAGGAAGGGACAGGCCAGATACGGGACAGGACAGGCCAGATGCGGGACGGGCCAGATACAATGTGGGACGTGCCAGATATTGGACGGGACGAGGCAGAGATAGGATGGGACGGGCCAGAAACAAGACGGGACGAGCTATACATTATGGGACGGGAAATAGACAGGACGGGACGGGCCAGAGACGGTACACGACAGGCCAGATACAGGACAGGACGAGCCATAGACAGTACGGGACGGGCCAGAATCAGGACGGGACAAGCTATACATTATGGGACGGGCCATAGACAGGACGGGACGGGCCAGAGACAAGACGGAAGGGTACAGATACAGGAAAAGACGGCCAAAGACAGGACGGGATGGCCCAGATACAGTACAGGACAGGCCAGATACAGGACGGTACGGACCAAATAGTGCACAGCCTGCATTGGTGGGTAAGTCGGCGGTCTTGCATGGTGTGAGATGGGAAGCCATGCCAGCACGCCGCCATGGATGTTACAATTAAGTAGTGTAGGTCAGGCATCGAGAAAGTGGAAGTTTTGCAAATAAATATTACAACTATTGTTTAATAGGCAAACGTCACATGTAGAGTTTGCATAATATACCTTCCTAGTACTTTATCTAAATTAGAAGCAAATTGTTTGAAGATTACTTCTACCTAAATGGCAGAAAATGCACCTATCTTGGTGATGGATAGGACAGCTTGAGGGGATATGGAGGAGGCTGTTTTTTGATAGGTGTCATTTAAACATTTTGCTAATAATTTATGGAAAGTATCATATTTTTCTAACTATTAAACTCACCTTAATTTAAAACACACCCCAGGTTAAATTTTCTGGAGGTTTAATTTTGTGGAGGATTTGATAATACTACCTTTAATGGGATAGGCCAGATACAGGACGGGACAGGCCAGATACGGGATGGACCAAATACAGGACGGGCCAGAGACAGGACCGGACGGGACACGCCATAGACAGGACGAGACGGGCCAGAGACTGGACGGGACGGGCCAAAGACAGGATGAGACTGGCCGTAGATAGGAAGGACCGAGGTGTACCAGAGGCAGGATGGGACGGGCTAGAGACTGGGCGACCAAACACAGGATACAGGATGGTCCAGGGACGGTATGGACCAGAGCAGGACGGGACTGGCCAGAGGCAGGACAGGACGGGCAAGAGAGAGGATGGGACGGGCCAAAGAGAGGACGGGACGGGCCAGAGACAGGACGGCACGGGCCAAAGACAGGAAGGGACGGACCAGAGATAGGTCTGGCAAGAGACAGGATTGGACAGGCCAGAGACAGCACCAGACGGGCCAGAGACAGGACGGGACAGGCCAGAAACAGGACGGGACGGGCCAGAGACAGGACAAGATGGGAATGGATTGGCCAGAAACAGGAAGGGACAGGCCAGATACGGGACAGGACAGGCCACATACGGGACGGGCCAGGTACGAGATGGGATGGGCCAGATGCAGGACGGGACGAGCCAGAGATAGGACGGGACGGGCCAGAAACAGGACTGGACGAGCTATACATTATGGGACGGGAAATAGACAGGATGGGACGGCCCAGAGATGGTATGGGACGGTCCAGATACAGGAAAAGACGGGCCAGAGACAGGACGGGATGCCCCAGATACAGTACGGGACAGGCCAGATACAGGACGGTACGGGCCAAATATTGGACAGGCCAGATACAGGACGACATGGGCCAGATACGGGACGGGCCAGATATGGGAAAGGACAGGCTAGATATGAGATGAGCCATGGACAGGATGGGATGGGCCAGATACGGGACGGGCCAGATACTGAATGGGCCTGGCCACATACGGGACGGGCCAGATAGGGACTGGTTGGGTCAGATACGGGACAGGAAGTGCCAGAGACGGGAAGGGACGAGGCGGGACAGATACGGGATGAGATGGGCCAGATAAGAGATAGCCAGATACGGGACGGGATGGTCAGATACGGGACCAAACGGGTCAGATATGCGACTGGACGGACCAGATACGGGACGGGGCGGGTTAGACATTACAGGACGGGCCATAGACAGGATTGGAGGGGCCAGGGACAGGCTGGGACGGGCCAGAGACAGGATGGGACGGGCCAGAGACGGGACGGGCCAGAGACGGGATGGGTCAGATATAGTACTGGGGACACATTAGGAATGCGTGCACTGTTCCTTTAAGAATCAGGAAGTGCTGCTGCTACCGCCCTCAAAAAGCAGCCAAGACACATGCACACAGCCAGCATAGGAACATAGTGCGTAGCATTGATGGGTAAGTCGGCGGTCTTGCATGGTGTGAGATGGGAAGCCATGCCAGCTTGCCGCCAGGGATGTTACAATTAAGTAGTGTAGGTCAGGTGTAGAGAAAATGGAAGTTTTGCAAATAAATATTACAACTATTGTTTAATAGGCAAACGTCACATGTAGAGTTTGCATGATATACCTTCCTAGTACTTTATCTAAATTAGAAGCAAATTATTTGAAGATTACTTCTACCTAAATGGCAGAAAATGCACCTATCTTGGTGATGGATAGGACAGCTTGAGGGGATATGGAGGAGGCTGTTTTTTTGATAGGTGTCATTTTAAACATTTTGCTAATAATTTATGGAAAGTATCATATTTTTCTAACTATTGAACTCACCTTAATTTAAAACACACCCAGGTTAAATTTCCTGGAGGTGTAAATTTGTGGAGGATTTGATAATACTACCTTTAATGAGATGGGCCAGATACAGGACGTGACAGGGCAGATACGTGACGGGATGGGCCAGATGCAGGACAGGCCAGAGACAGGACCGGACGTGACGTGCCTGAGAAAGGATGGGATGGGCCAGAGACGGGGCGACCAGATACAGGACGGGAAGGTCCAGATACAGGACGGGACGGACCAGAGCAGGACGGGACTGGCCAGAGGCAGGACAGGACCGGTCAGGCCAGAGACAGGATGGGACGGGCCAGATACAGGAAGGGACGGGCCCGATACGGGACGGGCCAGATTCAAGATGGGATGAACCAGAGACAGGACGGGATGGGACGGGCCAGATACAGGAAGGGACGGGCCAGATACGGGACGACCCAGATTTAAGACGGGACGGGCCACATACGGGACGGGACCGACCAGATACAGGACGGGATGGGCCAGAGACAGGACGGAATGTGCTAGAGACATTAAGGGACAGGCCATAGACAGGACGGGTTGGGCCAGAGACAGGATGCGACGGGCCAGAAACGTGACGAGCCAGATATTGGACGGTATGGGCCAGATATGGGACAGCCCAGATTCATGACGGGACGGGCCAGATTTAGGACGGTACGGACCAGATACGGGACGGGACGGGCCAGATACGGGACGTGTCAGATGCGGGATGGGCCACATACGGGACAGGCCAGATACAGGACGGGCCAGATACGGGACAGGCCGGGCCAGGGATAGGATGTGCCAGATACGGGACAGGCCAGATATTGAACGGGCCAGATACTGGACGGGATGGGCCAGATTCATGGCAGGCCAAATACGGGACGAGACGGGCCAGAGCTGGGCCAGAGACAGGAAGGGATGGGCCAGAGTTAGGACAGGACGGGCCAAAGACTGGACGGGACGGGCTAGAGACGGGACGGGCAAGAGACAGGATTGGACAGGCCAGAGGTAGCACCGGACGGGCCATAGACTGGACGGGACATACCAGAGACAGGACGATATGGGAAGGGACTGGCCAGATACAGGAAGGGACAGGCCAGATACGGGACAGGACAGGCCAGATACGGGGCGGGCCAGATACGAGACGGCACGGGCCAGATATAGGACGGGACGAGGCAGCGATAGGATGGGACGGGCCAGAAACAGGACGGGACGAGCTATACATTATGGGACGGGAAATAGACAGGAGGGGTCGGACCAGAGACGGTACGGGACGTGCCAGAAACAGGACGGGACAAGCTATACATTATGGGACGGGCCATAGACAGGACAGGACGGGCCAGAGACAACACGGAACGGGACAGATACAGGAAAAGACGGGCCAAAGACAGTACCGGACAGGCCAGATACAGGACGGTACGGGCCAAATAGTGCGCAGCCAGCATTGGTGGGTAAGTCGACGGTCTTGCATGGTGTGAGATGGGAAGCCGTGCCAGCACGCCGCCATGGATGTTACAATTAAGTAGTGTAGGTCAGGCGTAGAGAAAATGGAGGTTTTTCAAATAAATATTACAACTATTGTTTAATAGGCAAACATCACATGTAGAGTTTGCATGATATACCTTCCTGGTACTTTATCTAAATTAGAAGCAAATTGTTTGAAGATTACTTCTACCTAAATGGCAGAAAATGCACCTATCTTGGTGATGGATAGGACAGCTTAAGGGGACATGGAGGAGGCTGTTTTTTGATAGGTGTAATTTAAACATTTTGCTAATAATTTATGGAAAGTATTATATTTTTCTAACTTTTGAACTCACCTTAATTTAAAACACACCCCAGGTTAAATTTCCTGGAGGTGTAAATTTGTGGAAGATTTGATAATACTACCTTTAATGAGATGGACCAGATACGTGACGGGATGGGCCAGATGCAGGACAGGCCAGAGACAGGACCGGAAGGGACGTGCCTGAGAAAGGACGGGATGGGCCAGAGACAGGGCAACCAGATACAGGACGGGACGGTCCAGATACAGGACGGGCCAGGGACGGGACGGACCAGAGCAGGACGGGACTGGCCAGAGGCAGGACAGGACCGGTCAGGCCAGAGACAGGACGGGACGGGCCAGATACAGGAAGGGACGGGCCAGGTACATGACGGGATGGGCCAGAAACTTGATGAGCCAGATATGGGACAGTATGGGCCAGATATGGGACCGCCCAGATACATGACGGGATGGGCCAGATACAGGACGGTACTTACCAGATACGGGACTTGACGGGCCAGATACGAAACGGGTCAGATGCGGGACGGGCCAGATACAGGACAGGCAGGGCCAGGGACAAGACGTGCTAGATACGGGACAGGCCAGATATGGAACGGGACAGATACTGGACGGGATGGGCCAGATACAGGGCGGGCCAGATACGGGACCAGACGGGCCAGAGCTGCGCCAGAGACAGGAATGGATGGGCCAGAGACAGGACAGGACGGGCCAAAGACTGGACGGGAAGGGCCAGAGATGGGACGGGGCGAGGCAGAGATAGGACGGGATGGACCAGAAACAGGACGGGACGAGCTATCCATTATGGGACGGGAAATAGACGGGACGGGCCAGAGACGGTACGCGACGGGCCAGATACAGGACAGGACGAGCCAGAGACAGTACGGGATGGGCCAGATACAGTACGGGACAGGCCAGATACAAGACGGAACGGGCCAAATAGTGCGCAGCCTGCATTGGTGGGTAAGTCGGCGGTCTTGCATGATGTGAGATGGGAAGCCATGCCAGCATGCCGCCATGGATGTTACAATTAAGTAGTGTAGGTCAGGGGTAGAGAAAATGGAAGTTTTGCAAATAAATATTACAACTATTGTTTAATAGGCAAACATCACATGTAGAGTTTGCATGATATACTTTCCTAGTACTTTATCTAAATTAGAAGCAAATTGTTTGAAGATTACTTCTACCTAAATGGCAGAAAATGCACCTATCTTGGTGATGGATAGGACAGCTTGAGGGGATATGGAGGAGGCTGTTTTTTGATAGGTGTCATTTAAACATTTTACTAATAATTTATGGAAAGTATCATATTTTTCTAACTATTGAACTCACCTTAATTTAAAACACACCCCAGGTTAAAGTTCCTTTATGTGTAAATTTGTGGAGGATTTGATAATACTACCTTTAATGGGATGGGCTAGATACAGGACGGGACAAGCCAAATACGAAATGGGCCAGATACTGGACGGGCCAGAGACAGGACCGGACGGGACATGCCAGAGACATGACGAGACGGGCCAGAGACAGGACGGGACGGGACAAAGACAGGATGAGACTGGCCGGAGATAGTACGGACCGAGGCGTGCCAGAGACAGGACAGGACGGGCTAGAGACGGGGCCACAGATATAAGATGGGACGGTCCAGATACAGGACAGTCCAGGGACTGGAAGGGCCAGAGCAGGACGGGACTGGTCAGAGGCAGGACAGGACCGGTCGGGCCAGAGACAGGAGGGGACGGGCAAGAGAGAGGACAGGACGGGTCAAAGAGAGGACGGGACGGGCCAGAGACAGGACGTGATGGGCCAAAGATAGGACGGGACGGACCAGAGATAGGACGGGCAAGAGACAGGATTGGACAGGCCAGAGATAGCACCGGACGGGCCAGAGACAGGACGGGACAGGCCAGAGACAGGATGGGACGGGCCAGAGACAGGACGAGATGGGAAGGGACTGGCCAGATACAGGAATGGACAGGCCAGATACGGGACAGGACAGGCCAGATGCGGGACGGGCCAGATACAAGATGGGACGGGCCAAATACAGGACGGGATGAGCCAGAGATAGGACGGGGCGGGCCAGAAATAGGACGTGCCAGACACGGGACAGGCCAGATACGGAGCGGGCCAGATACTGGACGGGATGGGCCAGATACGGGATGAGACAGACCAGAGCTGGGCCAGAGACAGAAAGGGATGGGCCAGAGACAGGACGGGGCGGGCCGAAGACTGGACGCGACGGGCCAGAGACGGGACGGGCAAGAGACAGGATTTGACAGGCCAGAGTTGGCACTCGACGGGCCAGAGACAGGACGGGACAGGCCAGCGACAGGATGAGATGGGAAGGGACTGGCCAGATACAGGAAGGGACAGGCCAGATACGGGACAGGACAGGCCAGATGCGGGACGGGCCAGATACGAGACGGGACGTGCCAGATATAGTACGGGACGAGGCAGAGATAGGATGGGATGGGCCAGAAATGGGACGGGGAATACAGAGGACGGGACGGGCCAGAGACGGTACGCGACGGGCCAGATACAGGACAGGACGAGCCAGAGACAGTACTGGACGAGCCAGAAACAGGACATTATGGGACGGGCCATAGACATGACAAGACGGGCCAGAGACAAGACGGAACGGGACAGATACAGGAAAAGACGGGCCAAAGACAGGACGGAATGGCCCAGATACAGTATGGGACAGGCCAGATACAGAAAGGTACGGGCCAAATAGTGCACAGCCTGCATTGGTGGGTAAGTCGGCGGTCTTGCATGGTGTGAGATGGGAAGCCATGCCAGCACGCCGCCATGGATGTTACAATTAAGTAGTGTAGGTCAGGCGTAGAAAAATGGAGGTTTTTCAAATAAATATTACAACTATTGTTTAATAGGCAAACATCACATGTAGAGTTTGCGTGATATACCTTCCTAGTACTTTATCTAAATTAGAAGCAAATTGTTTGAAGATTTCTTCTACCTAAATAGCAGAAAATGCACCTATCTTGGTGTTGGATAGGACAGCTTGAGGGGATATGGAGGAGGCTGTTTTTTGATAGGTGTCATTTAAACATTTTGCTAATAATTTATGGAAAGTATCATATTTTTCTAACTATTGAACTCACCTTAATTTAAAACACACCCCAGGTTAAATTTCCCGGAAGTTTAAATTTGTGGAGGATTTGATAATACTACCTTTAATGGGATGGGCCAGATACAGGAAGGGACAGGCCAGATAGGGGATGGGCCAGATACAGGACGGGCCAGAGACAGGACCGGACGGGAGACGCCAGAGACAGGACGAGACGGGCCAGAAACAGGACGGGACGGGCCAAAGACAGGATGAGACTGGCCGGAGATAGGACAGACCGAGGCGTGCCAGAGACAGGATGGGACGGGCTAGAGCCGGGGCGACCAGATACAGGACAGTCCAGATACAGGACAGTCCAGGGACGGGACGGGCCAGAGCAGGATGGGACTGGCCAGAGGCAGGACAGGACCGGTCGGGCCAGAGACAGGACGGGACGGGCAAGAGAGAGGGCGTGACGGGCCAAAGAGAGGACGGGACGGGCCAGAGACTGGACAGGAAGGGCCAAAGACAGGATGGGACGGACCAGAGATGGGACGGGCAAGAGACAGGATTGGACAGGCCAGAGATAGCACCGGATGGGCCAGAGACAGGACGGGACAGGCCAGAGAAAGGACCGGACGGGCCAGAGACAGGACGAGATGGGAAGGGACTGGCCAGATACAGGAAGGGACAGGCCAGATACGGGAAAGGACAGGCCAGATGCGGGACGTGCCAGAAACGAGATGGGACGGGTCAGATACAGGACGGGACGAGCCAGAGATAAGACGGGACGGGCCAGAAACAGGACTGGACGAGCTATACATTATGGGACGGGAAATAGACAGGATTTGACTGGCCAGGGATGTTACAATTAAGTAGTGTAGGTCAGGCGTAGAGAAAATGTAAGTTTTGCCAATAAATATTACAACTATTATTTAATAGGCAAACATCACATGTTGAGTTTGCATGATATACTTTCCTGGTACTTTATCTAAATCAGAAGCAAATTGTTTGAAGATTACTTCTACCTAAATGGCAGAAAATGCACCTATCTTGGTGATGGATAGGACAGCTTGAGGGGATATGGAGGAGGCTGTTTTTTGATAGGTGTCATTTAAACATTTTACTAATAATTTATGGAAAGTATCATATTTTTCTAACTATTGAACTCACCTTAATTTAAAACACACCCCAGGTTAAAGTTCCTTTATGTGTAAATTTGTGGAGGATTTGATAATACTACCTTTAATGGGATGGGCTAGATACAGGACGGGACAAGCCAAATACGAAATGGGCCAGATACTGGACGGGCCAGAGACAGGACCGGACGGGACATGCCAGAGACATGACGAGACGGGCCAGATACGGGACAGGCCGGGCCAGGGACAGGACGTGCCAGATATGGGACAGGCCAGATATGGAACGGGCCAGATACTGGACGGGATGGGCCAGATACGGGATGAGACGGGCCAGACCTGGGCCAGAGACAGGAAGGGATGGGCCAGAGACAGGACAGGACGGGCCAGAGACGGGAGGCGCAAGAGACAGGATTGAACAGGCCAGAGATAGCACCGAACGGGCCAGAGACAGGACGGGACAGGCCAGCGACAGGACGAGATGGGAAGGGACTGGCCAGATACAGGAAGGGACAGGCCAGATACGGGACAGGACAGGCCAGATGCGGGATGGGCCAGATACGAGACGGGACGCGCCAGATATAGGACGGGACAAAGCAGAGATAGGATGGGACGGGCCAGAAACTGGACGGGACGAGCTAAACATTATGGGACGGGAAGTAGACAGGACGGGATGGGCCAGAGACGGTACGCGACGGGCCAGATACAGGACAGGACGAGCCAGAGATAGTACGGGACTGGCCAGAAACAGGACGGGACAAGCTATACATTATGGGACGGGCCATAGACAGGACGGGCCAGATTCAGGACGGGACGGGCCAGATACACGATGGGACCGACCAGATACAGGACGGAATGTGCTAGAGACATTACGGGACAGGCCATAGACAGGACGGGTCGGGCCATAGACAGGATGGGACGGGCCAGATACATGACGGGATGGGCCAGAAACGTGACGAGCCAGATATGGGATGGTATGGGCCAGCTATTGGACAGCCCATATAAATGACGGGACGGGCCAGATACAGGACGGGACAGGCCAGACACGGGATGGGCCAGATACAGGACGGGCCAGAGACAGGACCGGACGGGCTAGAGACAGATGGGACCGGACGGGCCAAAGACAAGATGATCTGGTCGAAGATAGGACGGACCGAGGCGTGCCAGAGACAGGACGGGACGGGCTAGAGACGGGGCGACCAGATACAGGACGGGGCGGTCCAGATACAGGACGGTCCAGGGACGGGACGGGCCAGAGCAGGATGGGACTGGCCAGAGGCAGGACAGGACCGATCGGGCCAGAGACAGGACAGGACGGGCAAGAGACAGAATTGGACAGGCCAGAGATAGCACCGGTCGGGCCAGAGACAGGACGGACGAGGCCAGAGACAGGATGGGACCGACCAGATACAGGTCGGGACGGGCCAGATACAGGAATGGACGGGCCAGATACGGGACGGGCCAGATTCAAGACAGGATGGGCCAAAGACAGGACAGGATGGGACGGGCCACATACAGGAAGGGACGGGCCAGATACGGGACGGGCCAGATTCAGGATGGGACGGGCCAGATTCAGGACGGGACCGACCAGATACAGGACGGGATGGGCCAGAGACAGGACGGAATGTGCTAGAGACATGGGATAGGCCATACACAGGACGGGTCAGGCCAGAGACAGGATGGGGCGGGCCAGATATATGACGGGATGGGCCAGAAACGTGACGAGCCAGATATGGGACGGTATGGGCCAGATATGGGACAGCCCACATACATGACGGGACGGGCCAGATACAGGACGGTACGGACTAGATACGGGACGGGACGGGCCAGATACGGGACGGGTCAGATGCGGGACGGGCCAGATACGGGACTGGCCAGATACAGGACGGGCCAGATACGGGACAGGCCGGGCCAGGGACAGGACGTGCCAGATACGGGACAGGCCAGATATGGAACGGGCCAGATACTGGACGGGATGGGCCAGATACAGGACGAGACGGACCAGAACTGCGCCAGAGACAGGAAGGGATGGGCCAGAGACAGAACAGGACGGGCCAAATACTAGACGGGACGGGCCAGAAACGGGACGGACAAGAGACAGGATTGGACAGGCCAGACATAGCACCGGACGGGCCAGAGACAGGACGGGACAGGCCAGAGACAGGACGAGATGGGAAAGGACTGTCCAGATACAGGAAGGGACAGGCCATATACGGGACAGGACAGGCCAAATGCGGGATGGGCCAGATACGAGACGGGACGGGCCAGAAACAGGACGGGACGAGCTATACATTATGGGACGGGAAATAGACAGGACGGGACGGGCCATAGACGGTACTCGACGGGCCAGATACAGGACAAGACGAGCCAGAGACAGTACGGGACGGGCCAGAAACAGGACGGGACAAGCTATACATTATGGGACGGGCCATAGACAGGACGGGATGGGCCAGAGACAAGACAGAACGGGCCAAATAGTGCGCAGCCTGCATTGGTGGGTAAGTCGGCAGTGTTGCATGATGTGAGATGGGAAGCCATGCCAGCACGCTGCCAGTGATGTTAAAATTAAATAGTGTTGGTCAGGCGTAGAGAAAATGGAAGTTTTTCAAATAAATATTACAACTATTGTTTAATAGGCAAACATCACATGTAGAGTTTGCATGATTTACCTTCCTAGTACTTAGAAGCAAATTGTTTGAAGATTACTTCTACCTAAATGGCAGAAAATGCACCTATCTTGGTGATGGATAGGACAGCTTGAGGGGATATGGAGGAGGCTGTTTTTTGATAGGTGTCATTTAAACATTTTGCTAATAATTTATGGAAAGTATCATATTTTTCTAACTATTGAACTCACCTTAATTTAAGACACACCCCATGTTAAATTTCCTGGACGTGTAAATTTGTGGAGGATTTGATAATACTACCTTTAATGGGATGGGCCAGATCCAGGACGGGACAGGCCAGATACGTGAAGGGATGGGCCAGATGCAGGACAGGCCAGAGACAGGACGGACGGGACGTGCCTGAGAAAGGACGGGACGGGCCAGAGACGGGGCAACCAGATACAGGACGGGACGGTCTAGATACAGGATGGGCCAGGGACGGGATGGACCAGAGCAGGACGCGACTGGCCAGAGGCAGGACAGGACCAGTCAGGCCAGAGACAGGATGGGACGGGCCAGATACTGGAAGAGACGGGCCAGATACGGGACAGAATGTGCTAGAGACATTAAGGGACAGGACATAGACAGGACGGGTCGGGCCAGAGACAGGATGGGTTGGGCTAGAGACAGGATGGGACGGGCCAGATACATGACGGGATGGGCCAGAAACGTGACGAGCCAGATATGGGACGGTATGGGCCAGATATGGGACAGCCCAGATACATGACGGGACGGGCCAGATTTAGGACGGTACGGACCAGATACGGGACAGGACGGGCCAGATACGTGACGGGTCAGATGCGGGATGGGCCAGATACGGGACAGGCCAGATCCAGGACGGGCCAGATACGGGACAGGCCGGGCCAGGGACAGGACGTGCGAGATACGGGACAGGCCAGATATGGAACGGGCCAGATAGTGGACGGGATGGGCCAGATACAGAGCGGGCCAGATACGGGATGAGAAGGGCCAGAGCTGGGCCCGAGACAGGAAGGGATGGGCAAGAGACATGACTGGACGGGCCAAAGACTGGACGGGACGGGCCAGAGACGGGACGGGCAAGAGACAGGATTGGACATGCCAGAGATAGCACCGGACGGGCCAGAGACAGGACGGGACAGGCCAGAGACAGGACAAGATGGGAAGGGACTGGCCAGATACAGGAAGGGACAGGCCAGATACGGGACAGGACAGGCCAGATGCGGGACGGGCCAGATACGAGACGGGACGGGCCAGATATAGGACGGGACGAGGCAGAGATAGGATGGGACGGGCCAGAAACAGGACGGGACGAGCTATACATTATGGGACGGGAAATAGACAGGACGGGATGGGCCAGAGAGGGTACGCGACGGGCCAGATACAGGACAAGACGAGCCAGAGACAGTACGGGACCGGCCAGAAA
Source organism: Phyllobates terribilis (assembly GCF_046119375.1). Lineage (NCBI taxonomy): Eukaryota > Metazoa > Chordata > Amphibia > Anura > Dendrobatidae > Phyllobates > Phyllobates terribilis. Next base: position 89,363 of record NW_027364108.1, on the reverse strand, counting down.
CAGGACGGGACAAGCTATACATTATGGGACGGCCATAGACAGGACGGGCCAGATTAAGGACGGGACGGGCCAGAGACAATACTGAAGGGGACAGATACAGGAAAAGACGGGCCAAAGACAGGACTGCATGGCCTAGAAACAGTACGGGACAGGCCAGATACAGGACGGTATGGGCCAAATAGTGCGCAGTCTGCATGGTGTGAGATGGGAAGCCATGCCAGCACGCCGCTAGGGATGTTACAATTAAGTAGTGTAGGTCAGGCGTAGAGAAAGTGGAAGTTTTGCAAATAAATATTACAACTATTGTTTAATAGGCAAACATCACATGTAGAGTTTGCATGCTATACCTTCCTAGTACTTTATCTAAATTAGAAGCAAATTGTTTGAAGATTACTTCTACCTAAATGGCAGAAAATGCACCTATCTTGGTGATGGATAGGACAGCTTGAGGGGATATGGAGGAGGCTGTTTTTTGATAGGTGTCATTTAAACATTTTGCTAATAATTTATGGAAAGTATCATAGTTTTCTAACTATTGAACTCACCTTAATTTAAAACACCCCCCAGGTTAAATTTCCTGGAGGTGTAAATTTGTGGAGGATTTGATAATACTACCTTTAATGGGATGGGCCAGATACCGGACGGGACAGGCCAGATACGGGACGGACCAAATACAAGACGGGCCAGAGACAGGACTGGACGGGACACGCCAGAGACAGGACGAGACGGGCCAGAGACAGGACGGGACGGGCCAAAGACAAGATGAGACTGGCCGGAGTTAGGACGGACCGAGGCGTGCCAGAGACAGGACGGGATGTGCTAGAGACGGGGTGACCAGATACAGGATTCAGGACGGTCCAGGGATGGGACGGGCCAGAGCAGGACGGGACTGGCCAGAGGCAGGACAGGACGGGCAAGAGAGAGGAAGGGCCAAAGAGAGGACGGGACGGGCCAGAGACAGGACAGGACGGGTCAAAGACAGGACGAGACTGACCAGAGATGGGTCGGGCAAGAGACAGGATTGGACAGTCCAGAGACAGCACCAAACGGGCCTGGCCAGAGACATGACGGGATGGGCCAGAGACAGGACGAGATGGGAAGGGATTGGCCTGATACAGGAAGGGACAGGCCAGATACGGGACAGGACAGGCCACATGCGGGACGGGCCAGATACGAGATGGGACGGGCCAGATACAGGACGGGACGAGCCAGAGATAGGACGGGACGGGCCAGAAACAGGACTGGACGAGCTATACATTATGGGACGAGAAATAGACAGGATGGAACGGGCCAGAGACGGTATGGGTCGTGCCAGATACAGGACAGGACGAGCCAGAGACAGGACGGGGTCGGGCCAGAAACAGGACGGGACAAGCTATACATTATGGGACGGTCCAGATACAGGAAAAGAGGGGCCAGAGACAGGACGGGATGCCCCAGATACAGTACGGGACAGGCCAGATACAGGACGGTACGGGCCAAATATGGGACGGGCCAGATACAGGACGACATGGGCCAGATACGGGACGGGCCAGATATGGGACTGGACAGGCTAGATATGCGATGAGCCATGGACAGGATGGGGTGGGCCAGATACGAGATGGACAGATACGGGACGGGCCAGATACTGAATGGGCCTTGCCACATTTGGGACCGGCCAGATAGGGACTGGTTGGGTCAGATACGGGACAGGACTTTCCAGAGACGGGAAGGGATGAGGCGGGCTAGATACGGCATGAGATAGCCAGATACGGGACGGGATGATCAGACACGGGACTAAACGGGTCAGATATGGGACTGGACGGACCAGATACGGGACAGGGCGGGTTAGACATTACAGGACAGGCCATAGACAGGATGGGAGGGGCCAGGGATGGGCCAGAGACTGGACAGGACGGGCCAGAGACGGGACGGGTCATATACAGGACTAGGGACACATTTGGAATGCATGCACTTTTCCTTTAAGAATCAGGAAGTACTGTCGCTGCCGCCCTCAACAAGCAGCCAAGACACATGCACACAGCCAGCATAGGAACATAGTGCGTAGCCTGCATTGGTGGGTAAGTCGGTGGTCTTGTATGGTGTGAGATGGGAAGCCATGCCAGCACGCCGCCAAGGATGTTACAATTAAGTAGTATAGGTCAGGTGTAGAGAAAATGGAAGTCTTGCAAAAAAATATTACAACTATTATTTAATAGGCAAACATCACATGTAGAGTTTGCATGATATACCTTCCTGGTACTTTATCTAAATTAGGAGCAAATTATTTGAAGATTACTTCTACCTAAATGGCAGAAAATGCACCTATCTTGGTGATGGATAGGACAGCTTGAGGGGATATGGAGGAGGCTGTTTTTTGATAGGTGTCATTTAAACATTTTGCTAATAATTTATGGAAAGTATCATATTTTTCTAACTATTAAACTCACCTTAATTTAAGACACACCCCAGGTTAAATTTCCTGGAGGTGTAAATTTGTGGAGGTTTTGATAATACTACCTTTAATGGGATGGGCCAGATACAGGACTGGATAGGCCAGATATGTGACGGGATGGGCCAGATACAGGATAGGTCAGAGACAGGACCGAACGGGACGTGTCTGAGAAAGGACGGGACGGGCCAGAGAAGGGGCGACCAGATACAGGACGGGACGGTTCAGATACAGGACGGGCCAGGGACGGGACGGACCAGAGCAGGACGGGACTGGCCAGAGGCAGGACAGGACCGGTCAGGCCAGAGATAGGATGGGACGCGCCAGAGACGGGACGGGCCAGATTCAACACGGGATGGGCCAGAGATAGGACGTGATGGGACGGGCCAGATACAGGAAGGGATGGGCCAGATACGGGACGGGACAGATTCACGACGGGACGGTCCAGATACAGGACGGGACCGACCAGATACAGGACGGGATGGGCCAAAGACAGGACGTAATGTGCTCGAGACATTACGGGACAGGCCATAAACAGGACGGGTCGGGCCAGAGACAGGATGGGACGGGCAAGATACATGACGGGATGGGCCAGAAACGTGACGAGTCAGATATGGGACGGTATGGGCCAGATATGGGACAGCCCAGATACATGACGGGACGGGCCAGATACGGGATGGGATGGGCCAGATACTGGACGGGTCAGATGCGGGATGGGCCAGATACGGGACAGGACAGATATGGAACGTGCCAGATACTAGACGGGATGGGCCAGATACCGGGCGAGCCAGATACGGGACGAGACTGGCCAGAGACAGGAAGGGATGGGCCAGAGACAGGACGGGATGGGCCAAAGACTGGACGGGACGGGCCAGAGACGGGACGGGCAAGAGACAGGATTGGACAGGCCAGAGATAGCACCGGACGGGCCAGAGACAGGACGGGACAGGCCAGCGACAGGACGAGATGGGAAGGGACTTGCCAGATACAGGAAGGGACAGGCCAGATACGAGACGGGACGTGCCAGATATAGGACGGAACGAGGCAGAGATAGGATGGGACGGGCCAGAAACAGGACGGGAAGAGCTATACATTATGGGACGGGAAATGGACGGGACGGGCCAGATACAGGACAAGACGAGCCAGAGATAGTACGGGACTGCTCAGAAACAGGACGGGACAAGCTATACATTATCGGACGGGCCATAGACAGGACGGGCCAGATTCAGGATGGGACGGGCCAGATACAGGACGGGACCGACCAGATACAGGATGGGATGGGCCAGAGACAGGACGGAATGTGCTAGAGACATTACGGGACAGGCCATAGACAGGACGGATCGGGCCAAAGACAGGATGGGATGGGCCAGATACATGACGGGATGGGCCAGAAATGTGACGAGCCAGATATGGGATGGTATGGGCCAGCTATGGGACAGCCCAGATACATGACGGGACGGGCCAGATACAGGACGGGACAGGCCAGATACTGGATGGGCCAGATACGGGACGGGCCAGAGACAGGACCGGACTTGCCAGAGACAGACGGGACGGGACGGGCCAAAGACAGGATGAGACTGGCCGAAGATAGGACGGACCGAGGCGTGCCAGAGACAGGACGGGACCTGCTAGAGACGGGGCGACCAGATACAGAATGGGGCGGTCCAGATACAGGACGGTCTAGGGACGGGACTGGCCAGAGCAGGATGGGACTGGCCTGAGGCAGGACAGGACCGGTCGGGCTAGAGACAGGACGGGACAGGCAAGAGAGAGGACGGGACGGGCCAAAGAGAGGACGGGACGGGCCAGAGACAGGACGGGAAGGGCCAAAGACAGGACGGGACGGACCAGAGATGGGACGGGCAAGAGACAGGATTGGACAGGCCAGAGATAGCACCGGTCGGGCCAGAGACAGGCTGGGACAGGACAGAGACAGGACGGGATGGGCCAGAGACGGGACGGGCCAGAGACGGGATGGGTCAGATACAGGACTGGGGACACATTAGGAATGCGTGCACTGTTCCTTTAAGAATCAGGAAGTGCTGCCGCTGCCGCCCTCAACAAGCAGCCAAGACACATGTACACAGCCAGCATAGGAACATAGTGTTCAGCCTGCATTGGTGGGTAAGTCGACGGTCTTGCATGGTGTGACATTGGAAGCCATGCCAGCATGCCGCCAGTGATGTTACAATTAAGTAGTGTAGGTCAGGTGTAGAGAAAATGGAAGTTTTGCAAATAAATATTACAACTATTATTTAATAGGCAAACGTCACATGTAGAGTTTACATGATATACCTTCCTGGTACTTTATCTAAATTAGAAGCAAATTGAAGATTACTTCTGCCTAAATGGCAGAAAATGCACCTATCTTGGTGATGGATAGGACAGCTTGAGGGGATATGGAGGAGGCTGTTTTTTGATAGGTGTCATTTTAAACATTTTGCTAATAATTTATGGAAAGTATCATATTTTTCTAACTATTGGACTCACCTTAATTTAAAACACACCCCAGGTTAAATTTCCTGGAGTTGTAAATTTGTGGAGGATTTGATAATACTACCTTTAGTGGGATGGGCCAGATACAGGACGAGACAGGCCAGATACGTGACGGAATGGGCCAGATACAGGACAGGCCAAAGATAGGACCGGACGGGCCGTGCCTGAAAAAGGACGGGACGGGCCAGAGACGGGGCGACCAGATACAGGATGAGACTGGCCGAAGATTGGACGGAGCGAGGCATGCCAGAGACAGGACGGGACGTGCTAGAGACGGGGCGACCAGATACAGGACGGGGCGGTCCAGATACAGGACCGTCCAGGGACGGGACTGGCCAGAGCAAGATGGGACTGGCCTGAGGCAGGACAGGATCGGTCGAGCCAGAGTCAGGACGGGACGGGCAAGAGAGAGGACGGGACGGGCCAGAGACAGGACGGGATGGACCAGAGATGGGACGGGCAAGAGACAGGATTGGACAGGCCAGAGATAGCATCGGTCGGGCCAGAGACAGGACTGACCAGGCCTGAGACAGGATCGGACGGGCCAGAGACAGGATGAGATGGGAAGGTACTGGCCAGATACAGGAAGGGACTGGCCAGATAAGGGACAAGACAGGCCAGATGCGGGACGGGCAAGATACGAGATGGGACGGGCCAGATACAAGACGGGACGAGCCGTAGATAGGACGGGACGGGCCAGAAACAGGACTGGACGAGCTATACATTATGGGACGGGAAATAGACAGGATGGGACGGGCCAGAGACGGTACGGGACGTGCCAGATACAGGACAGGACGAGCCAGAGACCGGACGGGACGGGCCAGAAACAGGACGGGACAAGCTATACATTATGGGACGGGACAGAGACCAGACGGTCCAGATACTGGAAAAGACGGGCCAGAGACAGGACAGGATGGCCCAGATACACTACGGGACAGGCCAGATACAGGACGGTACGGGCCAAATATGGGACGGGCCAGATACAGGATGACATGGGCCAGATACGGGATGAGCCAGATATGGGACAGGAGAGGCTAGATATGGGATGAGCCATGGACAGGATGGGATGGGGCTCATACGAGATGGCCAGATACGGGACGGGCCAGATACTGAATGGGCCTGGCCACATACGGGACGGTCCAGATAGGGACTGGTATGGTCAGATACGGGACAGGACGTGCCACAGATGGGAAGGGACGATGCGGGCCAGATACGGGATGAGATGGGCTAGATAAGGGAAAGCCAGATACGGGACGGGATGGTCAGATACGGGACTAAACGGGTCAGATATGCGACTGGACGGACCAGATACGGGACGGGGCGGGTTAGACATTACAGAACGGGTCATAGACAGGATGGATGGGGCCAGGGACAGGCTGGGACGGGCCAGAGACAGGACCGGACAGGCCAGACACGGGATGGGTCAGATACAGGACTGGGGATACAAAAGGAATGCGTGCACTGTTCCTTTAAGAATCAGGAAGTGCTGCCGCTGCCGCCCTCAAAAAGCAGCCAAGACACATGCACACAGCCCACATAGGAACATAGTGCGCAGCCTGCATTGGTGGGTAAGTCGGCGGTCTTGCATGGTGTGAGATGGGAAGCCATGCCAGCACGCCACCAGGGATGTTACAATTAAGTAGTGTAGGTCAGGTGTACAGAAAATGGAAGTTTTGCAAATAAATATTACAACTATTGTTTAATAGGCAAACATCACATGTAGAGTTTGCATGATATACCTTCCTAGTACTTTATCTAAATTAGAAGCAAATTGTTTGAAGATTACTTCTACCTAAATGGCAGAAAATGCACCTATCTTGGTGATGGATAGGACAGCTTGAGGGGATATGGAGGAGGCTGTTTTTTGATAGGTGTCATTTAAACATTTTGCTAATAATTTATGGAAAGTATCATATTTTTCTAACTATTGAACTCACCTTAATTTAAAACACACCCCAGGCTAAAGTTCCTTTATGTGTAAATTTGTGGAGGATTTGATAATACTACCTTTAATGGGGTGGGCCAGATACAGGACGGGACAGACAAGATACGGAATGGGCCAGAGACAGGACCGGACGGCACACGCCAGAGACATGACGAGACGGGCCAGAGACAGGACGGGACAGGCGAAAGACAGGATGAGACTGGCCGGAGATATTATGGACTGAGGCGTACCAGAGACAGGACGGGACGGGCTAGAGACGGGGCGACAGATTAAGGACGGGACGGTCCATATACAGTACAGTCCAGGGACGGGACGGGCCAGAGCAGGACGAGACTGGTCAGAGACAGGACAGGACCAGTCGGGCCAGAGACAGGAGGGGACGGGCAAGATAGAGGACGGGATGGGTCAAAGAGAGGACGGGACGGGCCAGATACAGGAAGGGACGGGCCAGAAACAGGACGGGACAAGCTATACATTATGGGATGGGCCAGAGACCGGACGGGACTGTCCAGATACAGTACGGGACAGGCCCGATACAGGACGGTACGGGCCAAATATAGGACGGGCCAGATACAGGACAACATGGGCAAGATACAGGACGGGCCAGATATGGGACAGGACAGGCTGGATATGGGATGAGCCATGGACAGGATGGGATGGGCCAGATACGAGATGGCCAGATACGGGACAGGCCAGATACTGAATGGGCCTGGCCACATACGGGACGGGCCAGATAGGGACTGGTTGGGTCAGACTCGGGACAGGAAGTGCCAGAGTTGGGAAGGGGCAAGGCAGGCCAGATACGGGATGAGATGGGCCAGATAAGGGAAAGCCAGATACGGGACGGGATGGTCAGATACGGCACTAAACGGGTCAGATATGGGACTGGACAGACCAGATACGAGACGGGGCGACTAGATACAGAATGGGACGGTCCAGATACAGGACGGGCCAGGGAAGGGACGGACCAGAGCAGCACTGGACTGGCCAGAGTCAGGACAGGACCGGTCAGGCCAGAGAAAGGACGGGACGGGTCAGATACAGGAAGGGACGGGCCAGATACGGCACGGGCCAGATTCAAGACGGAATGGGCCAGAGACAGGACAGGATAGGACGGGCCAGATACAGGAAGGGACGAGCCAGATACGGGATGGGCTAGATTCAGGACGGGACGGGCCAGATACAGGACTGGACCGAACCGATGCAGGACGGGATGGGCCAGAGACAAGACGGATTGTGCTAGAGACATTACGGGATGGGCCATAGACAGGACGGGTCGGGCCAGAGACAGGATGGGATGGGCCAGATACATGACGGGATGGGCCAGAAACGTGACGAGCCAGATATGGGACGGTATTGGCCAGATATGCGACAGCCCAGATACATGACGGGATGGGCCAGATACAGGACGGTACGGACCAGATACGGGATGGGACGGGCCAGATACGGGACGGGTCAGATGCGGGACGGGCCAGATACTGGACAGGCCAGATACAGGACGGGCCAGATACGGGACAGGCCGGGCCAGGGACAGGACGTGCCAGATACGAGACTGGCCAGATATGGAACGGGTCAGATACTGGACGGGATGGGCCAGATACGGGATGAGACGGGCCAGACCTGGGCCAGAGACAGGAAGGGATGGGCCAGAGACGGGACCGGCAAGAGACAGGATTGGACAGGCCAGAGATAGCACCGGACGGGCCAGAGACAGGACGGAACAGGCCAGCGACAGGACGAGATGGGAAGGGACTGGCCAGATACAGGAAGGGACAGGCCAGATACGGGACAGGACAGGCCAGATGCGGGACGGGCCAGATACGAGACGGGACGCGCCAGATATAGGACGGGACAAGGCAGAGATAGGATGGGACGGGCCAGAAACAGGACGGGACGAGCTATACATTATGGGACGGGAAATGGACGGGACGGGCCAGATACAGGACAAGACGAGCCAGAGATAGTACGGGACTGGCCAGAAACAGGACGGGACAAGCTATACATTATCGGACGGGCCATAGACAGGACGGGCCAGATTCAGGATGGGACGGGCCAGATACAGGACGAGACCGACCAGATACAGGACGGGATGGGCCAGAGACAGGACGAAATGTGCTAGAGACATTACGGGACAGGCCATAGACAGGACAAATCGGGCCATAGACAGGATGGGACGGGCCAGATACATGACGGGATGGGCCAGAAACGTGACGAGCCAGATATGGGATGGTATGGGCCAGCTATGGGACAGCCCAGATACATGACGGGACGGGCCAGATACAGGACGGGACAGGCCAGATACTGGATGGGCCAGATACGGGACGGGCCAGAGACAGGACCGGACTTGCCAGAGACAGACGGGACGGGACGGGCCAAAGACAGGATGAGACTGGCCGAAGATAGGACGGACCGAGGCGTGCCAGAGACAGGACGGGACCTGCTAGAGACGGGGCGACCAGATACAGGACGGGGCGGTCCAGATACAGGACGGTCCAGGGACGGGACTGGCCAGAGCAGGATGGGACTGGCCTGAGGCAGGACAGGACCGGTCGGGCCAGAGACAGGACGGGACGGGCAAGAGAGAGGACGGGACGGGCCAAAGAGAGGACGGGACGGGCCAGAGATAGGACGGGAAGGGCCAAAGACAGGACGGGACGGACCAGAGATGGGACGGGCAAGAGACAGGATTGGACAGGCCAGAGATAGCACCGGTCGGGACTGGCCAGAGCAGGATGGGACTGGCCTGAGGCAGGACAGGACCAGTCGGGCCAGAGACAGGACGGGACGGGCAAGAGAGAGGACGGGACGGGCCAAAGAGAGGATGGGACGGGCCAGAGATAGGCTGGGACAGGCCAGAGACAGGACGGGACGGGCCAGAGACGGGACGGGCCAGAGACGGGATGGGTCAGATACAGGACTGGGGACACATTAGGAATGCGTGCACTGTTCCTTTAAGAATCAGGAAGTGCTGCCGCCCTCAACAAGCAGCCAAGACACATGTACACAGCCAGCATAGGAACATAGTGCGCAGCCTGCATTGGTGGGTAAGTCGACAGTCTTGCATGGTGTGAGATTGGAAGCCATGCCAGCTTGCCGCCAGTGATGTTACAATTAAGTAGTGTAGGTCTGGTGTAGAGAAAATGGAAGTTTTGCAAATAAATATTACAACTATTATTTAATAGGCAAACATCACATGTAAAGTTTGCATGATATACCTTCCTAGTACTTTATCTAAATTAGAGGCAAATTGAAGATTACTTCTGCCTAAATGGCAGAAAATGCACCTATCTTGGTGATGGATAGGACAGCTTGAGGGGATATGGAGGAGGCTGTTTTTTGATAGGTGTCATTTAAACATTTTGCTCATAATTTATGGAAAGTATCATATTATTCTAACTATTGAACTCACCTTAATTTAAAACACACCCCAGGTTAAATTTCCTGGAGTTGTAAATTTGTGGAGGATTTGATAATACTACCTTTAGTGGGATGGGCCAGATACAGGACGAGACAGGCCAGATACGTGACGGAATGGGCCAGATACAGGACAGGCCAAAGATAGGACCGGACGGGCCGTGCCTGAAAAAGGACGGGACGGGCCAGAGACGGGGCGACCAGATACAGGATGAGACTGGCCGAAGATAGGACGGAGCGAGGCATGCCAGAGACAGGACGGGACGTGCTAGAGACTGGGCGACCAGATACAGGACGGGGCGGTCCAGATACAGGACCGTCCAAGGACGGGACTGGCCAGAGCAGGATGGGACTGGCCTGAGGCAGGACAGGATCGGTCGAGCCAGAGACAGGACGGGACGGGCAAGAGAGAGGACGGGACGGGCCAAAGAGAGGACGAGACGGGCCAGAGACAGGACGGTAAGGGCCAAAGACAGGACGGGACGGACCAGAGATGGGACGGGCAAGAGACAGGATCGGACGGGCCAGAGACAGGATGAGATGGGAATGTACTGGCCAGATACAGGAAGGGACTGGCCAGATAAGGGACAAGACAGGCCAGATGCGGGACGGGCCAGATACGAGATGGGACGGGCCAGATACAAGACGGGACGAGCCGGAGATAGGACGGGACGGGCCAGAAACAGGACTGGACGAGCTATACATTATGGGACGGGAAATAGACAGGATGGGACGGGCCAGAGACGGTACGGGACGTGCCAGATACAGGACAGGACGAGCCAGAGACCGGACCGGACGGGCCAGAAACAGGACGGGACAAGCTATACATTATGGGACGGGACAGAGACCAGATGGTCCAGATACAGGAAAAGACGGGCCAGAGACAGGACAGGATGGCCCAGATACACTACGGGACAGGCCAGATACAGGACGGTACGGGCCAAATATGGGACGGGCCAGATACAGGACGACATGGGCCAGATACAGGACGAGCCAGATATGGGACAGGAGAGGCTAGATATGGGATGAGCCATGGACAGGATGGGATGGGGCTGATACGAGATGGCCAGATACGGGACGGGACAGATACTGAATGGGCCTGGTCACATACGGGACGGGCCAGATAGGGACTGGTATGGTCAGATACGGGATAGGACGTGCCACAGATGGGAAGGGACGATGCGGGCCAGATACGGGATGAGATGGGCTAGATAAGGGAAAGCCAGATACGGGACGGGATGGTCAGATACGGGACTAAACGGGTCAGATATGCGACTGGACGGACCAGATACGGGACGGGGCGGGTTAGACATTACAGAACGGGTCATAGACAGGATGGGTAGGGCCAGGGACAGGCTGGGACGGGCCAGAGACAGGACCAGACAGGCCAGACACGGGACGGGTCAGATACAGGACTGGGGATACAAAAGGAATGCGTGCACTGTTCCTATAAGAATCAGGAAGTGCTGCCGCTACCGCCCTCAGAAAGCAGCCAAGACACATGCACACAGCCCGCATAGGAACATAGTGCGCAGCCTGCATTGGATGGCTAAGTCGGCGGTCTTGCATGGTGTGAGATGGGAAGCCATGCCAGCACGCCGCCATGGATGTTACAATTAAGTAGTGTAGGTCAGGCGTAGAGAAAATGGAAGTTTTTCAAATAAATATTACAACTATTGTTTAATAGGCAAACATCACATGTAGAAGTTTGTATGATATACCTTCCTGGTACTTTATCTAAATTAGAAGCAAATTGTTTGAAGATTACTTCTACCTAAATGGCAGAAAATGCACCTATCTTGGTGATGGATAGGACAGCTTGAGGGGATATGGAGGAGGCTGTTTTTTGATAGGTGTCATTTAAACATTTTGCTAATAATTTATGGAAAGTATCATATTTTTCTAACTATTAAACTCACCTTAATTTAAAACACACCCCAGGTTAAATTTCCTGGAGGTGTAAATTTGTGGAGGATTTGATAATACTACCTTTAATGAGATGGGCCAGATACAGGACGGGATGGGTCTGATACGGGACGGGCCAGATTCAGGACGGGCCGGGCCAGATACAGGACGGGACCGACCGACCAGATACAGGATGGGATGGGCCAGAAACAGGACGGAATGTGCTAGAGACATTAAGGGACAGGCCATAGACAGGATGGTTCGGGCCAGAGACAGGATGGGACGGGTCAGATACATGACGGGAAGGGCTAGAAACGTGACGAGCCAGATATGGGACGGTATGGGCCAGATATGGGACAGCCCAGATACATGACGGGACAGGCCAGATTTAGGACGGTACGGACCAGATACGGGACGGGACGGGCCAGATACGGGACGGGTCAGATGCGGGATGGGCCAGATACGGGACAGGCCAGATACAGGACGGGCTAGATACGGGACAGGCCGGGCAGGGACAGGACGTGCCAGATACGGGACTGGTCAGATATGAAACGGGCCAGATACTGGACGGGATGGGCCAGATGCAGGGCGGACCAAATACGGGACGAGACGGGCCAGAACTGGGCCAAACACAGGAAGGGATGGGCCAGAGACGGGACGGGACGGGCCAAAGACTGGACGGGACGGGCCAGAGAAGGGACGGGCAAGAGACTGGATTGGACAGGCCAGAGATAGCGACGGACCGGCCAGAGACAGGACGGGACAGGCCAGAGACAGGACGACATGGGAAGGGACTGGCCAGATACAGGAAGGGACAGTCCAGATACGCGACAGGACATGCCAGATGCGGAACGGGCCAGATACGAGACGGGACGGGCCAGATATATGACGGGACGACGCAGAGATAGGATGGGACGGGCCAGAAATAGGACGGGGCGAGCTATACATTATGGGACGGGAAATAGACAGGACGGGACGGACCAGAGAGGGTACGTGACGGGCCAGATACAGGACAGGACGAGCCAGAGAAAGTACGGGATGGGCCAGAAACAGTTCGGGACAAGCTATACATTATGGGACGGGCCATAGACAGGACTGGACGGGCCAGAGACAAGACGGAACGGGACAGATACAGGAAAAGACGGGCCAAAGACAGGACGGGATGGCCCAGATACAGTACGGGACAGGCCACATACAGGACGGTACAGGCCAAATAGTGTGCAGCCTGCTTTGGTGGGTATGTCGGCGGTCTTGCATGGTGTGAGATGGGAAGCCATGCCAGCACGCCGCCATAGATGTTACAATTAAGTAGTGTAGGTCAGGCGTAGAGAAAATGGAAGTTTTTCAAATAAATATTACAACTATTGTTTAATAGGCAAACATCACATGTAGAGTTTGCATGATATACCTTCCTAGTACTTTATCTAAATTAGAAGCAAATTGAAGATTACTTCTACCTAAATGGCAGAAAATGCACCTATCTTGGTGATGGATAGGACAGCTTGAGGGGATATGGAGGAGGTTGTTTTTTTGATAGGTGTCATTTAAACATTTTGCTAATAATTTATGGAAAGTATCATATTTTTCTAACTATTGAACTCACCTTAATTTATAACACACCCCAGATTAAAGTTCCTTTATGTGTAAATTTGTGGAGGATTTGATAATACTACCTTTAATGGGATGGGCCAGATACAGGACGGGACGGGCCAGATACGGAATGGGCCAGATACAGGACGGGCCAGAGACAGGACCGGACGGATCACGCCAGAGACATGACGAGACGGGCCAGAGACAGGACTGGACAGGCCAAAGACAGGATGAGACTGGCTGGAGATAGGACGGACCGAGGCGTACCAGAGACAGGACGGGACGGGCTAGAGACGGGGCGACAGATAGTGGACGGGACGGTCCAGATACAGGACAGTCCAGGGACAGGACGGGCCAGAGCAGGACGGGACTGGTCAGAGGCAGGACAGGACCGATCAGGCCAGAGACAGGACGGGACGGGCAAGAGAGAGGACGGGACGGGCAAGAGAGAGGACGGGACGGGCCAAAGAGAGGACGGGATGGACAAGAGATGGGATGGGCAAGAGACAGGATTGGACAGGCCAGAGATAGCACCGAACGGGCCAGAGACATGACGGGACAGGCCAGAGACAGGACGGGACGGGCCAGAGACAGGACGAGATGGGAAGGGACAGGCCAGATATGGGACAGGACAGGCTAGATGCGGGACGGGCCAGATACGAGATGGGACGGGCCAGATACAGGACGGGACGAGCCAGAGATAGGATGGGACGGGCCAGAAACAGGACTTCACGAGCTATACATTATGGGAAGGGAAATAGACAGGATGGGACGGGCCAGAGACGGTACAGGATGTGCCAGATACAGGACAGGACTAGCCAGTGACAGGACGGGACGGGCCAGAAACAGGACGGGACAAGCTATACATTATGGGACCGTCCAGAGACCGGACGGGACGGTCCAGATACAGGATAAGACGGGCCAGAGACAGGACAGGATGTCCCAGATACAGTACGGGACAGGCCACATACAGGACGGTCCGGGCCAAAAATGAGACGGGCCAGATACAGGACGACATGGGCCAGATACGGGACGGGCCAGATATGGGACAGGACAGGCTAGATATGGGATGAACCATGGACAGGATGGAATGGGCCAGATACGAGATGGCCAGATACGGGACGGGCCACATACTGAATGGGCATGGACACATACGGGACGGGCCAGATAGGGACTGGTTGGGTCACATACAGGACAGGACGTGCCAGAGACGGGAAGGGACGAGGCGGGCCAGATACGGGATGAGATGGGCCAGATAAGGGACAGCCAGATACGGGACGGGATGGTCAGATACGGGACTAAACGGGTCAGATATGGGACTGGACGGACCAGATACGGGACGGGGCGGGTTAGACATTACAGGACAGGACATAGACAGAATGGGAGGGGTCAGGGACAGGCTGAGACTGGCCAGAGACAGGATGTGACGGGCCAGAGACGGGACGGGTTAGAGATGGGACGGGTCAGATACAGGACTGGGGACACATTAGGAATGCGTGCACTGATCCTTTAAGAATCAGGAAGTGCTGCTGCTACCGCCCTCAACAAGCAACCAAGACACATGCACACAGACAGCATAGGAACATAGTGCGCAGCCTCCATTGGTGGGTAAGTCGGCGGTCTTGCATGGTGTGAGATGGGAAGCCATGCCAGCATGCCGCCATGGATGTTACAATTAAGTAGTGTAGGTCAGGCGTAGAGAAAATGGAAGTTTTGCAAATAAATATTACAACTATTATTTAATAGGCAAACATCACATGTAGTGTTTGCATGATATACTTTCCTGGTACTTTATCTAAATTAGAAGCAAATTGTTTGAAGATTACTTCTACCTAAATGGCAGAAAATGCACCTATCTTGGTGATGGATATGACTGCTTGAGGGGATATGGAGGAGGCTGTTTTTGATAGGTGTAATTTAAACATTTTGCTAATAATTTATGGAAAGAATCATATTTTTCTAACTATTGAACTCACCTTAATTTAAAACACACCCCAGGTTAAATTTCCTGGAGGTGTAAATTTGTGGAGGATTTGATAATACTACCTTTAATGGGATGGGCCAGATACAGGACGGGACAGGAAAGATACGGGATGAGCCAGACACAGGACGGGCCAGATACAGGACGGGCCAGAGACAGGACCGGACGGGACACGCCAGAGACAGGACGAGACGGGTTATAGACAGGACGGGACGGACTAAATACAGGATGAGACTGGCCGGAGATAGCACGGACCGAGGCGTGCCAGAGACAGGACGGGACGGGCTAGAGACGGGGCGACCAGATACAGGATGGGACGGTCCAGATACAGGACGGTCCAGGGACGGGACGGGCCAGAGCAGAACGGGACTGGCCAAAGGCAGGACAGGACAGGTCGGGCCAGAGACAGGACGAGACAGGCCAAATACAGGACGGGACGGACCAGAGATGGGACGGGCAAGAGACAGGATTGGACAGGCCAGAGATAGCATCGGACGGGCCATACCATAGACAGGACGGGGCAGGCCAGAGACAGGACGAGATGGGAAGGGACTGGCCAGATACAGGAAGGGACAGGCCAGATACAGGACAGGACAGGCCAGATGCGGGACGGGCCAGATACGAGATGGGACGGGCCAGATACAGGACGGAACGGGCCAGAAACAGGACAGGATGAGTCAGAGACAGGACGGGACGGGCCAGAAACAGGACAGGACAAGCTATACTTTATCGGACAGGCCAGAGACCGGACGGGACGGTCCAGATACAGGAAAAGACAGGCCAGAGACTGGACGGGATGGCCCAGATACAGTACGGGACAGGCCAGATACAGGACGGTACGGGCAAAATATGGGACGGGCCAGATACAGGACGACATGGGCCAGATACGGGACGGGCCAGATATGGGACAGGACATGCTAGATATGGGATGAGCCATGGACAGGATGGGATGGGCCAGATACGAGATGGCCAGATACGGGACGGGCCAGATACTGAATGGGCCTGGCCACATACGGGACGGGCCAGATAGGGACTGGTTGGGTCAGATACGGGACAGGAAGTGCCAGAGACGGGAAAGGATGAGGCGGGCCAGATACGTGATGAGATGGGCCAGATAAGGGATAGCCAGATACGGGACGGGATGGTCAGATACGGGACCAAACGGGTCAGATATGGGACTGGACGGACCAGATACGGGACGGGGCGGGTTAGACATTACAGGACGGGCCATAGACAGGATGGGAGGGGCCAGGGACAGGCTGGGACGGGCCAGAGACAGAACGGGACGGCCAGAGACGGGACGGGCCAGAGACGGGATGGATCAGATGCAGGACTGGGGACACATTA
The DNA here is from genome assembly GCF_046119375.1 of Phyllobates terribilis. NCBI lineage: Eukaryota > Metazoa > Chordata > Amphibia > Anura > Dendrobatidae > Phyllobates > Phyllobates terribilis. Next base: position 72,254 of record NW_027364108.1, on the reverse strand, counting down.
GGAATGCGTGCACTGTTCCTTTAAGAATCAGGAAGTGCTGCCGCTTCCGCCCTCAACAAGCAGCCAAGACACATGTACACAGCCAGCATAGGAACATAGTGCGCAGCCTGCATTGGTGGGTAAGTCGACGGTCTTGCATGGTGTGAGATGGGAAGCCATGCCAGCTTGCCGCCAGGGATGTTACCATTAAGTAGTGTAGGTCAGGTGCTGAGAAAATGGAAGTTTTGCAAATAAATATTACAACTATTATTTAATAGGCAAACATCACATGTAAAGTTTGCATGATATACCTTCCTAGTACTTTATCTAAATTAGAAGCAAATTGAAGATTACTTCTGCCTAAATGGCAGAAAATGCACCTATCTTGGTGATGGATAGGACAGCTTGAGGGGATATGGAGGAGGCTGATTTTTGATAGGTGTCATTTAAACATATTGCTAATAATTTATGGAAAGTATCATATTATTCTAACTATTGAACTCACCTTAATTTAAAACACACCCCAGGTTAAATTTGCTGGAGGTGTAAATTTGTGGAGGATTTGATAATACTACCTTTAGTGGGATGGGCCAGATACAGGACGAGACAGGCCAGATACGTGACGGAATGAGCCAGATACAGGACAGGCCAGAAATAGGACCGGACGGGCCGTGCTTGAAAAAGGACGGGACGGGCCAGAGACGGAGCGACTAGATACAGGACGGGCCAGATACGGGACAGGCTGGGCCAGGGATAGGACGTGCTAGATACGGGACTGGCCAGATATGGAACGGGCCAGATACTGGACGGGATGGGCCAGATACGGGATGAGATGGGCTAGATAAGGGAAAGCCCGATACGGGACAGGATGGTCAGAAACGGGACTAAACGGGTGAGATATGGACTGGACGGACCAGATACAGGAAGGGGCGGGTTAGACATTAGAGTACGGGCCATAGACAGGATGGGATGGGCCAGGGACAGGCTGGGATGGGCCAGAGACGGGACGGGTCAGATACAGGACTGGGGACACATTAGGAATGCACACAGCCAGCATAGGAACATAGTGCGCAGCCTGCATTGGTGGGTAAGTCGGCGGTCTTGCATGGTGTGAGATGGGAAGCCATGCCAGCACGCCGCCAGGGATGTTACAATTAAGTAGTGTAGGTCAGGTGTAGAGAAAATGGAAGTTTTGCAAATAAATATTACAATTATTGTTTAATAGGCAAACATCACATGTAGAGTTTGCATGATATACCTTCCTAGTACTTTATCTAAATTAGAAGCAAATTGTTTGAAGATTACTTCTACCTAAATGGCAGAAAATGCACCTATCTTGGTGATGGATAGGACAGCTTGAGGGGATATGGAGGAGGCTGTTTTTTGATAGGTGTCATTTAAACATTTTGCTAATAATTTATGGAAAGTATCATATTTTTCTAACTATTGAACTCACCTTAATTTAAAACACACCCCAGGTTAAATTTCCTGGAGGTGTAAATTTGTGGAGGATTTGATAATACTACCTTTAATGGGATGGGCCAGATACAGGACGGGACAGGCCAGATACGTGACGGGATGGGCCAGATGCAGGACAGGCCAGAGACAGGACCGGACGGGACGTGCCTGACAAAGGACGGGACGGGCCAGAGACGGGCCGACCAGATACAGGACAGGACGGTCCAGATACAGGACGGGCCAGGGACGGGACAGACCAGAGCAGGACGGGACTGGCCAGAGGCAGGCCAGGACCAGTCAGGCCAGAGACAGGACGGGATGGGCCAGATACAGGAAGGAACGGGCCAGATGCGGGACGGGCCAGATTCAAGACGGGATGGGCCAGAGACAGGACGGGACGGGCCAGATACAGGAAGGAACGGGCCAGATGCGGGACGGGCCAGATTCAAGACGGGATGGGCCAGAGACAGGAAAGGATGGGACGGGCCAGATACAGGAAGGGACAGGCCAGATTCAGGACGGGATGGGCCAGAGACAGGACGGAATGTGCTAGAGACATTATGGGATAGGCCATAGACAGGACAGGTCGGGCCAGAGACAGGATGGAACGTGCCAGATACATGACGGGATGGGGCAGAAACGTGACGAGCCAGAAATGGGACGGTATGGGCCAGATATGGGACAGGCCAGATACATGATGGGACGGGCCAGATACAGGACGGTACGGACCAGATACGGGACGGGACGGGCCAGATACGGGACGGGTCAGATGCGGGACGGGCCAGATACGGGACAGGCCAGATACAGGACGGGCCAGATACGAGACAGGCCGGGCCAGGGACAGGACGTGCCAGATACGGGATTGGCAGATATGGAACGGGCCAGATGCTGGACGGGATGGGCCAGATACAGGGCGGGCCAGATACGGGACGAGACGTGCCAAAGACTGGACGGGATGGGCCAGAGAAGGGACGGGCAAGAGACAGGATTGGACAGGCCAGAGATAGCACCGGACGGGCCATAGACAGGACGAGACAGGCCAGAGACAGGATGAGATGGGAAGGGACTGGCCAGATACAGGAAGGGACAGGCCAGATACGGGACAGGATAGGCCAGATGCGGGACGTGCCAGATAAGAGACGGGACGGGCCAGATATAGGACGAGACGAGGCAGAGATAGGATGGGACGGGCCAGAACAGGACCGGACGAGCTATATATTATGGGACGTGAAATAGACAGGACGGGACGGGCCAGAGACGGTAGGCGATGAGCCAGATACAGGACAGGACGAGCCAGAGACAGTACGGGACGGGCCAGAAGCAGGACGGGACAAGCTATACATTATGGGACGTGAAATAGACAGGACGGGACGGGCCAGAAACAGGACAGTACGAGCCATAGACAGGACGGGACGGGCCAGAGACAAGATGGAACAGGACAGGTACAGGAAAAGACGGGCCAAAAACAGGACGGGATGGCCCAGATACAGTACGGGACAGGCCAGATACAGGACTGTACGGGCCAAATAGTGCGCAGCCTGCATTGGATGGCTAAGTCGGCAGTCTTGCATGGTGTGAGATGGGAAGCCATGCCAGCACGCCGCCATGGATGTTACAATTAAGTAGTGTAGGTCAGGCGTAGAGAAAATGGAAGTTTTTCAAATAAATATTACAACTATTGTTTAATAGGCAAACATCACATGTAGAGTTTTCATGATATACCTTCCTAGTACTTTATCTAAATTAGAAGCAAATTGTTTGAAGATTACTTCTACCTAAATGGCAGAAAATGCACCTATCTTGGTGATGGATAGGACAGCTTGAGGGGATATGGAGGAGGCTGTTTTTTGATAGGTGTCATTTAAACATTTTGCTAATAATTTATGGAAAGTATCATATTTTTCTAACTATTGAGCTCACCTTAATTTAAAGCACAGAGGACGGCACGGGCCAAAGACCAGATGGGACGGGCCAAAGACCGGATGGGACGGGCCAGAGACCGGATGGGACGGGCCAGAGACCGACGGGGCGGGCCAGAGACCGGACGGGACATATACAGGACGGGACAGGCCAGAGACGAGGCGGGCCAGATACAGGATGGGGCAGATACAGGATGGGCCAGGGACGGGCCACTGCAGTACCGGACGGGTCAGAGCCAGGACAGGACGGGTCGGGCCAGAGACAGGACGGGACGGGCCAGAAACAGGACAAGACGGGCCAGAGGCAAGACGAGATGGGCCAGAGACAGGACGAGCCAGAGATAGGACAGGACGGGCCAAATACGGGATGGTACGGGCCAGAAATGGGACGGCACGGGCCAGATACATGACGGGACGGGCCAGATACATGACGAGATGGAACAGATACGGAACAGGACGGGCCAGATACGGGACGAGCCAGATACGGGACAGGCCAATTACGGGATGGGGCAGATATGGGACGGGGCAGATACGGGACGGTACAGATACAGGACGGGCCAGAGATACAGGACGGGCCAGAGACAGGAATAGGACGGACCATAGACAGGACTGGACGGGCCAGAGACGAGATGGGTCAGATACAGGACTGGGGACACATTAGGAATGCGTGCACTGTTCCTTTAAAAATCAGGAAGTGCTGCCGCTGTCGCCCTCAACAAGCAGCCAAGACACATGCACACAGCCAGCAGAGGAACACAGTGTGCAGCCTGGATTGGTGGGTAAGTCGGCGGTCTTGCATGGTGTGAGATGGGAAGCCATGCCAGCACGCCGCCAGGGATGTTACAATTAAATAGTGTAGGACAGGCATAGAGAAAATGGAAGTTTTGCAAATAAATATTACAACTATTGTTTAATAGGCAAACATCACATGTAGAGTTTGCATGATATACCTTCCTGGTACTTTATCTAAATTAGAAGCAAATTGTTTGAAGATTACTTCTACCTAAATGGCAGAAAATGCACCTATCTTGGTGATGGATAGGACAGCTTGAGGGGATATGGAGGAGGCTGTTTTTTAATAGGTGTCATTTAAACATTTTGCTAATAATTTATAGAAAGTATCATACTTTTCTAACTATTGAGCTCACCTTAATTTAAAGCACAAAGGACGGCACGGGCCAAAACCAGATGGAACGGGCCAAAGACCGGATGGGATGGGCCAAAGACCGGATGGGACGGGCCAAAGACCGGATGGGACGGGCCAGAGACAGGACGGGACGGGGCGGGCCAGAGACAGGACGGGACATATACAGGACGGGATGGGCCAGATACAGGATGGGCCAGATACAGTATGGGCCAGGGACGGGCCACTGCAGTACCAGACGGGTCTGAGGCAGGACAGGACGGGTCGGGCCAGAGACAGGACGGGACGGGACAGAGATAGGACAAGACGGGCCAGAGACAGAACGAGATGGGCCAGAGACAGAACGAGCCGGAGATAGGACAGGACGGGCCAGAGAAAGGACGGGACTAGCTAGAAACAGGAAGGGACGGGCCAGATACGGGACGGGCCAGATACAGGACGGGACAGGCGAGAGACAGGATGGGATGGGCCAGATATGGGTCGGGAGAGACCAGATACGTGACGGGACCCGACAGGATAGACACGGGACGGTACAAGCCAGATACGCGACGGGCCAGATACAAGATGGGACTAGATGGGCCAGATACAGGATGGTACGGAACGGGCCAGATGCAGGAGGGGACGGTCCGAGTACAGGATGGGACAGGCCAGATAGAGAACTGCACGGGATGGGCCAGAGACAGGACTGGACGGGCCAGAGATAGGATGAGACAGGCCAGATACGGGACGGGACAGGAAAGATACGGAACAGGACGTGCCAGATACAAGATGGTACGGGCCAGATACAGGACGGTACGGGCCAGATACAGAACTGTATGGGACGGGCCAGAGACAGGAGGGGATGGGCCGGGTACAGGATGGGACGGGCCAGATACGGAACTGCACGGTTCGGGCCAGAGACAGGACTGGACGGGCCAGAGACAGGATGGGATAGGCCAGATACGGGATGGGGCAGGCCAGATACGGGACAAGACGGGCCAGATACAGGATGGTACGGGCCAGATATGGGACGGTATGGGCCAGATACATGATGGGACGGGCCAGATACAGGACGAGACAGACCAGATACAGAACAGGACGGGCCAGATACGGGACAAGCCAGATACGGGACAGGTCATATATGGGATGGGGCAGATATGGGACGGTACAGATACGGGACGTGCCAGCGACAGGACGGGCCAGATACTGGACGGGATGGGCTAGATACGGGGCGGGCCAGATACGGGACGATACTAGCCAGAGACAGGATGGGACTGGCTAGAGACAGGATGGGATGAGCCAAAGACAGGACGGGTCAGAGACAGGATGGGACGAGCCAAAGACAGGACGGGAGGGGCCAGACACAGGACTGGACAGGCCAGAGACAGAACGGGACGGGCAAGACACAGGACTGGACAGGCCAGAGACAGGACGGAACGGGCCAGATACAGGACGGGACTGGCTAGATACGGGACAGGACCGGCCAGATACTGGACAGGTCAGATACGGGACAGGATGGGCCAGATTCAGGACGGGACGAGATGGGCCAGATACAAGACGGTACGGGACGGGTCAGATACAGGACGGGACGGGCTAGATACGGAACGGGCCAAATACAGGATGGGACGGGCCAGAGACAGGATGGGCGGGCTTGACATTACTGGCCGGGCCATAGACAGAATGGCCAGATACAGGACGGTACTGCCCAGATATGGGACGGCACGGGCCAGATACGCGATGGGACGGGCCAGATACGGGATGGGCCAGATACGGGACGGTCCAGATATGAGACGGGCCAGATATGGGACAGGACGGGCCAGATACGACATGAACCAGGGATGGGAAAGGACAGAAACTGAACGGGATGTGCCATTTATGGTGATGGGCCAGATACGTGACACGCTGGGCCATATACGGGACGGGCCAGATACGGGACTGGTTGGGCCATATACGGGATAGGACGGGCTAGATAGTGAAGGGACGAGACGTGCCAGATAAGAGATGGGCCAGATACGGGACTGGACTGGCCAGATATGGGACTGGACTGGCCAGATACGGGACTTGTCGGGTCAGATATGGGACTAAGCAGGCCAGATATGGGACGGACGGGCTAGACATTACAGGACGGGCCATAGACAGGAGGGGAGGGGCCAGGGACAGCACGGGACGGGCCAGAGACAGGTCAGGACGGTACGGGCCAAATATGGGACGGGCCAGATACAGGACGACATGGGCCAGATACGGGACAAGCCAGATATGGGACAGGAGAGGCTAGATATGGGATGAGCCATGGACAGGATGGGATGGGGCTGATACGAGATGGCCAGATACGGGACGGGCCAGATAGGGACTGGTATGGTCAGATACGGGACAGGACGTGCCAGAGACGGGAAGGGACGAGATGGGCCAGATAAGGGACAGCCAGATACGGGACTAAACAGGTCAGATATGGGACTGGACGGACCAGATACGGGAAGGGGCGGGTTAGACATTACAGGACGTGCCATAGACAGGATGGGAGGGGCCAGGGACAGGCAAGAGACAGGACGGGACGGGCCAGAGACCGGGACGGGCCAGAGATGGGACGGGTGAGATGCAGGACTGGGGACACATTAGGAATGCGTGCACTGTTCCTTTAAGAATCAGGAAGTGCTGCCGCTACAGCCCTCAACAAGCAGCCAAGACACATGCACACAGCCAGCATAAGAACATAGTGCGCAGCCTGCATTGGTGGATAAGTCGGCGGTCTTGCATGGTGTGAGATGGGAAGCCATGCCAGCACGCCGCCATGGATGTTACAATTAAGTAGTGTAGGTCAGGTGTAGAGAAAATGGAAATTTTGCAAATAAATATTACAACTATTGTTTAATAGGCAAACATCACATGTAGAGTTTGCATGATATACCTTCCTGGTACTTTATCTAAATTAGAAGCAAATTGTTTGAAGATTACTTCTACCTAAATGGCAGAAAATGCACCTATCTTGGTGATGGATAGGACAGCTTGAGGGGATATGGAGGAGGCTGTTTTTTTGATAGGTGTCATTTAAACATTTTGCTAATAATTTATGGAAAGTATCATATTTTTCTAACTATTGAACTCACCTTAATTTAAAACACACCCCAGGTTAAAGTTCCTTTATGTGTAAATTTGTGGAGGATTTGATAATACTACCTTTAATGGGATGGGCCAGATACAGGACGGAACAGGCCAGATACGGAATGGGCCAGATACAGGACGGGCCAGAGTCAGGACCGGACGGGACGATCCAGAGACATGACAAGACGGGCCAGAGACATTACGGGACGGGCCGGAGATAGGACGGACTGAGGCGTGCCAGAGACAAGACTGGACGGGCTAGAAACGGGGCGACAGATACAGGACAGGACGGTCCAGATACAGGACAGTCCAGGGATGGGACGGGACAGAGCAGTACGGGACTGGTCTGAGGTAGGACAGGACAGGTCGGGCCAGAGACAGGAGGGGACGGGCAAGAGAGAGGACGGGACGGGCAAAAGAGAGGACGGGACGTTCCAGAGACAGGACGTGATGGGCCAAAGACAGGACGGGACAGACCAGAGATGGGACAGGCAAGAGACAGGATTGGACAGGCCAGAGGTAGCACCGGACGGGTCAGAGACAGGATGGGACAGGCCAGAGACAGAACGGGACAGGCCAGAGACAGGACGAGATGGGAAGGGACTGGCCAGATACAGGAAGGGACAGGCCAGATATGGGACAGGACAGGCCAGATGCGGGACGGGCCAGATACGAGATGGGACGGGCCAGATACAGGACGAGACGAGCCAGAGATAGGACAGGACGGGCCAGAAACAGGACTGGACGAGCAATACATTATGGGACGGGAAATAGACAGGATGGGACGGGCCAGAGACGGTACGGGACGTGCCAGATACAGGACAGGACGAGCAAGTGACAGGACGGGACGGGCCAGAAACAGGACAGGACATGCTATACATTATGAGACCGTCCAGAGACTGGACGGGACGGTCCAGATACAGGAAAAGACGGGCCAGAGACAGGATGGGATGGCCCAGATACAGTACGGGGTGACCAGATACAGGACGGGACGGTTCAGATACAGGATGGGCCAGGGACGGGACGGACCAGAGCAGGACGAGACTGGCCAGAGGCAGGACTGGACCGGTCAGGCCAGAGACAGGACGGGACGGGCCAGATACAGGAAGGGACGGGCCAGATACGGGACGGGCCAGATTCAAGACGGGATGGGCCAGAGATAGGACGTGATGGGACGGGCCAGATACAGGAAGGGACGGGCCATATACTGGACGTGCCACATTCAGGACGGGACGGGCCAGATACAGGACGGGACGGGCCAGATACAGGACGGGACCGACCAGATACAGGACGGGATGGGCCAGAGACAGGACGGAATGTGCTAGAGACATTACGGGACAGGCCATAGACAGGACGGGTCGGGCCAGAGACAGGATGGGACAGGCCAGATTCATGACGGGATGGGCCAGAAACGTGACGAGCCAAATATCGGACGGTATGGGACAGATATGGGACAGCCCACATACATTACGGGACGGGCCAGATACAGGACGGTACGGACCAAATACGTGACGGGACGGGCCAGATACGGGACGGGTCAGATGCGGGACGGGCCAGATACGGGACAGGCCAGATACAGGACGGGCCAGATACGGGACAGGCTGGGCCAGGGACAGGACGTGCCAGATACGGGACAGGCCAGATATGGAACGGGCCAGATACTGGATGGGATGGGCCAGATACAGGGCGGGCCAGATACAGGACGAAACGGACCAGAGCTGCGCCAGAGACAGGAAGGGATGGGCCAGAGACAGGACAGGACGGGCCAAAGACTGGACCGGATGGGCCAGAGACGGGACGGGTAAGAGACAGGATTGGACATGCCAGAGATAGCACCGGACGGGCCAGAGACAGGACGGGACAGGCCAGAGACAGGACAAGATGGGAAGGGACTGGCCAGATACAGGAAGGGACAGGCCAGATACGGCACAGGACAGGCCAGTTGCGGGACGGGCCAGATACGAGACGGGATGGGCCATATATAGGACGGGATGAGGCAGAGATAGGATGGGACGGGCCAGAAACAGGACGGGACGAGCTATACATTATGGGACGGGAAATAGACAGGACGGGACGGGCCATAGACGGTACGCGACGGGCCAGATACAGGACAGGACGAGCCAGAGACAGTACGTGACGGGCCAGAAACAGGACGGGACAAGCAATACATTATGGTACGGGCCATATACAGGACGGGACGGGCCAGAGACAAGACGGAACGGGACAGATACAGGAAAAGACTGGCCAAAGACAGGACTGTACGGGCCAAATAGTGCGCAGCCTGCATTGGTGGGTAAGTCGGCTCTCTTGCATGGTGTGAGATGGGAAGCCATGCCACAACGCCGCCATGGATGTTACAATTAAGTAGTGTAGGTCAGGCATAGAGAAAATGGAAGTTTTGTAAATAAATATTACAACTATTGTTTACTAGGCAAACATCACATGTAGAGTTTGTATGATATACCTTCCTAGTGCTTTATCTAAATTAGAAGCAAATTGTTTGAAGATTACTTCTACCTAAATGGTAGAAAATGCACCTATCTTGGTGATGGATAGGACAGCTTGAGGGGATATGGAGGAGGCTGTTTTTTGATAGGTGTCATTTCAACATTTTGCTAATAATTTATGGAAAGTATCATATTTTTCTAACTATTGTACTCACCTTAATTTAAAACACACCCCAGGTTAAATTTCCTGGAGGTTTAAATTTGTGGAGGATTTGATAATACTACCTTTAATGGGATGGGCCAGATACAGGACGGGACAGGCCAGATACGTGACGGGATGGGCCAGATGCAGGACAGGCCAGAGACAGGACCGGACGGGACGTGCCTGAGAAAGGACGGGACGGGCCAGAGACGAGGCGACCAGATACAGGACGGGACGGTCCAGATACAGGATGGGCGAGGGACGGGACGGACCAGAGCAGGACGGGACTGGCCAGAGGCAGGACAGGAACAGTTAGGCCAGAGACAGGTCGGGACGGGCCTGATACAGGAAGGGACGGGCCAGATACGGGACGGGCCAGATTCAAGACAGGATGGGCCATAGACAGGACAGGATGGGACGGGCCCGATACAGGAAGGGACGGGCCAGATACGGGACGGGCCAGATTCAGGATGGGACGGGCCAGATACAGGACGGGACCGACCAGATACAAGACAGGATGGGCCAGAGAGAGGACGGAATGTGCTAGAGACATTAAGGAATAGGCCATACACAGGACGGGTCGAGCCAGAGACAGGATGGGACGGGCCAGATACATGACGGGATGGGCCAGAAACGTGACGAGCCAGGTATGGGACGGGACGGGCCAGATACAGGACGGTACGGACCAAATACGGGACGGGACGGGCCAGATACGGGACGGGTCAGATGCGGGACGGGCCAGATACGGGACAGGCCAAATACAGGACGGGCCAGATACGGGACAGGCCGGGCCAGGGACAGGACGTGCCAGATACGGGACAGGCCAGATATGGAACGTGCCAGATACTAGACGGGATGGGTCAGATATGGGACAGCCCAGATACATGATGGGGCGGGCCAGATACGGGATGGGATGGGCCAGATACTGGACGGGTCAGATGCGGGATGGGCCAGATACGGGACAGGACAGATACAGGACGGGCCAGATACGGGACAGGCCGGGCCAGGGACAGGACGTGCCAGATACGGGACAGGCCAGATATGGAACGTGCCAGATACTAGACGGGATGGGCCAGATATCGGGCGGGCCAGATATGGGACGAGACGGGCCAGAGCTGGGCCAGAGACAGGAAGGGATGGGCCAGAGACAGGACAGGACGGGCCAAAGACTGGACCGGACGGGCCAGAGACGGGACGGGCAAGAGACAGGATTGGACAGGCCAGAGATAGCACCAGACGTGCCAGAGACAGGACGAGATGGGAAGGGACTGGCCAGATACAGGAAGGGACAGGCCAGATACGGGACAGGACAGGCCAGATGCGGGACGGGCTATATACGAGACGGGACGGGCCAGATATAGGACGGGACGAGGCAGAGATAGGATGGGACGGGCCAGAAACAGGATGGGACGAGCTATGCGTTATGGGACGGTAAATAGAAAGGACGGGACGGGCCAGAGACGGTACGCGATGGGCCAGATATAGGACAGGACGAGCCAGAGACAGTACGGGACGGGCCAGAAACAGGACGGGACAAGCAATACATTATGGGTCGGGCCAGAGACAGGATGGGACAGGCCAGATTCATGACGGGATGGGCCAGAAACGTGACGAGCCAAATATGGGACGGTATGGGACAGATATGGGACAGCCCACATACATTACGGGACGGGCCAGATACAGGACGGTACGGACCAAATACGGGACGGGACGGGCCAGATACGGGACGGGTCAGATGCGGGACAGGCCAGATACGGGACAGGCCAGATACAGGACGGGCCAGATACGGGACAGGCTGGGCCAGGGACAGGACGTGCCAGATACGGGACAGGCCAGATATGGAACGGGCCAGATACTGGATGGGATGGGCTAGATACAGGGCGGGCCAGATACAGGACGAGACGGACCAGAGCTGCGCCAGAGACAGGAAGGGATGGGCCAGAGACAGGACAGGACGGGCCAAAGACTGGACCGGACGGGCCAGAGACGGGACGGGTAAGAGACAGGATTGGACATGCCAGAGATAGCACCGGACGGGCCAGAGACAGGACGGGACAGGCCAGAGACAGGACAAGATGGGAAGGGACTGGCCAGATACAGGAAGGGACAGGCCAAATACGGGACAGGACAGGCCAGTTGCAGGACGGGCCAGATACGAGACGGGATGGGCCATATATAGGACGGGATGAGGCAGAGATAGGATGGGACGGGCCAGAAACAGGACGGGACGAGCTATACATTATGGGACGGGAAATAGACAGGACGGGACGGGCCATAGACGGTACGCGACGGGCCAGATACAGGACAGGACGAGCCAGAGACAGTACGTGACGGGCCAGAAACAGGACGGGACAAGCAATACATTATGGGACGGGCCATATACAGGACGGGACGGGCCAGAGACAAGACGGAACGGGACAGATACAGGAAAAGACTGGCCAAAGACAGGACTGTACGGGCCAAATAGTTCGCAGCCTGCATTGGTGGGTAAGTCGGCGGTCTTGCATGGTGTGAGATGGGAAGCCATGCCACAACGCCGCCATGGATGTTACAATTAAGTAGTGTAGGTCAGGCATAGAGAAAATGGAAGTTTTGTAAATAAATATTACAACTATTGTTTACTAGGCAAACATCACATGTAGAGTTTGCATGATATACCTTCCTAGTGCTTTATGTAAATTAGAAGCAAATTGTTTGAAGATTACTTCTACCTAAATGGTAGAAAATGCACCTATCTTGGTGATGGATAGGACAGCTTGAGGGGATATGGAGGAGGCTGTTTTTTGATAGGTGTCATTTCAACATTTTGCTAATAATTTATGGAAAGTATCATATTTTTCTAACTATTGTACTCACCTTAATTTAAAACACACCCCAGGTTAAATTTCCTGGAGGTTTAAATTTGTGGAGGATTTGATAATACTACCTTTAATGGGATGGGCCAGATACAGGACGGGACAGGCCAGATACGTGACGGGATGGGCCAGATGCAGGACAGGCCAGAGACAGGACCGGACGGGACGTGCCTGAGAAAGGACGGGACGGGCCAGAGACGAGGCGACCAGATACAGGACGGGACGGTCCAGATACAGGATGGGCGAGGGACGGGACGGACCAGAGCAGGACGGGACTGGCCAGAGGCAGGACAGGAACAGTTAGGCCAGAGACAGGTCGGGACGGGCCTGATACAGGAAGGGACGGGCCAGATACGGGACGGGCCAGATTCAAGACAGGATGGGCCATAGACAGGACGGGACCGACCAGATACAAGACAGGATGGGCCAGAGAGAGGACGGAATGTGCTAGAGACATTAAGGAATAGGCCATACACAGGACGGGTCGAGCCAGAGACAGGATGGGACGGGCCAGATACATGACGGGATGGGCCAGAAACGTGACGAGCCAGATATGGGACGGGACGGGCCAGATACAGGACGGTACGGACCAAATACGGGACGGGACGGGCCAGATACGGGACGGGTCAGATGCGGGACGGGCCAGATACGGGACAGGCCAAATACAGGACGGGCCAGATACGGGACAGGCCGGGCCAGGGACAGGACGTGCCAGATACGGGACAGGCCAGATATGGAACGTGCCAGATACTAGACGGGATGGGTCAGATATGGGACAGCCCAGATACATGATGGGGCGGGCCAGATACGGGATGGGATGGGCCAGATACTGGACGGGTCAGATGCGGGATGGGCCAGATACGGGACAGGACAGATACAGAACGGGCCAGATACGGGACAGGCCGGGCCAGGGACAGGACGTGCCAGATACGGGACAGGCCAGATATGGAACGTGCCAGATACTAGACGGGATGGGCCAGATATCGGGCGGGCCAGATATGGGACGAGACGGGCCAGAGCTGGGCCAGAGACAGGAAGGGATGGGCCAGAGACAGGACAGGACGGGCCAAAGACTGGACCGGACGGGCCAGAGACGGGACGGGCAAGAGACAGGATTGGACAGGCCAGAGATAGCACCAGACGTGCCAGAGACAGGACGAGATGGGAAGGGACTGGCCAGATACAGGAAGGGACAGGTCAGATACGGGACAGGACAGGCCAGATGCGGGACGGGCTATATACGAGACGGGACGGGCCAGATATAGGACGGGACGAGGCAGAGATAGGATGGGACGGGCCAGAAACAGGATGGGACGAGCTATGCGTTATGGGACGGTAAATAGAAAGGACGGGACGGGCCAGAGACGGTACGCGATGGGCCAGATATAGGACAGGACGAGCCAGAGACAGTACGGGACGGGCCAGAAACAGGACGGGACAAGCAATACATTATGGGTCGGGCCAGAGACAGGATGGGACAGGCCAGATTCATGACGGGATGGGCCAGAAACGTGACGAGCCAAATATGGGACGGTATGGGACAGATATGGGACAGCCCACATACATTACGGGACGGGCCAGATACAGGACGGTACGGACCAAATACGGGACGGGACGGGCCAGATACGGGACGGGTCAGATGCGGGACAGGCCAGATACGGGACAGGCCAGATACAGGACGGGCCAGATACGGGACAGGCTGGGCCAGGGACAGGACGTGCCAGATACGGGACAGGCCAGATATGGAACGGGCCAGATACTGGATGGGATGGGCTAGATACAGGGCGGGCCAGATACAGGACGAGACGGACCAGAGCTGCGCCAGAGACAGGAAGGGATGGGCCAGAGACAGGACAGGACGGGCCAAAGACTGGACCGGACGGGCCAGAGACGGGACGGGTAAGAGACAGGATTGGACATGCCAGAGATAGCACCGGACGGGCCAGAGACAGGACGGGACAGGCCAGAGACAGGACAAGATGGGAAGGGACTGGCCAGATACAGGAAGGGACAGGCCAAATACGGGACAGGACAGGCCAGTTGCAGGACGGGCCAGATACGAGACGGGATGGGCCATATATAGGACGGGATGAGGCAGAGATAGGATGGGACGGGCCAGAAACAGGACGGGACGAGCTATACATTATGGGACGGGAAATAGACAGGACGGGACGGGCCATAGACGGTACGCGACGGGCCAGATACAGGACAGGACGAGCCAGAGACAGTACGTGACGGGCCAGAAACAGGACGGGACAAGCAATACATTATGGGACGGGCCATATACAGGACGGGACGGGCCAGAGACAAGACGGAACGGGACAGATACAGGAAAAGACTGGCCAAAGACAGGACTGTACGGGCCAAATAGTTCGCAGCCTGCATTGGTGGGTAAGTCGGCGGTCTTGCATGGTGTGAGATGGGAAGCCATGCCACAACGCCGCCATGGATGTTACAATTAAGTAGTGTAGGTCAGGCATAGAGAAAATGGAAGTTTTGTAAATAAATATTACAACTATTGTTTACTAGGCAAACATCACATGTAGAGTTTGCATGATATACCTTCCTAGTGCTTTATGTAAATTAGAAGCAAATTGTTTGAAGATTACTTCTACCTAAATGGTAGAAAATGCACCTATCTTGGTGATGGATAGGACAGCTTGAGGGGATATGGAGGAGGCTGTTTTTTGATAGGTGTCATTTCAACATTTTGCTAATAATTTATGGAAAGTATCATATTTTTCTAACTATTGAACTCACCTTAATTTAAAACACACCCCAGGTTAAATTTCCTGGAGGTTTAAATTTGTGGAGGATTTGATAATACTACCTTTAATGGGATGGGCCAGATACAGGACGGGACAGGCCAGATACGTGACGGGATGGGCCAGACGCAGGACAGGCCAGAGGCAGGACCGGACGGGACGTGCCTGAGAAAGGACGGGACGGGCCAGAGACGAGGCGACCAGATACAGGACGGGACGGTCCAGATACAGGACGGGCCAGGGACGGGACGGACCAGAGCAGGACTGGACTGGCCAGAGGCAGGACAGGACCAGTTAGGCCAGAGACAGGTCGGGACGGGCCTGATACAGGAAGGGACGGGCCAGATACGGGACGGGCCAGATTCAAGACAGGATGGGCCATAGACAGGACAGGATGGGACGGGCCCGATACAGGACGGGACCGACCAGATACAGGACGGGATGGGCCAGAGAGAGGACGGAATGTGCTAGAGACATTAAGGAATAGGCCATACACAGGACGGGTCGAGCCAGAGACAGGATGGGACGGGCCAGATACATGACGGGATGGGCCAGAAACGTGACGAGCCAGATATGGGACGGGACGGGCCAGATACAGGACGGTACGGACCAAATACGGGACGGGACGGGCCAGATACGGGACGGGTCAGATGCGGGACGGGCCAGATACGGGACAGGCCAAATACAGGACGGGCCAGATACGGGACAGGCCGGGCCAGGGACAGGACGTGCCAGATACGGGACAGGCCAGATATGGAACGTGCCAGATACTAGACGGGATGGGTCAGATATGGGACAGCCCAGATACATGATGGGACGGGCCAGATACGGGATGGGATGGGCCAGATACGGGACGGGTCAGATGCGGGATGGGCCAGATACGGGACAGGACAGATACAGGACGGGCCAGATACGGGATAGGCCGGGCCAGGGACAGGACGTGCCATATACGGGACAGGCCAGATATGGAACGTGCCAGATACTAGACGGGATGGGCCAGATATCGGGCGGGCCAGATATGGGACGAGACGGGCCAGAGCTGGGCCAGAGACAGGAAGGGATGGGCCAGAGACAGGACGGGACGGGCCAAAGACTGGACCGGACGGGCCAGAGACGGGACGGGCAAGAGACAGGATTGGACAGGCCAGAGATAGCACCAGACGTGCCAGAGACAGGACGGGACAGGCCAGAGACAGGACGAGATGGAAAGGGACTGGCCAGATACAGGAAGGGACAGGCCAGATACGGGACAGGACAGGCCAGATGCGGGACGGGCTATATACGAGACGGGACGGGCCAGATATAGGACGGGACGAGGCAGAGATAGGATGGGACGGGCCAGAAACAGGATGGGACGAGCTATGCGTTATGGGACGGTAAATAGAAAGGACGGGACGGGCCAGAGACGGTACGCGATGGGCCAGAGACAGTACGGGACGGGCCAGAAACAGGACGGGACAAGCAATACATTATGGGACGGGCCATAGACAGGACTTGACGGGCCAGAGACAAGACGGAACGGGACAGATACAGGAAAAGACGGGCCAAAGACAGGACGGGATGGCCCAGATACAGTACGGGACAGGCCAGATACAGGACGGTACGGGCCAAATAGTGCGCAGCCTGCATTGGTGGGTATGTCGGCGGTATTGCATGGTGTGAGATGGGAAGCCATGCCAGCACGCCGCCATGGATGTTACAATTAAGTAGTGTAGGTCAGGCGTAGAGAAAATGGAAGTTTTTCAAATAAATATTACAACTATTGTTTAATAGGCAAACATCACATGTAGAGTTTGCATGATATACCTTCCTAGTACTTTATCTAAATTAGCAGCAAATTGTTTGAAGATTACTTCTACCTAAATGGCAGAAAATGCACCTATCTTGGTGATGGATAGGACAGCTTGAGGGGATATGGAGGAGGCTGTTTTTTGATAGGTGTCATTTAAACATTTTGCTAATAATTTATGGAAAGTATCATATTTTTCTAACTATTAAACTCACCTTAATTTAAAACACACCCCAGGTTAAATTTCCTGGAGGTGTAAATTTGTGGAGGATTTGATAATACTACCTTTAATGAGATGGACCAGATACAGGACGGGACAGGCCAGATACGTGACAGGATGGGCCAGATACAGGACAGGGCAGAGACAGGACCGGACGGACTGTGCCTGAAAAATGACGGGACGGGCCCGAGACGGGGCGACCAGATACAGGACGGGACGGTCCAGATACAGGACGGGCAGCGAAGGGACGGACCAGAGCAGGACGGGACTGGCCAGAGGCAGGACAGAACCGGTCAGGCCAGAGACAGGACGAGACGGGCCCGATACAGGAAGGTACGGGCCAAATATGGGACGGGCCAGATTCAGGATGGGATGGGCCAGAGATAGGACGTGATGGGACGGGCCACATACAGGAAGGGATGGGCCAGATACAGGACGGGCCAGATTCAGGACGGGACGGACCAGATACAGGACGGGACCGAACAGTTACAGGACGGGATCGGCCAGAGACAGGACGGAATGTGCTAGAGACATTACGGGACAGGCCATAGACAGGACGGGTCGGGCCAGAGACAGGACGGGACGGGCCAGATACATGACTGAATTTGTCAGAAACGTGATGAGGCAGATATGGGACGGTATGGGATAGAAATGGGACAGACCAGATACATGACGGGACTGGCCAGATACAGGACGGTACGGACCAGATATGTGACGGGCCAGATACGGGACGATTCATATGCGGGACGGGCCAGATACGGGACAGTCCAGATACAGGACGGGCCAGATACGGGACAGGCCGGCCCAGGGACAGGACATGCCAGATACGGGACAGGCCAGATATGGAACGGGCCAGATACTGGATGGGATGGGCCAGATACAGGGCGGGCCAGATTCGGGATGAGACGGGCCAGAGCTGGGCCAGAAACAGGAAAGCACGGGCCGGAGACCATACGGGACGGGCCAAAGACTGGACGAGACGGGCCAGAGACGGGACGGGAGAGACAGGACGAGACAGGCCAGAGACAGGACGAGATGGGAAGGGACTGGCCAGATACAGGAAGGGACAGGCCAGATACGGGACAGGACAGGCCAGATGCGGGACGGGCCAGATACAATGTGGGACGTGCCAGATATTGGACGGGACGAGGCAGAGATAGGATGGGACGGGCCAGAAACAGGACGGGACGAGCTATACATTATGGGAAGGGAAATAGACAGGACGGGACGGGCCAGAGACGGTACACGACAGGCCAGATACAGGACAGGACGAGCCATAGACAGTACGGGACGGGCCAGAATCAGGACGGGACAAGCTATACATTATGGGACGGGCCATAGACAGGACGGGACGGGCCAGAGACAAGACTTAAGGGGACAGATACAGGAAAAGACGGCCAAAGACAGGACGGGATGGCCCAGATACAGTACAGGACAGGCCAGATACAGGACGGTACGGACCAAATAGTGCGCAGCCTGCATTGGTGGGTAAGTCGGCGGTCTTGCATGGTGTGAGATGGGAAGCCATGCCAGCACGCCGCCATGGATGTTACAATTAAGTAGTGTAGGTCAGGCGTCGAGAAAGTGGAAGTTTTGCAAATAAATATTACAACTATTGTTTAATAGGCAAACGTCACATGTAGAGTTTGCATGATATACCTTCCTAGTACTTTATCTAAATTAGAAGCAAATTGTTTGAAGATTACTTCTACCTAAATGGCAGAAAATGCACCTATCTTGGTGATGGATAGGACAGCTTGAGGGGATATGGAGGAGGCTGTTTTTTGATAGGTGTCATTTAAACATTTTGCTAATAATTTATGGAAAGTATCATATTTTTCTAACTATTAAACTCACCTTAATTTAAAACACACCCCAGGTTAAATTTTCTGGAGGTTTAATTTTGTGGAGGATTTGATAATACTACCTTTAATGGGATGGGCCAGATACAGGACGGGACAGGCCAGATACGGGATGGACCAAATACAGGACGGGCCAGAGACAGGACCGGACGGGACACGCCAGAGACAGGACGAGACGGGCCAGAGACTGGACGGGACGGGCCAAAGACAGGATGAGACTGGCCGGAGATAGGAAGGACCGAGGTGTACCAGAGGCAGGATGGGACGGGCTAGAGACGGGGCGACCAAACACAGGATACAGGATGGTCCAGGGACGGTATGGACCAGAGCAGGACGTGACTGGCCAGAGGCAGGACAGGACGGGCAAGAGAGAGGATGGGGCGGGCCAAAGAGAGGACGGGACGGGCCAGAGACAGGACGGGACGGGGCAAAGACAGGAAGGGACGGACCAGAGATAGGTCTGGCAAGAGACAGGATTGGACAGGCCAGAGACAGCACCAGACGGGCCAGAGACAGGACGGGACAGGCCAGAAACAGGACGGGACGGGCCAGAGACAGGACAAGATGGGAATGGATTGGCCAGAAACAGGAAGGGACAGGCCAGATACGGGACAGGACAGGCCACATACGGGACGGGCCAGATACGAGATGGGATGGGCCAGATGCAGGACGGGACGAGCCAGAGATAGGACGGGACGGGCCAGAAACAGGACTGGACGAGCTATACATTATAGGACGGGAAATAGACAGGATGGGACGGCCCAGAGATGGTATGGGACGGTCCAGATACAGGAAAAGACGGGCCAGAGACAGGACGGGATGCCCCAGATACAGTACGGGACAGGCCAGATACAGGACGGTACGGGCCAAATATTGGACAGGCCAGATACAGGACGACATGGGCCAGATACGGGACGGGCCAGATATGGGAAAGGACAGGCTAGATATGGGATGAGCCATGGACAGGATGGGATGGGCCAGATACGGGACGGGCCAGATACTGAATGGGCCTGGCCACATACGGGACGGGCCAGATAGGGACTGGTTGGGTCAGATACGGGACAGGAAGTGCCAGAGACGGGAAGGGACGAGGCGGGACAGATACGGGATGAGATGGGCCAGATAAGAGATAGCCACATACGGGACGGGATGGTCAGATACGGGACCAAACGGGTCAGATATGCGACTGGACGGACCAGATACGGGACGGGGCGGGTTAGACATTACAGGACGGGCCATAGACAGGATGGGAGGGGCCAGGGACAGGCTGGGACGGGCCAGAGACAGGATGGGACGGGCCAGAGACGGGACGGGCCAGAGACGGGATGGGTCAGATATAGTACTGGGGACACATTAGGAATGGGTGCACTGTTCCTTTAAGAATCAGGAAGTGCTGCCGCTACCGCCCTCAACAAGCAGCCAAGACACATGCACACAGCCAGCATAGGAACATAGTGCGTAGCCTGCATTGATGGGTAAGTCGGCGGTCTTGCATGGTGTGAGATGGGAAGCCATGCCAGCACGCCGCCATGGATGTTACAATTAAGTAGTGTAGGTCAGGCGTAGAGAAAATGGAAGTTTTTCAAATAAATATTACAACTATTGTTTAATAGGCAAACATCACATGTAGAGTTCGCATGATATACCTTCCTAGTACTTTATCTAAATTAGCAGCAAATTGTTTGAAGATTACTTCTACCTAAATGGCAGAAAATGCACCTATCTTGGTGATGGATAGGACAGCTTGAGGGGATATGGAGGAGGCTGTTTTTTGATAGGTGTCATTTAAACATTTTGCTAATAATTTATGGAAAGTATCATATTTTTCTAACTATTAAACTCACCTTAATTTAAAACACACCCCAGGTTAAATTTCCTGGAGGTGTAAATTTGTGGAGGATTTGATAATACTACCTTTAATGAGATGGGCCAGATACAGGACGGGACAGGCCAGATACGTGACAGGATGGGCCAGATACAGGACAGGGCAGAGACAGGACCGGACGGACTGTGCCTGAAAAATGACGGGACGGGCCCGAGACGGGGCGACCAGATACAGGACGGGACGGTCCAGATACAGGACGGGCAGCGAAGGGACGGACCAGAGCAGGACGGGACTGGCCAGAGGCAGAACAGGACCGGTCAGGCCAGAGACAGGACGAGACGGGCCCGATACAGGAAGGTACGGGCCAAATATGGGACGGGCCAGATTCAGGATGGGATGGGCCAGAGATAGGACGTGATGGGACGGGCCACATACAGGAAGGGATGGGCCAGATACAGGACGGGCCAGATTCAGGACGGGACGGACCAGATACAGGACGGGACCGAACAGTTACAGGACGGGATCGGCCAGAGACAGGACGGAATGTGCTAGAGACATTACGGGACAGGCCATAGACAGGACGGGTCGGGCCAGAGACAGGACGGGACGGGCCAGATACATGACTGAATTTGTCAGAAACGTGATGAGGCAGATATGGGACGGTATGGGCTAGAAATGGGACAGACCAGATACATGACGGGACTGGCCAGATACAGGACGGTACGGACCAGATATGTGACGGGCCAGATACGGGACGATTCATATGCGGGACGGGCCAGATACGGGACAGTCCAGATACAGGACGGGCCAGATACGGGACAGGCCGGCCCAGGGACAGGACATGCCAGATACGGGACAGGCCAGATATGGAACGGGCCAGATACTGGACGGGATGGGCCAGATACAGGGCGGGCCAGATTCGGGATGAGACGGGCCAGAGCTGGGCCAGAAACAGGAAAGCACGGGCCGGAGACCATACGGGACGGGCCAAAGACTGGACGAGACGGGCCAGAGACGGGACGGGAGAGACAGGACGAGACAGGCCAGAGACAGGACGAGATGGGAAGGGACTGGCCAGATACAGGAAGGGACAGGCCAGATACGGGACAGGACAGGCCAGATGCGGGACGGGCCAGATACAATGTGGGCCGTGCCAGATATTGGACGGGACGAGGCAGAGATAGGATGGGACGGGCCAGAAACAGGACGGGACGAGCTATACATTATGGGAAGGGAAATAGACAGGACGGGACGGGCCAGAGACGGTACACGACAGGCCAGATACAGGACAGGACGAGCCATAGACAGTACGGGACGGGCCAGAATCAGGACGGGACAAGCTATACATTATGGGACGGGCCATAGACAGGACGGGACGGGCCAGAGACAAGACTTAAGGGGACAGATACAGGAAAAGACGGCCAAAGACAGGACGGGATGGCCCAGATACAGTACAGGACAGGCCAGATACAGGACGGTACGGACCAAATAGTGCGCAGCCTGCATTGGTGGGTAAGTCGGCGGTCTTGCATGGTGTGAGATGGGAAGCCATGCCAGCACGCCGCCATGGATGTTACAATTAAGTAGTGTAGGTCAGGCGTCGAGAAAGTGGAAGTTTTGCAAATAAATATTACAACTATTGTTTAATAGGCAAACGTCACATGTATAGTTTGCATGATATACCTTCCTAGTACTTTATCTAAATTAGAAGCAAATTGTTTGAAGATTACTTCTACCTAAATGGCAGAAAATGCACCTATCTTGGTGATGGATAGGACAGCTTGAGGGGATATGGAGGAGGCTGTTTTTTGATAGGTGTCATTTAAACATTTTGCTAATAATTTATGGAAAGTATCATATTTTTCTAACTATTAAACTCACCTTAATTTAAAACACACCCCAGGTTAAATTTTCTGGAGGTTTAATTTTGTGGAGGATTTGATAATACTACCTTTAATGGGATGGGCCAGATACAGGACGGGACAGGCCAGATACGGGATGGACCAAATACAGGACGGGCCAGAGACAGGACCGGACGGGACACGCCAGAGACAGGACGAGACGGGCCAGAGACTGGACGGGACGGGCCAAAGACAGGATGAGACTGGCCGGAGATAGGAAGGACCGAGGTGTACCAGAGGCAGGATGGGACGGGCTAGAGACGGGGCGACCAAACACAGGATACAGGATGGTCCAGGGACGGTATGGACCAGAGCAGGACGGGACTGGCCAGAGGCAGGACAGGACGGGCAAGAGAGAGGATGGGGCGGGCCAAAGAGAGGACGGGACGGGCCAGAGACAGGACGGGACGGGGCAAAGACAGGAAGGGACGGACCAGAGATAGGTCTGGCAAGAGACAGGATTGGACAGGCCAGAGACAGCACCAGACGGGCCAGAGACAGGACGGGACAGGCCAGAAACAGGACGGGACGGGCCAGAGACAGGACAAGATGGGAATGGATTGGCCAGAAACAGGAAGGGACAGGCCAGATACGGGACAGGACAGGCCACATACGGGACGGGCCAGATACGAGATGGGATGGGCCAGATGCAGGACGGGACGAGCCAGAGATAGGACGGGACGGGCCAGAAACAGGACTGGACGAGCTATACATTATGGGACGGGAAATAGACAGGATGGGACGGCCCAGAGATGGGATGGGACGGTCCAGATACAGGAAAAGACGGGCCAGAGACAGGACGGGATGCCCCAGATACAGTACGGGACAGGCCAGATACAGGACGGTACGGGCCAAATATTGGACAGGCCAGATACAGGACGACATGGGCCAGATACGGGACGGGCCAGATATGGGAAAGGACAGGCTAGATATGGGATGAGCCATGGACAGGATGGGATGGGCCAGATACGGGACGGGCCAGATACTGAATGGGCCTGGCCACATACGGGACGGGCCAGATAGGGACTGGTTGGGTCAGATACGGGACAGGAAGTGCCAGAGACGGGAAGGGACGAGGCGGGACAGATTCGGGATGAGATGGGCCAGATAAGAGATAGCCACATACGGGACGGGATGGTCAGATACGGGACCAAACGGGTCAGATATGCGACTGGACGGACCAGATACGGGACGGGGCGGGTTAGACATTACAGGACGGGCCATAGACAGGATGGGAGGGGCCAGGGACAGGCTGGGACGGGCCAGAGACAGGATGGGACGGGCCAGAGACGGGACGGGCCAGAGACGGGATGGGTCAGATATAGTACTGGGGACACATTAGGAATGGGTGCACTGTTCCTTTAAGAATCAGGAAGTGCTGCCGCTACCGCCCTCAACAAGCAGCCAAGACACATGCACACAGCCAGCATAGGAACATAGTGCGTAGCCTGCATTGATGGGTAAGTCGGCGGTCTTGCATGGTGTGAGATGGGAAGCCATGCCAGCACGCCGCCAGTGATGTTACAATTAAGTAGTGTAGGTCAGGTGTAGAGAAAATGGAAGTTTTGCAAATAAATATTACAACTATTGTTTAATAGGCAAACGTCACATGTAGAGTTTGCATGATATACCTTCCTAGTACTTTATCTAAATTAGAAGCAAATTATTTGAAGATTACTTCTACCTAAATGCAGAAAATGCACCTATCTTGGTGATGGATAGGACAGCTTGAGGGGATATGGAGGAGGCTGTTTTTTTGATAGGTGTCATTTTAAACATTTTGCTAATAATTTATGGAAAGTATCATATTTTTCTAACTATTGGACTCACCTTAATTTAAAA
This sequence comes from Phyllobates terribilis, assembly GCF_046119375.1. Lineage (NCBI taxonomy): Eukaryota > Metazoa > Chordata > Amphibia > Anura > Dendrobatidae > Phyllobates > Phyllobates terribilis. Next base: position 46,968 of record NW_027364108.1, on the reverse strand, counting down.
CACACCCCAGGTTAAATTTCCTGGAGGTGTAAATTTGTGGAGGATTTGATAATACTACCTTTAATGGGATGGGCCAGATACAGGACAGTGCAGGCCACATGCGGGACGGGCCAGATACGAGATGGGACGAGCCAGATATAGGACGGGACGGGCCAGAAACAGGACTGGACGAGCTATACATTAAGGAACGGGAAATAGACAGGATGGGACGGGCTAGAGACGGTATGGGTCGTGCCAGATGCAGGACAGGACGAGCCAGAGACAGGACGGGGTCGGGCCAGAAACAGGACGGGACAAGCTATACATTATGGGACGGTCCAGATACAGGAAAAGACGGGCCAGAGACAGGACGGGATGCCCCAGATACAGTATGGGACAGGCCAGATACAGGACGGTACGGGCCAAATATGGGACGGGCCAGATACAGGACGGGACGAGCCAGATATAGGACGGGACGGGCCAGAAACAGGACTGGACGAGCTATACATTATGGGACGGGAAATAGACAGGATGGGACGGGCTAGAGACGGTATGGGTCGTGCCAGATGCAGGACAGGACGAGCCAGAGACAGGACGGGGTCGGGCCAGAAACAGGACGGGACAAGCTATACATTATGGGACGGTCCAGATACAGGAAAAGACGGGCCAGAGACAGGACGGGATGCCCCAGATACAGTATGGGACAGGCCAGATACAGGACGGTACGGGCCAAATATGGGACAGGCCAGATACAGGACGACATGGGCCAGATACGGGACGGGCCAGATATGGGACAGGACAGGCTAGATATGGGATGATCCATGGACCGGATGGAATGGGCCAGTTACGAGATGGCCAGATACGGGACGGGCCAGATACTGAATGGGCCTGGCCACATATGGGACGGGCCAGATAGGGACTGGTTGGGTCAGATACGGGACAGGACGAGCCAGAAACGGGAAGGGATGAGGCGGGCCAGATACGGGATGAGATAGCCAGATACGGGACAGGATGGTCAGATGCGGGACTAAACGGGTCAGATATGGGACTGGACGGACCAGATACGAGTTGGGGTGGGTTAGACATTACAGGACGGGCCATAGACAGGATGGGAGGGTCCAGGGACGGGCCAGAGACAGGACGGAACAGGCCAGAGACGGGACGGGTCAGATACAGGACTGGGGACACATTAGGAATGCGTGCACTGTTCCTTTAAGAATCAGGAAGTGCTGCCGCTGCTGCCCTCAACAAGCAGCCAAGACACATGTACACAGCCAGCATAGGAACATAGTGCGCAGCCTGCATTGGTGGGTAAGTCGGCGGTCTTGCATGGTGTGAGATGGGAAGCCATGCCAGCACGCCGCCATGGATGTTACAATTAAGTAGTATAGGTCAGGTGTAGAGAAAATGGAAGTTTTGCAAATAAATATTACAACTATTTAATAGGCAAACATCACATGTACAGTTTGCATGATATACCTTCCTGGTACTTTATCTAAATTAGAAGCAAATTGTTTGAAGATTACTTCTACCTAAATGGCAGAAAATGCACCTATCTTGGTGATGGATAGGACAGCTTGAGGGGATATGGAGGAGGCTGTTTTTTGATAGGTGTCATTTAAACATTTTGCTAATAATTTATGGAAAGTATCATATTTTTCTAACTATTGAACTCACCTTTATTTAAAGCACACCCCAGGTTAAATTTCCTGGAGGTGTAAATTTGTGGAGGATTTGGTAATACTACCTTTAATGAGATGGGCCAGATACAGGACGGGACAGGCCAGATACGTGACGGGATGGGCCAGATGCAGGACAGGCCAGAGACAGGACCGGACGTGACGTGCCTGAGAAAGGATGGGATGGGCCAGAGACGGGGCGACCAGATACAGGACGGTAAGGTCCAGATACAGGACGGGCCAGGGACGGGACGGACCAGAGCAGGACGGGACTGGCCAGAGGCAGGACAGGACCGGTCAGGCCAGAGACAGGATGGGACGGGCCAGATACAGGAAGGGACGGGCCCGATACGGGAAGGGCCAGATTCAAGATGGGATGGACCAGAGACAGGACGGGATGGGACGGGCCAGATACAGGAAGGGACGGGCCAGATACGGGACGACCCAGATTTAAGACGTAACGGGCCACATTCAGGACGGGACCGACCAGATACAGGACGGGATGGGCCAGAGACAGGACGGAATGTGCTAGAGACATTAAGGGACAGGCCATAGACAGGACGGGTTGGGCCAGAGACAGGATGGGACGGGCCAGAAACGTGACGAGCCAGATATGGAACGGTATGGGCCAGATATGGGACAGCCCAAATTCATGACGGGACGGGCCAGATTTAGGACGGTACGGACCAGATACGGGACGGGACGGGCCAGATACGGGACGTGTCAGATGCGGGATGGGCCACATACGGGACAGGCCAGATACAGGACGGGCCAGATACGGGACAGGCCGGGCCAGGGATAGGATGTGCCAGATACGGGACAGGCCAGATATGGAACTAGCCAGATACTGGACGGGATGGGCCAGATTCATGTCAGGCCAAATACGGGACGAGACGGGCCAGAGCTGGGCCAGCGACAGGAAGGGATGGGCCAGAGTTAGGACGGGACGGGCCAAAGACTGGACGGGACGGGCTAGAGACGGGACGGGCAAGAGACAGGATTGGACAGGCCAGAGGTAGCACAGGACGGGCCAGAGACTGGACGGGACATTCCAGAGACAGGACGAGATGGGAAGGGACTGGCCAGATACAGGAAGGGACAGGCCAGATACGGGACAGGACAGGCCAGATACAGGGCGGGCCAGATACGAGACGTCACGGGCCAGATATAGGACGGGACGAGGCAGAGATAGGATGGGACGGGCCAGAAACGGGACGGGACGAGCTATACATTATGGGACGGGAAATAGACAGGAGGGGTCGGGCCAGAGACGGTACGGGACGTGCCAGAAACAGGACGGGACAAGCTATACATTATGGGACGGGCCATAGACAGGACAGGACCGGCCAGAGACAACACGGAACGGGACAGATACAGGAAAAGACGGGCCAAAGACAGTACCGGACAGGCCAGATACAGGACGGTACGGGCCAAATAGTGCGCAGCCAGCATTGGTGGGTAAGTCGGCGGTCTTGCATGGTGTGAGATGGGAAGCCATGCCAGCACGCCGCCAGTGATGTTACAATTAAGTAGTGTAGGTCAGGGGTAGAGAAAATGGAAGTTTTGCAAATAAATATTACAACTATTGTTTAATAGGCAAACATCACTTGTAGAGTTTGCATGATATACCTTCCTAGTACTTTATCTAAATTAGAAGCAAATTGTTTGAAGATTACTTCTACCTAAATGGCAGAAAATGCACCTATCTTGGTGATGGATAGGACAGCTTGAGGGGATATGGAGGAGGCTGTTTTTTTGATAGGTGTCATTTAAATATTTTGCTAATAATTTATGGAAAGTATCATATTTTTCTAATTATTGAACTCACCTTAATTTAAAACACACCCCAGGTTAAAGTTCCTTTATGTGTAAATTTGTGGAGGATTTGATAATACTAATAATACTACCTTTAATGGGATGGGCCAGATACAGGACAGGCCAGGCCAGATACAAAATGGGCCAGATAAAGGACGGGCCAGAGACAAGACCGGACGGGACACGCCAGAGACAGGACGAGATGGGCCAGAGACAGTACCGGACGGGCCAAAGACAGGATGAGACTGGCCGGAGATAGGACGGACCGAGGCGTGCCAGAGACAGGACGGGACGGGCTAGAGACAGGGCGACCAGATACAGGATACAGGACGGTCCAGGGACGGGACGGGCCAGAGCAGGACGGGACTGGCCAGAGGCAGGACAGGACCGGCAAGAGAGGACGGGTCGGGCAAGAGACAGGATTGGACAGGACAGAACGGGACGGACCAGAGACGTGACGGGATGGGCCAGAGACAGGATGAGATGGGAAGGGATTGGCCAGATACAAGAAGGGACAGGCCAGATACGGGACAGGACAGGCCACATGCGGGACGGGCCAGATACCAGATGGGACGGGCCAGATACTGGACGGGACGAGCCAGAGATAGGACGGGACGGGCCAGAAACAGGACTGGACGAGCTATACATTATGGGACGATCCAGATACAGGAAAAGAGGGACCAGAGACAGGAGGGGATGCCCCAGATACAGTACGGGACAGGCCAGATACAGGACGGTACAGGCCAAATATGGGACGGGCCAGATACAAGACGACATGGGCCTGATACGGGACGGGCCAGATATGGGACAGGACAGGCTAGATATGGGATGTGCCATGGACAGGATGGGATGGGCCAGATACGAGATGGCCAGATACGGGACGGGCCAGATACTGAATGGGCCTGGCCACATTTCGGTCGGGCCAGATAGGGACTGGTTGGGTCAGATACGGGACAGGACGTTCTAGAGACGAGAAGGAATGAGGCGGGCCAGATACGGGATGAGATAGCCAGATATGGGATAGGATGGTCAGATACGGGACTAAACGGGTCAGATATGGGACTGGACGGACCAGATACGGGACGGGGCGGGTTAGACATTACAGGACGGGCCATAGACAGGATGCGAGGGGCCAGGGACGGGCCAGAGACGGGACGGGTCAGATATAGTACTGGGGACACATTTGGAATGCGTGCACTTTTCCTTTAAGAATCAGGAAGTACTGCCGCTGCTGCCCTCAACAAGCAGCCAAGACACATGCACTCAGCCAGCATAGGAACATAGTGCGTAGCCTGCATTGGTGGGTAAGTCGGCGGTCTTGCATGGTGTGAGATGGGAAGCCATGCCAGCACACCGCCAGGGATGTTACAATTAAGTAGTATAGGTCAGGTGTAGAGAAAATGGAAGTTTTGCAAATAAATATTACAACTATTATTTAATAGGCAAACATCACATGTAGAGTTTGCATGATATACCTTCCTAGTACTTTATCTAAATTAGAAGCAAATTGAAGATTACTTCTACCTAAATGGCAGAAAATGCACCTATCTTGGTGATGGATAGGACAGCTTGAGGGGATATGGAGGAGGCTGGTTTTTGATAGGTGTCATTTAAACATTTTGCTAATAATTTATGGAAAGTATCATATTTTTCTAACTATTGAACTCACCTTAATTTAAAACACACCCCAGGTTAAATTTCCTGGAGGTGTAAGTTTGTGGAGGATTTGATAATACTACCTTTAATGGGATGGGCCAGATACAGGACGGGACAGGCCAGACACGTGATGGGATGGGCCAGATACAGGACAGGCCAGAGACAGAACCAGACAGGATGTGCCTGAGAAAGGACGGGACGGGCCAGAGACGGGGCGACCAGATACAGGACGGGACGGTCCAGATACAGGATGGGCCAGGGACGGGACGCACCAGAGCAGGACGGGACTGGCCAGGGGCAGGACAGGACCGGTCAGGCCAGAGAAAGGACGGGACGGGCCAGATACAGGAAGGCACAGGCCAGATACGGGACGGGCCAGATTCAAGACGGGATGGGTCAGAGACAGGACAGGATAGGACGGGCCATATACAGGAAGGGACAGGCCAGATACGGGACGGGCTAGATTTAGGACGGGACGGGCCAGATACAGGACGGGACCGACCAGATGCAGGACGGGATGGGCCAGAGACAGGACGGAATGTGCTAGAGACATTACGGGACGGGCCATAGACAGGACGGGTTGGGCCACAGACAGGATAGGATGGGCCAGATACCTGACGGGATGGGCCAGAAACGTGATGAGCCAGATATGGGACAGCCCAGATACATGACGGGACGGGCCATATACAGGACGGTACGGACCAGATAGGGGACGGGACGGGCCAGATATGGGACGGGTCAGATGCGGGATGGGCCAGATACGGGACAGGCCAGATACAGGACTGGCCAGATACGGGACAGGCCGGGCCAGGGACAGGACGTGCCAGATACGGGACAGGCCAGATATGGAACGGGCCAGATACTGGACGGGATGGGCCAGATACGGGATGAGACAGGCCAGAGCTGGGCCAGAGACAGGAAAGGATGGGCCAGAGACAGGAAAGGACGGGCCAGAGATGGGACGGGCAAGAGACAGGATTGGACAGACCAGAGATAGCACCGGACGGGCCAGAGACAGGACGGGACAGGCCATGGACAGGACGAGATGGGAAGGGACTGGCCAGATACAGGAAGGGACAGGCCAGATACGGGACAGGACAGGCCAGATGCGGGACGGGCCAGATACGAGAGGGGACGCGCGAGAAATAGGACGGGACAAGGCAGAGATAGGATGGCACGGGCCAGAAACAGGACGGGACGAGCTATACATTATGGGACGGGAAATAGACAGGACGGGACGGGCCAGAGACGGTACGCGACGGGCCAGATACAGGACAGGACGAGCCAGAGATAGTACGGGACTGGCCAGAAACAGGACGGGAAAAGCTATACATTATGGGACGGGCCATAGACAGGACGGGCCAGATTCAGGACGGGACGGGCCAGATACAGGACGGGACCGACCAGATACAGGACGGGATGGGCCAGAGACAGGACGGAATGTGCTAGAGACATTATGGGACAGGCCATAGACAGGACGGGTCGGGCCATATAAAGGATGGGACGGGCCAGATACATGACGGGATGGGCCAGAAACGTGACGAGCCAGATATGGGATGGTATGGGCCAGCCCAGATACATGACGGGACGGGACAGATACAGGACGGGACAGGCCAGATACAGGACAGGCCAGATACAGGACGGGCCAGAGACAGAACCGGACGGGCCAGAGACTGGACGGGACGGGCCAAAGACAGGATGAGGCTGGCCGAAGATAGGACGGACCGAGGCATGCCAGAGACAGGACGGGATGGGCTAAAGACGGGGAGACCAGATACAGGACGTGGCGGTCCAGATACAGGACGGTCCAGGGACGGGACGGGCCAGAGCCGGATGGGACTGGCCAGAGCCAGGACAGGACCGGTCGGGCCAGAGACAGGACGGGACGGGCAAGAGAGAGGACGGGACGGGCCAAAGAGAGGACTTGACGGGCCAGAGACAGGACGGGAAGGGCCAAAGACAGGACGGGAAGGACCAGAGATGGGACGGGCAAGAGACAGGATTGGACAGGCCAGAGATAGCACCGGACGGGCCAGAGACAGGACGGACCAGGCCAGAGACAGGACGGGATGGGCCAGAGACAGGATGAGATGGGAAGGTGCTGGCCAGATACAGGAAGGGACAGGCCAGATAAGGGAGAAAACAGGCCAGATGCGGGACTGGCCAGATACAAGATGGGTCGGGCCAGATACCAGACGGGACGAGCCGGAGATAGGACGGGACGGGCCAGAAACAGGACTGGACGAGCTATACATTATGGGACGGGAAATAGACAGGATGGGACGGGCCAGAGACGGTACGGGACGTACCAGATACAGGACAGGACGAGCCAGAGACAGGACGGGACGGGCCAGAAACAGGACGGGACAAGCTATACATTATGGGGCGGGACAGAGACCGGGCGGAACGGTCCAGATACAGGAAAAGACAGGCCAGAGACAGGACAAGATGGCCCTGATACAGTACGGGACAGGCGAGATACAGTACGGTACGGGCCAAATATGGGACAGGCCAGATACAGGACGACATGGGCCAGATACGAGACGGGCCAGATATGGGACAGGACAGGCTAGATATGGGATGAGCCATGGACAGGATGGGATGGGCCAGATACGAGATGGCCAGATACGGGACGGGCCAGATACTGAATGGGCCTGACCACATACGGGACGGGCCATATAGGGACTGGTATGGTCAGATACGGGACAGGATGTGCCAGAGAAGGGAAGGGACGAGGTGGGCCAGATACGGGATGAGATGGTCCAGATAAGGGACAGCCAGATACGGGACGGGATGGTCAGATACGGGACTAAACAGGTCAGATATGGGACTGGACAGACCAGATACGGGACGGGGCGGGTTATACATTACAGGACGGGCCATAGACAGGATGGGAGGGGCCAGGGACGGGCCAGAGACAGGACGGGACGGGCCAGAGACGGGACGGGCCAGAGATGGGACGGGTCAGATACAGGACTGGGGACACATTAGGAATGCGTGCACTGTTCTTTTAAGAATCAGGAAGTACTGCTGCTGCCGCCCTCAACAAGCAGCCAAGACACATGCACACAGCCAGCATAGGAACATAGTGCGTAGCCTGCATTGGTGGGTAAGTCGGCTGTCTTGCATGGTGTGAGATGGGAAGCCATGCCAGCACGCCGCCAGGGATGTTACAATTAAGTAGTGTAGGTCAGGTGTAGAGAAAATGAAAGTTTTGCAAATAAATATTACAACTATTATTTAATAGGCAAACATCACATGTAGAATTTGCATGATATACTTTCCTGGTACTTTATCTAAATTAGAAGCAAATTGTTTGAAGATTACTTCTACCTAAATGGCAGAAAATGCACCTATCTTGGTGATGGATAGGACAGCTTGAGGGGATATGGAGGAGGCTGTTTTTTGATTGGTGTAATTTAAACATTTTGCTAATAATTTATGGAAAGTATCATAGTTTTCTAACTATTGAACTCTCCTTAATTTAAAACACACCGCAGGCTAAAGTTCCTTTATGTGTAAATTTGTGGAGGAATTGATAATGCTACCTTTAATGGGATGGGCCAGATACAGGACGGGACAGGCCAGATACGTGACGGGATGGGCCAGATACAGGACGGGCCAGATACGGGACAGGCTGGGCCAGGGACAGGACATGCCAGATACGGGAAAGGCCAGATATGGAACGGGCCAGATACTGGACGGGATGGGCCAGATACAGGGCGGGTCAGATACGGGACGAGAAGGGCCCGAGCTGGGCCAGAGACAGGAAGGGATGGGCCAGATACAGGACGGGACAGGCCCATCCTATCTCTGCCTCGTCCCGTCCTATATCTGGCCCGTCCCGCATCTGGCCTGTCCTGTCCCGTATCTGGCCAGTTTCTTTCCATCTCGTCCTGTCTCTGGCGTGTCCCCTCCTGTCTCTGGCCCGTCTGGTGCTATCTCTGGCCTGTCCAATCCTGTCTCTTGCCTGTCCCATCTCTAGTCCGTCCCGTCCTGTCTTTGGCTGTCCCATCCTGTCTCTGACCTGTCCCGTCCTCTCTTTGACCCGTCCCGTCTTGTCTCTTGCCCGTCCCGTCCTGTCTCTGGACAGACCGGTCCTGTCCTGCCTCTGGCCAGTTCCGTCCTGCTCTGGCCCGTCCCGTCTCTGGCCCGTCTGGTGCTATCTCTGGCTTGTCCAATCCTGTCTCTTGCCTGTCCCATCTCTAGTCCGTCCCATCCTGTCTTTGGCTGTCCCATCCTGTCTCTGACCTGTCCCGTCCTCTCTTTGACCCGTCCCGTCCTGTCTCTTGCCCGTCCCGTCCTGTCTCTGGACAGACCGGTCCTGTCCTGCCTCTGGCCAGTTCCGTCCTGCTCTGGCCCGTCCCGTCTCTGGACCGTCCTGTATCTGGACCGTCCCATCCTGTATCTGGTCGCCCTGTCTCTAGCCCATCCCTTCTTGTCTCTGGCACGCCTCGGTCCGTCCTATCTCCGGCCAGTCTCATCCTGTCTTTGGCCCGTCCCGTCCTGTCTCTGGCCCGTCTCTTCCTGTCTCCTGTATCTAAATCAGAAGCAAATTGTTTGAAGATTACTTCTACCTAAATGGCAGAAAATGCACCTATCTTGGTGATGGATAGGACAGCTTGAGGGGATATGGAGGAGGCTGTTTTTTGATTGGTGTAATTTAAACATTTTGCTAATAATTTATGGAAAGTATCATAGTTTTCTAACTATTGAACTCACCTTAATTTAAAACACACCCCAGGTTAAAGTTCCTTTATGTGTAAATTTGTGGAGGATTTGATAATACTACCTTTAATGCTGTAAGGTAGAATAGAGTGGATAGAGATCTAATGTTAGTGTTTCTCTGCGGCATGTGTATTATACTCGTATACTTTTGCAGCAGGCAATTTATATGTATTCTATGCAGTAAACACATAATCACATCACTGCTGAATGCACAGTACATGCACATTGAGCTCTGCTATGCATGCACACAGCTCTGCTGCATATATACACACAGCTCAGTTACACACAGCTGTCTTATATACACACATCTCTGCTATATACGTACACACACCTCTGCAGCATGCACACAGCTCAGCTACATACAAACACACAATTCTCCTACATTCACATACATAGCTTTCCTATATACACACATGTCTCATATATACACATACAGCTCCACTATGTACACTCACACACACACACATATATATATATATATATATGTATATACACAAACGCACATAAAAACAGACATACACACAACCACTGTATACCATGCTGGGTTCTTTTGATGTGCCTTTAGCATTGATAAGTTGTCACACTCTTGCCTATTATGTTAATATTCTTCTAGTAAACTTTATAAGCCTGACTGTCTTTCTAGAAGACATATTGAGATTAATTTAAGTACTTGAGGCCCGATTGATTGCGCCCAGTTCAGGAGCTATACGGATGCTATAGGTGAAGGCCATGTCATTATGTTCCACTACGTACTAAAAAATGAAGTAGTGTAGGTCAAGCATAGAGAAAATGGAAGTTTTGCAAATAAATATTACAACTATTGTTTAATAGGCAAACATCACATGTAGAGTTTGCATGATATACCTTCCTAGTACTTTATCTAAATTAGAAGCAAATTGTTTGAAGATTACTTCTACCTAAATGGCAGAAAATGCACCTATCTTGGTGATGGATAGGACAGCTTGAGGGGATATGGAGGAGGCTGTTTTTTGATAGGTGTCATTTAAACATTTTGCTAATAATTTATGGAAAGTATCATATTATTCTAACTATTGAACTCACCTTAATTTAAAACACACCCCAGGTTAAATTTCCTGGAGGTGTAAATTTGTGGAGGATTTGATAATACTACCTTTAATGGGATGGGCCAGATACAGGATGGGACAGGCCAGATACGGGACGGACCAAATACAATACGGGCCAGAGACAGGACCGGACGGGACACGCCAGAGACAGGACGAGACGGGCCAGAGACAGGACGGGACGGGCCATAGACAGGATGAGACTGGCCGTAGATAGGACGGACCGAGGCGTGCCAGAGACAGGACGGGACTGGCTAGAGACGGGGCGACCAGATACAGGATGGGACGGGCCAGATACAGGACGGGCCAGAGACAGGACCGGACGGGAGACGCCGGAGACAGGACGAGACGGGCCAGAAACAGGACGGGACGGGTCAAAGACAGGATGAGACGGGCCGGAGATAGGACAGACCGAGGCGTGCCAGAGACAGGATGGGACGGGCTAGAGCCGGGGCGACCAGATACAGGACAGTCCAGATACAGGACAGTCCAGGGACGGGACGGGCCAGAGCAGGACGGAACTGGCCAGAGGCAGCACAGGACTGGTCGGGCCAGAGACAGGACGGGACGGGCAAGAGAGAGGACGGGACTGGCCAAATAGAGTACGGGACGGGCCAGAGACAGGACGGGATGGGCCAAAGACAGGACGGGACGGACCAGAGATGGGACGGGCAAGAGACAGGATTGGACAGGCCAGAGATAGCACCGGACGGGCCAGAGACAGGACGGGACAGGCCAGAGACAGGATGGGACGGGCCAGAGACAGGACGAGATGGGAAGGTACTGGCCAGATACAGGAAGGGACAGGCCAGATACGGGACAGGACAGGCCAGATGCGGGACGGGCTAGATACGAGATGGAACGGGCCAGATACAGGACGGGACGAGCCAGAGATAGGACAGAACGGGCCAGAAACAGGACTGGACAAGCTATACATTATGGGACGGGAAATAGACAGGATGGGACGGGCCAGAGACAGTACGGGACGTGCCAGATACAGGACAGGACGAGCCAGTGACAGGACGGGACGGGCCAGAAACAGGACGGGACAAGCTATACATTATGGAACGGGCCAGAGACCGGACGGGACAGTCCAGATACAGGAAAAGACGGGCAAGAGACAGGACGGAATGGCCCAGATACAGTGCGGGCCAAATATGGGACGGGCCAGATACAGGATGACATGGGCCAGATACGGGATGGGCCAGATATGGGACAGGACAGGCTAGATATGGGATGAGCCATGGACAGGATGGGATGGGCCAGATACGAGATGGCCAGATACGGAACGGGCCAGATACCGAATGGGCCTGGCCACATACGGGACGGATCAGATAGGGACTTGTTGGGTCAGATACGGGACAGGACGTGCCAGAGACGGGAAGGGACGAGGCGGGCCAGATACGGGATGAGATGGGCCAGATAAGGGACAGCCAGATACAGGACGGGATGGTCAGATATGGGACTAATCGGGTCAGATACGGGAAAGGACGGACCAGATACGTGACGGGGCGGGTTAGACATTACAGGACGGGACGGGCCAGAGACGGGACGAGCCAGAGATGGGACGGGTCAGATACAGGACTGGGGACAGATTAGGAATGCGTGCACTGTTCCTTTAAGAATCAGGAAGTGCTGCTGCTGCCACCCTCAACAAACAGCCAAGACACATGCACACAGCCAGCATAGGAACATAGTGCGTAGCCTGCATTGGTGGGTAAGTCGGCTGTCTTGCATGGTGTGAGATGGGAAGCCATGCCAGCACGCCGCCAGGGATGTTACAATTAAGTAGTGTAGGTCAGGTGTAGAGAAAATGGAAGTTTTGCTAATAAATATTACAACTATTATTTAATAGGCAAACATCACATGTAGAGTTTGCATGATGTACTTTCCTGGTACTTTATCTAAATTAGAAGCAAATTGTTTGAAGATTACTTCTACCTAAATGGTAGAAAATGCACCTATCTTGGTGATGGATAGGACAGCTTGAGGGGATATGGAGGAGGCTGTTTTTTGATAGGTGTCACTTAAACATTTTGCTAATAATTTATGGAAAGTATCATATTTTTCTAACTATTGAACTCACCTTAATTTAAAACACTCCCCAGGTTAAATTTCCTGGAGGAGTAAATTTGTGGAGGATTTGATAATACTACCTTTAATAGGATGGACCAGATACAGGACTGGACAGGCCAGATATGTGACGGGATTGGCCAGATACAGAACAGGTGAGAGACAGAACCGGACGGGACGTGCCTGAGAAAGGACGGGAGGGGCCAGAGACGGGGCAACCAGGTACAGGACGGGACGGTTGAGATACAGGATGGGCCAGGGACGGGACGGACCAGAGCAGGACGGGACTGGCCAGAGGCAGGACAGGACCGGTCAGGCCAGAGATAGGACGAGACGGGCCAGATACAGGAAGGGACGGGCCAGAGACGGGACCGGCTCGATTCAACACGGGATGGGCCAGAGATAGGACGTGATGGGTTGGGCCAGATACAGGAAGGGATGGGCCAGATACGGGACGGGACAGATTCACGATGGGACGGGCCAGATACAGGATGGGACCGACCAGATGTAGGACGGGATGGGCCAGAGACAGGACAGAATGTGCTAGAGACATTACGGGACAGGCCATAGACAGGACGGGTCGGGCCAGAGACAGGATGGGACGGGACAGATATATGACGGGATGGGCCAGAAACGTGACGAGCCAGATATGGGACGGTATGGGCCAGATATGGGACAGCCCAGATACATGAAGGGACGGGCCAGGTACGGGATGGGATGGGCCAGATACTGGACGGGTCAGATGCGGGATGGGCCAGATACGGGACAGGACAGATACAGGACGGGCCAGATACGGGATAGGCCGTGCCAGGGACAGGATGTGCCAGATACGGGACAGGCCAGATATGGAACCTGCCAGATACTAGACGGGATGGGCCAGATACCGGGTGGTCCAGATACGGGACGAGACGGGCCAGAGACAGAAAGGGATGGACCAGAGACAGGACGGGACGGGCCAAAGACTGGACGGGACAGGCCAGAGACGGGACGGGCAAGAGACAGGATTGGACAGGCCAGGGATAGCACCGGACGGACCAGAGACAGGACGGGACAGGCCAGAGACAGGACGAGATGGGAAGGGACTGGCCAGATACAGGAAGGGACAAGCCAGATACGGGACAGGACAGGCCGGATGCGGGACGGGCCATATACGAGACGGGACGGGCCAGATATAGGACGGGACGAGGCAGAGATAGGATGGGACGGGCCAGAAAAAGGACGGGAAGAGCTATGCATTTTGGGACGGGAAATAGAAAGGACAGGACGGGCCATAGACGGTACGCGATGGGCCAGATACAGGATAGGACGAGCCAGAGACAGTACAGGACGGGCCAGAAACAGGACGGGACAAGCAATACATTATGGGACGGGCCATAGACAGGACGGGACGGGCCAGAGACAAGTCGGAACGGGACAGATACAGGAAAAGATGGGCCAAAGCCAGGACGGGATGGCCCAGATACAGTACGGGACAGGCCAGATACAGGACGGTACGGGCCAAATAGTGCGCAGCCTGCATTGGTGGGTATGTCGGCGGTATTGCATGGTGTGAGATGGGAAGCCATGCCAGTACGCCGCCATGGATGTTACAATTAAGTAGTGTAGGTCAGGCGTAGAGAAAATGGAAGTTTTTCAAATAAATATTACAACTATTGTTTAATAGGCAAACATCACATGTAGAGTTTGCATGATATACCTTCCTAGTACTTTATCTAAACTAGAAGCAAATTGTTTGAAGATTACTTCTACCTAAATGGCAGAAAATGCACCTATCTTGGTGATGGATAGGACAGCTTGAGGGAATATGGAGAAGGCTGTTTTTTTGATAGGTGTCATTTAAACATTTTGCTAATAATTTATGGAAAGTATCATATTTTTCTAACTATTGAACTCACCTTAATTTAAAACACACCCCAGGTTAAATTTCCTGGAGGTTTAAATTTGTGGAGGATTTGATAATACTACCTTTAATGGGATGGGCCAGATACAGGACGGGACAGGCCAGATACGTGACGGGATGGACCAGATGCAGGACAGGCCAGAGACAGGACCGGACGGGACGTGTCTGAGAAAGGACGGGACGGGCCAGAGACGGGGCGACCAGATACAGGACGGGACGGTCCAGATAGAGGAAGGGCCAGGGATGGGACGGACCAGAGCAGGACGGGACTGGCCAGAGGCAGGACAGGACCGGTCAGGCCAGAGACAGGATGGGACGGGCCAGATACAGGAAGGGACGGGCCAGATACGGTACGGGCCATATTTAAGCCGGGATGGGCCAGAGACAGGACGGGATGGGACGGGCCACATACAAGAAGGGACGGGCCAGACACGGGACGGGCCAGATTCAAGACGGGACGGGCCAGATACAGGACGGGACCGACCAGATACAGGACGGGACGGTCCAGATACAGGACGGGCCAGGGACGGGACGGACCAGAGCAGGACGGGACTGGCCGGAGGCAGGACAGGACCGGTCAGGCCAGAGACAGGACGGGACGGGCCAGTTACAGGAAGGGAAGGGCCAGATACGGTACGGGCCAGGTTCAAGACGGGATGGGCCAGAGACAGGACGGGATGGGACGGGCCAGATACAGGAAGGGACGGGCCAGATACGGGACGGGCCAGATTCAGGACGGGACGGGCCAGATACAGGACGGGACCGACCAGATACAGGACGGGATGGACCAGAGATAAGACGGAATGTGCTAGAGACATTACGGGATAGGCCATAGACAGGACGGGTCGGGCCAGAGACAGGATGGGACGGGCCAGATACATGACGGGATGGGCCAGGAACGTGACGAGCCAGATATGGGACGGTATGGGCCAGATATGGGACAGCCCAGATACATGACGGGACGGGCCAGATACAGGACGGTACGGACCAGATACGGGACTTGACGGGCCAGATACGAAACGGGTCAGATGCGGGATGGGCCAGATACGGGACCGGCTAGATACAGGACGGGCCAGATACGGGACAGGCAGGGACAGGGACAAGACGTACCAGATACGGGACAGGCCAGATACTGGACGGGATGGGCCAGATACAGGGCGGGCCAGATACGGGACGAGACGGGCCAGAGCTGCGCCAGAGACAGGAAGGGAAGGGCCAGAGATAGGGCAGGACGGGCCAAGGACTGGACAGGAAGGGCCAGAGATGGGACGGGACGAGGCAGAGATAGGATGGGATGGGCCAGAAACAGGACGGTACGAGCTATCCGTTATGGGACAGGAAATAGACAGGACGGGACGGGCCAGAGACGGTACGCGACGGGGTCAGATACAGAACAGGACAAGCCAGAGACAGTACGGTACGGGCCAGAGACAGTACGGGACGGGCCAGATACATGACGGGACGGGCCAGAGCAGGATGGGACTGGCCAGAGGCAGGACAGGACCGATCGGGCCAGAGACAGGACGGAACGGGCAAGAGAGAGGACGGGACGGGCCAGATACAGGACGGGACAGGCCAGACACGGGATGGGCCAGATACAGGACGGGCCAGAGACAGGACCGGATGGGCTAGAGACAGACGGGACCGGACGGGCCAAAGACAAGATGAGACTGGCCGAAGATAGGACGGACCGAGGCGTGCCAGAGACAGGACGGGACGGGCTAGAGACGGGGCGACCAGATACAGGACGGGGCGGTCCAGATACAGGACGGTCCAGGGACGGGACGGGCCAGAGCAGGATGGGACTGGCCAGAGGCAGGACAGGACCGATCGGGCCAGAGACAGGACAGGACGGGCAAGAGACAGGATTGGACAGGCTAGAGATAGCACCGGTCGGGCCAGAGACAGGACGGACGAGGCCAGAGACAGGATGGGACGGGCCAGAGACAGGATGAGATGGGAAGGTACTGGCCAGATACAGGAAGGGACAGGCCAGATAAGGGACAAGACAGGCCAGATGCGGGACGGGCCAGATACGAGATGGGACGGGCCAGATACAAGATGGGACGAGCCGGAGATAGGACGGGACGGGCCAGAAACAGGACTGGACGAGCTAAACATTATGGGACGGGAAATAGACAAGATGGGAACGGCCAGAGATGGTACGGGATGTGCCAGATACAGGACAGGATGAGCCAGAGACAGGATGGGACGGGCCAGAAACAGGACGGGACAAGCTATACATTATGGGACGAAACAGAGACCGGACGGGATGGTCCAGATACAGGAAAAGACGGGCCAGAGACAGGACAGGATGGCCCAGATACACTACGGGACAGGCCAGATACAGGACGGTACGGGCCAAATATGGGACGGGCCAGATACAGGACGACATGGGCCAGATATGGGACAGGAGAGGCTAGATATGGGATGAGCCATGGACAGGATGGGATGGGCCAGATACTAGATGGCCAGATACGAGACGGACCAGATACTGAATGGGCCTGGCCACATACGGGACTGGCCAGATAGGGATTGGTTGGGTCAAATACGGGACAGGACGTGCCAGAGATGGGAAGGGACAAGGCGGGCCAGATACTGGATGTGATGAGCCAGATAAGGGAAAGCCAGATACGGGACGGGATGGTCAGATACGGGACTAAACGGGTCAGATATGCGACTGGACGGACCAGATATGGGACGGGGCGGGTTAGACATTACAGAACGTGTCATAGACAGGATGGGAGGGGCCAGGGACAGGCTGGGACGGACCAGAGACAGGACCGGACAGGCCAGACACGGGACGGGTCAGATACAGGACTGAGGATACAAAAGGAATGCGTGCACTGTTCTTTTAAGAATCAGGAAGTGCTGCCGCTGCCGCCCTCAACAAGCAGCCAAGACAAATGCACACAGCCCGCATAGGAACATAGTGCGCAGCCTGCATTGGTGGGTAAGTCGGCGGTCTTGCATGGTGTGAGATGGGAAGCCATGCCAGCACGCCGCCATGGATGTTACAATTAAGTAGTGTAGGTCAGGTGTAGAGAAAATGGAAGTTTTGCAAATAAATATTACAACTATTGTTTAATAGGCAAATGTCACATGTAGAGTTTGCATGATATACCTTCCTAGTACTTTATCTAAATTAGAAGCAAATTGTTTGAAGATTACTTCTACCTAAATGGCAGAAAATGCACCTATCTTGGTGATGGATAGGACAGCTTGAGGGGATATGGAGGAGGCTGTTTTTTTGATAGGTGTCATTTAAACATTTTGCTAATAATTTATGGAAAGTATCATATTTTTCTAACTATTGAACTCACCTTAATTTAAAACACACCCCAGGTTAAAGTTCCTTCATGTGTAAATTTGTGGAGGATTTGATAATACTACCTTTAATGGGATGGGCCAGATACAGGACGGGACAGGCCAGATACGGAATGGGCCAGATACAGGATGGGCCAGAGACAGGACGAGACGGGCCAGAGACAGGACGGGACAGGCCAAAGACAGGATGAGACTGGCCGGAGATAGAACGGACCGAGGCGTACCAGAGACAGGACGGGACGGACTAGAGACGGGGCGACAGATACAGGACGGGACGGTCCAGATACAGGACAGTCCCGGGACGGGACGTGCCAGAGCAGGACGGGACTGGTCAGAGGCAGGACAGGACCGATCGGGCCAGAGACAGGATGGGATGGGTTAGAGAGAGGACGGGACGGGCCAAAGAGAGGACTGGATGGACAAAAGATGGGATGGGCAAGAGACAGGATTGGACAGGCCAGAGATAGCACCGGACGGGCCAGAGACATTACGGGACAGGCCAGAGACAGGACGAGACGGGCCAGAGACAGGACGAGATGGGAAGGGACAGGCCAGATACGGGACAGGACAGGCCAGATACGGGACAGGCGAGATACGAGATGGGACGGGCCAGATACAGGACGGGACGAGCCTGAGATAGGACGGGGCGTGCCAGAAACAGGACTTGACGAGCTATACATTGTGGGATGGGAAATAGACAGGATGGGACGGGCCAGAGATGGTACAGGATGTGCCAGATACAGGACAGGACGGGACGGGCCAGAAACAGGACGGGACAAGCTATACATTATGGGACCGTCCAGAGACCTGACAGGACGGTCCAGATACAGGATAAGACGGGCCAGAGACAGGACAGGATGACCCAGATACAGTACAGGACAGGCCACATACAGGACGGTCCGGGCCAAAAATGAGACGGGTCAGATACAGGACGACATGGGCCAGATACGGGACGGGCCAGATATGGGACAGGACAGGCTAGATATGGGATGAGCCATGGACAGGATGGGATGGGCCACATACAAGATGGCCAGATACAGGACGGGCCAGATACTGAATGGGCCTGGCCACATACGGGACGGGCCAGATAGGGACTGGTTGGGTCAGATACGGGACAGGAAGTGCCAGAGACGGGAAAGGATGAGGCGGGCCAGATACGTGATGAGATGGGCCAGATAAGGGATAGCCAGATTCGGGACGGGATGGTCAGATACGGGACCAAACGGGTCAGATATGGGACTTGACGGACCAGATATGGGACGGGGCGGGTTAGACATTACAGGACGGGCCATAGACAGGATGGGAGGGGCCAGGGACAGGCTGGGACGGGCCAGAGACAGGACGGGACGGGCCAGAGACGGAATGGGTGTGATACAGGACTGGGGACACATTAGGAATGCGTGCACTGTTCCTTTAAGAATCAGGAAGTGCTGCCGCTGCCGCCCTCAACAAGCAGCCAAGACACATGTACACAGCCAGCATAGGAACATAGTGCGCAGCCTGCATTGGTGGGTAAGTCGACGGTCTTGCATGGTGTGAGATGGGAAGCCATGCCAGCTTGCCGCCAGGGATGTTACAATTAAGTAGTGTAGGTCAGGTGTAGAGAAAATGGAAGTTTTGCAAATAAATATTACAACTATTATTTAATAGGCAAACATCACATGTAGAGTTTGCATGATATACCTTCCTAGTACTTTATCTAAATTAGAAGCAAATTGAAGATTACTTCTGCCTAAATGGCAGAAAATGCACCTATCTTGGTGATGGATAGGACAGCTTGAGGGGATATGGAGGAGGCTGTTTTTTGATAGATGTCATTTAAACATTTTGCTAATAATTTATGGAAAGTATCATATTATTCTAACTATTGAACTCACCTTAATTTAAAACACACCCCAGGTTAAATTTCCTGGAGGTGTAAATTTGTGGAGGATTTGATAATACTACCTTTAGTGGGATGGGCCAGATACAGAACAAGACAGGCCAGATACGTGACGGAACGGGCCAGATACAGGACAGGCTAAAGATAGGACCGGAAGGGCCGTGCCTGAAAAAGGACGGGACGGGCCAGAGACGGGGCGACCAGATACAGGACGGGGCGGTCCAGATACAGGACGGGCCAGGGAAGGGACTGAACAGAGCAGGACGGGACTGGCCAGAGGCAGGACAGGAACGGTTAGGCCAGAGAAAGGACGGGACGGGCCAGATACAGGAAGGGACGGGCCAGATACGGCACGGGTCAGATTCAAGACGGGATGGGCCAGAGACAGGACAGGATAGGACGGGCCAGATACAGGAAGGGACGAACCAGATACGGGACGTGACGGGCCAGATACGGGACGGGTCAGATGCGGGACGGGCCAGATACGGGACAGGCCAGATACAGGACGGGCCAGATATGGGACAGGCCGGGCCAGGGACAGGACGTGCCAGATACGGGACAGGCCAGATATGGAACGGGCCAGATACTGGACGGGATGGGCCAGATACGGGATGAGACGGGCCAGACCTGGGCCAGAGACAGGAAGGGATGGGCCAGAGACAGGACAGGACGGGCCAGAGATGGGACGTGCAAGAGACAGGATTGAACAGGCCAGAGATAGCACCGAACGGGCCAGAGACAGGACGCGACAGGACGAGATGGGAAGGGACTGGCCAGATACAGGAAGGGACAGGCCAGATACGGGACAGGACAGGCCAGATGCGGGACGGGCCAGATACGAGACGGGACGCGCCAGATATAGGACGGGACAAGGCAGAGATAGGATGGGACGGGCCAGAAACAGGACGGGACGAGCTATACATTATGGGACGGGAAGTAGACAGGATGGGATGGGCCAGAGACGGTACGCGACGGGCCAGGTACAGGACAGGACGAGCCAGAGATAGTACGGGACTGGCCAGAAACAGGACGGGACAAGCTATACATTATGGGGCGGGTCATAGACAGGACGGGCCAGATTCAGGACGGGACGGGCCAGATACAGGACGGGACCGACCAGATACAGGACGGGATGGGCCATAGACAGGACGGAATGTGCTAGAGACATTACGGGACAGGCCATAGACAGGACGGGTCGGGCCATAGACAGGATGGGAGGGGCCAGGGACAGGCTGGGACGGGCCAGAGACAGGACGGGACGGGCCAGAGACGGAATGGGTCTGATACAGGACTGGGGACACATTAGGAATGCGTGCACTGTTCCTTTAAGAATCAGGAAGTGCTGCCGCTGCCGCCCTCAACAAGCAGCCAAGACACATGTACACAGCCAGCATAGGAACATAGTGCGCAGCCTGCATTGGTGGGTAAGTCGACGGTCTTGCATGGTGTGAGATGGGAAGCCATGCCAGCTTGCCGCCAGGGATGTTACAATTAAGTAGTGTAGGTCAGGTGTAGAGAAAATGGAAGTTTTGCAAATATATATTACAACTATTATTTAATAGGCAAACATCACATGTAGAGTTTGCATGATATACCTTCCTAGTACTTTATCTAAATTAGAAGCAAATTGAAGATTACTTCTGCCTAAATGGCAGAAAATGCACCTATCTTGGTGATGGATAGGACAGCTTGAGGGGATATGGAGGAGGCTGTTTTTTGATAGATGTCATTTAAACATTTTGCTATTAATTTATGGAAAGTATCATATTATTCTAACTATTGAACTCACCTTAATTTAAAACACACCCCAGGTTAAATTTCCTGGAGGTGTAAATTTGTGGAGGATTTGATAATACTACCTTTAGTGGGATGGGCCAGATACAGGACAAGACAGGCCAGATACATGACGGAACGGGCCAGATACAGGACAGGCCAAAGATAGGACCGGACGGGCCGTGCCTGAAAAAGGACGGGACGGGCCAGAGACGGGGCGACCAGATACAG
Source organism: Phyllobates terribilis (assembly GCF_046119375.1). NCBI lineage: Eukaryota > Metazoa > Chordata > Amphibia > Anura > Dendrobatidae > Phyllobates > Phyllobates terribilis. Next base: position 24,843 of record NW_027364108.1, on the reverse strand, counting down.
GACGGGACGGTCCAGATACAGGACGGGCCAGGGAAGGGACTGAACAGAGCAGGACGGGACTGGCCAGAGGCAGGACAGGAACGGTCAGGCCAGAGAAAGGACGGGACGGGCCAGATACAGGAAGGGACGGGCCAGATACGGCACGGGTCAGATTCAAGACGGGATGGGCCAGAGACAGGACAGGATAGGACGGGCCAGATACAGGAAGGGACGAACCAGATACGGGACGTGACGGGCCAGATACAGGACGGGTCAGATGCGGGACGGGCCAGATACGGGACAGGCCAGATACAGGACGGGCCAGATACGGGACAGGCCGGGCCAGGGACAGGACGTGCCAGATACGGGACAGGCCAGATATGGAACGGGCCAGATACTGGATGGGATGGGCCAGATACGGGATGAGACGGGCCAGACCTGGGCCAGAGACAGGAAGGGATGGGCCAGAGACAGGACAGGACGGGCCAGAGATGGGACGTGCAAGAGACAGGATTGAACAGGCCAGAGATAGCACCGAACGGGCCAGAGACAGGACGGGACAGGCCAGCGACAGGACGAGATGGGAAGGGACTGGCCAGATACAGGAAGGGACAGGCCAGATACGGGACAGGACAGGCCAGATGCGGGACGGGCCAGATACGAGACGGGACGCGCCAGATATAGGACGGGACAAGGCAGAGATAGGATGGGACGGGCCAGAAACAGGACGGGACGAGCTAAACATTATGGGACGGGAAGTAGACAGGACGGGATGGGCCAGAGACGGTACGCGACGGGCCAGATACAGGACAGGACGAGCCAGAGATAGTACGGGACTGGCCAGAAACAGGACAGGACAAGCTATACATTATGGGACGGGCCATAGACAGGACGGGCCAGATTCAGGACGGGACGGGCCAGATACACGACGGGACCGACCAGATACAGGACGGGATGGGCCATAGACAGGACGGAATGTGCTAGAGACATTACGGGACAGGCCATAGACAGGACGGGTCGGGCCATAGACAGGATGGGACGGGCCAGATACATGACGGGATGGGCCAGAAACGTGACGAGCCAGATATGGGATGGTATGGGCCAGCTATTGGACAGCCCAGATAAATGACGGGACGGGCCAGATACAGGACGGGACAGGCCAGATACGGGATGGGCCAGATACAGGACAGGCCAGAGACAGGACCGGACGGGCCAGAGACAGATGGGACCGGACGGGCCAAAGACAAGATGAGACTGGCCGAAGATAGGACTGACCGAGGCGTGCCAGAGACAGGACGGGACTGGCTAGAGACGGGGCGACCAGATACAGGACGGGGCGGTCCAGATACAGGACGGTCCAGGGACGGGACTGGCCAGAGCAGGATGGGACTGGCCAGAGGCAGGACAGGACCGATCGGGCCAGAGACAGGACAGGACGGGCAAGAGACAGGATTGGACAGACCAGAGATAGCACCGGTCGGGCCAGAGACAGGACGGACGAGGCCAGAGACAGGATGGGACCGACCAGATACAGGTCGGGACGGGCCAGATACAGGAATGGACGGGCCAGATACGGGACGGGCCAGATTCAAGACAGGATGGGCCAGAGACAGGACAGGATGGGACTGGCCACATACAGGAAGGGACGGGCCAGATACGGTAAGGGCCAGATTCAGGATGGGACGGGCCAGATTCAGGACGGGACCGACCAGATACAGGACGGGATCAGCCAGAGACAGGACGGAATGTGCTAGAGACATGGGATAGGCCATACACAGGACGGGTCAGGCCAGAGACAGGATGGGACGGGCCAGATATATGACGGGATGGGCCAGAAACGTGACGAGCCAGATATGGGACGGTATGGGCCAGATATGGGACAGCCCACATAAATGACGGAACGGGCCAGATACAGGACGGTACGGACTAGATACGGGACGGGACGGGCCAAATACGGGACGGGTCAGATGCGGGACGGGCCAGATACGGGACAGGCCAGATACAGGATGGGCCAGATACGGGACAGGCCGGGCCAGGGACAGGACGTGCCAGATACGGGACAGGCCAGATATGGAACGGGCCAGATACTGGACGGGATGGGCCAGATACAGGGCGGGCCAGATACAGGACGAGACGGACCAGAACTGCGCCAGAGACAGGAAGGGATGGGCCAGAGACAGGACAGGACGGGCCAAATACTAGACGGGACGGGCCAGAAACGGGACGGACAAGAGACAGGATTATACAGGCCAGAGATAGCACCGGACGGGCCAGAGACAGGACGGGACAGGCCAGAGACAGGACGAGATGGGAAAGGACTGGCCAGATACAGGAAGGGACAGGCCATATACGGGACAGGACAGGCCAAATGCGGGATGGGCCAGATACGAGACGGGACGGGCCAGAAACAGGACGGGACGAGCTATACATTATGGGACGGGAAATAGACAGGACGGGACGGGCCATAGACGGTACTCGACGGGCCAGATACAGGACAAGACGAGCCAGAGACAGTACGGGACGGGCCAGAAACAGGACGGGACAAGCTATACATTATGGGACGGGCCATAGACAGGACGGGACGGGCCAGAGACAAGACAGAACGGGCCAAATAGTGCGCAGCCTGCATTGGTGGGTAAGTCGGCGGTGTTGCATGATGTGAGATGGGAAGCCATGCCAGCACGCTGCCTTGGATGTTAAAATTAAATAGTGTTGGTCAGGCGTAGAGAAAATGGAAGTTTTTCAAATAAATATTACAACTATTGTTTAATAGGCAAACATCACATGTAGAGTTTGCATGATTTACCTTCCTAGTACTTAGAAGCAAATTGTTTGAAGATTAGTTCTACCTAAATGGCAGAAAATGCACCTATCTTGGTGATGGATAGGACAGCTTGAGGGGATATGGAGGAGGCTGTTTTTTGATAGGTGTCATTTACACATTTTGCTAATAATTTATGGAAAGTATCATATTTTTCTAACTATTGAACTCACCTTAATTTAAGACACACCCCAGGTTAAATTTCCTGGACGTGTAAATTTGTGGAGGATTTGATAATACTACCTTTAATGGGATGGGCCAGATCCAGGACGGGACAGGCCAGATACGTGACGGGATGGGCCAGATGCAGGACAGGCCAGAGACAGGACGGACGGGACGTGCCTGAGAAAGGACGGGACTGGCCAGAGACGGGGCAACCAGATACAGGACGGGACGGTCTAGATACAGGACGGGCCAGGGACGGGATGGACCAGAGCAGGACGCGACTGGCCAGAGGCAGGACAGGACCAGTCAGGCCAGAGACAGGATGGGACGGGCCAGATACTAGAAGAGACGGGCCAGATACGGGACCGGCCAAATTCAAGACGGGATGGGCCAGAGATAGGACGTGATGGGACGGGCCAGATACAGAAAGGGATGGGTCAGAGACAGGACAGAATGTGCTAGAGACATTAAGGGACAGGACATAGACAGGACGGGTCGGGCCAGAGACAGGATGGGTCGGGCTAGAGACAGGATGGGACGGGCCAGATACATGACGGGATGGGCCAGAAACGTGACGAGCCAGATATGGGACGGTATGGGCCAGATATGGGACAGCCCAGATACATGACGGGACGGGCCAGATTTAGGATGGTACGGACCAGATACGGGACGGGACGGGCCAGATACGGGACGGGTCAGATGCGGGATGGGCCAGATACGGGTCAGGCCAGATACAGGACGGGCTAGATACGGGACAGGCCGGGCAGGGACAGGACGTGCCAGACACGGGACTGTCCAGATATGAAACGGGCCAGATACTGGACGGGATGGGCCAGATGCAGGGCGGACCAAATACGGGACGAGACGGGCCAGAACTGGGCCAAACACAGGAAGGGATGGGCCAGAGACGGGGCGGGCCAAAGACTGGACGGGACGGGCCAGAGAAGGGACGGGCAAGAGACTGGATTGGACAGGCCAGAAATAGCAACGGACCGGCCAGAGACAGGACGGGACAGGCCAGAGACAGGACGACATGGGAAGGGACTGGCCAGATACAGGAAGGGACAGGCCAGATACGCGACAGGACAGGCCAGATGCGGAACGGGCCACATACGAGACGGGACGGGCCAGATATATGACGGGACGACGCAGAGATAGGATGGGACGGGCCAGAAATAGGACGGGGCAAGCTATACATTATGGGACGGGAAATAGACAGGACGGGACGGACCAGAGAGGGTACGTGACGGGCCAGATACAGGACAGGACGAGCCAGAGAAAGTACGGGACGGGCCAGAAACAGTTCGGGACAAGCTATACATTATGGGACGGGCCATAGACAGGACTGGACGGGCCAGAGACAAGACAGAACGGGACAGATACAGGAAAAGACGGGCCAAAGAAAGGACGGGATGGCCCAGATACAGTACGGGACAGGCCACATACAGGACGGTACGGGCCAAATAGTGTGCAGCCTGCATTGGTGGGTATGTCGGCGGTCTTGCATGGTGTGAGATGGGAAGCCATGCCAGCACGCCGCCATAGATGTTACAATTAAGTAGTGTAGGTCAGGCGTAGAGAAAATGGAAGTTTTTCAAATAAATATTACAACTATTGTTTAATAGGCAAACATCACATGTAGAGTTTGCGTGATATACCTTCCTAGTACTTTATCTAAATTAGAAGCAAATTGAAGATTACTTCTACCTAAATGACAGAAAATGCACCTATCTTGGTGATGGATAGGACAGCTTGAGGGGATATGGAGGAGGTTGTTTTTTTGATAGGTGTCATTTAAACATTTTGCTAATAATTTATGGAAAGTATCATATTTTTCTAACTATTGAACTCACCTTAATTTAAAACACACCCCAGGTTAAAGTTCCTTTATGTGTAAATTTGTGGAGGATTTGATAATACTACCTTTAATGGGATGGGCCAGATACAGGACGGGACAGGCCAGATACGGAATGGGCCAGATACAGGACGGGCCAGAGACAGGACCGGACGGATCACGCCAGAGACATGACGAGACGGGCCAGAGACAGGACGGGACAGGCCAAAGACAGGATGAGACTGGCCGGAGATAGGACGGACCGAGGCGTACCAGAGACAGGACGGGACGGGCTAGAGACGGGGCGACAGATACTGCACGGGACGGTCCAGATACAGGACAGTCCAGGGACAGGACGGGCCAGAGCAAGACGGGACTGGTCAGAGGCAGGACAGGACCGATCAGGCCAGAGACAGGACGGGACGGGCAAGAGAGAGGACGGGACGGGCCAAAGAGAGGACGGGATGGACAAGAGATGGGATGGGCAAGAGACAGGATTGGACAGGCCAGAGATAGCACCGAATGGGCCAGAGACATGACGGGACAGGCCAGAGACAGGACGGGACGGGCCAGAGACAGGACTAGATGGGAAGGGACAGGCCAGATATGGGACAGGACAGGCCAGATGCGGGACGGGCCAGATACGAGATGGGACGGGCCAGATACAGGACGGGACGAGCCAGAGATAGGACGGGACGAGCCAGAAACAGGACTTCACGAGCTATACATTATGGGACGGGAAATAGACAGGATGGGACGTGCCAGAGACGGTACAGGATGCGCCAGATACAGGACAGGACTAGCCAGTGACAGGACGGGACGGGCCAGAAACAGGACGGGACAAGCTATACATTATGGGACCGTCCAGAGACCGGACGGGACGGTCCAGATACACGATAAGACGGGCCAGAGACAGGACAGGATGGCCCAGATACAGTACGGGACAGGCCACATACCGGACGGTCCGGGCCAAAAATGAGACGGGCCAGATACAGGACGACATGGGCCAGATACGGGACGTGCCAGATAGGGACTGGTTGGGTCACATACAGGACAGGACGTGCCAGAGACGGGAAGGGACGAGGCGGGCCAGATACGGGATGAGATGGGCCAGATAAGGGACAGCCAGATACGGGACGGGATGGTCAGATACGGGACTAAACGGGTCAGATATGGGACTGGACGGACCAGATACGGGACGGGGCGGGTTAGACATTACAGGACAGGACATAGACAGAATGGGAGGGGTCAGGGACAGGCTGAGACTGGCCAGAGACAGGACGGGACGGGCCAGAGACGGGACGGGCTAGAGATGGGACGGGTCAGATACAGGACTGGGGACACATTAGGAATGCGTGCACTGATCCTTTAAGAATCAGGAAGTGCTGCCGCTGCCGCCCTCAGCAAGCAACTAAGACACATGCACACAGCCAGCATAGGAACATAGTGCGCAGCCTGCATTGGTGGGTAAGTCGGCGGTCTTGCATGGTGTGAGATGGGAAGCCATGCCAGCTCACCGCCAGGGATGTTAAAATTAAGTAGTGTAGGTCAGGTGTAGAGAAAATGGAAGTTTTGCAAATAAATATTACAACTATTATTTAATAGGCAAACATCACATGTAGAGTTTGCATGATATACTTTCCTGGTACTTTATCTAAATTAGAAGCAAATTGTTTGAAGATTACTTCTACCTAAATGGCAGAAAATGCACCTATCTTGGTGATGGATAGGACAGCTTGAGGGGATATAGAGGAGGCTGTTTTTGATAGGTGTAATTTAAACATTTTGCTAATAATTTATGGAAAGAATCATATTTTTCTAACTATTGAACTCACCTTAATTTAAAACACACCCCAGATTAAATTTCCTGGAGGTGTAAATTTGTGGAGGATTTGATAATACTACCTTTAATGGGACTTTAATGGGATGGGCCAGATACAGGACGGGACAGGAAAGATACGGGATGGGCCAGACACAGGACCGGCCAGATACAGGACGGGCCAGAGACAGGACCGGACGGGACACGCCAGAGACAGGACGAAACGGGCTAGAGACAGGACGGGACGGACCAAATACAAGATGAGACTGGCCGGAGATAGCACGGACCGAGGCGTGCCAGAGACAGAACCGGACGGGCTAAAGACGGGGCGACCAGATACAGGATGGGACGGTCCAGATACAGGACGGTCCAGGGACGGGACGGGCCAGAGCAGAATGGGACTGGCCAAAGGCAGGACAGGACAGGTCGGGCCAGAGACAGGACGAGACGGGCAAGAGAGATGACGGGACAGGCCAAAGAGAGGATGGGACTGTCCAGAGACAGGACGAGACGGGCCAAATACAGGACGGGACGGACCAGAGATGGGACGGGCAAGAGACAGGATTGGACAGGCCAGAGATAGCACCGGACGGGCCATACCATAGACAGGACGGGGCAGGCCAGAGACAGGACGAGATGGGAAGGGACTGGCCAGATACAGGAAGGGACAGGCCAGATACAGGACAGGACAGGCCAGATGCGGGACGGGCCAGATACGAGATGGGACGGGCCAGATACAGGACGGGACGAGCCAGAGATAGGACGGGACGGGCCAGAAACAGGACTGGACGAGCTATACATTATGGGACGGGATATAGACAGGATGGGACGGGCCAGAGACGGAACGGGACGTGCCAGATACAGGACAGGATGAGCCAGAGACAGGACGGAACGGGCCAGAAACAGGACGGGACAAGCTATACTTTATGGGACGGGCCGGAGACCGGACGGGACGGTCCAGATACAGGAAAAGACAGGCCAGAGACTGGACGGGATGGCCCAGATACAGTACGGGACAGGCCAGATACAGGCTGGTACGGGCAAAATATGGGACGGGCCAGATACAGGACGACATGGGCCAGATACGGGACGGGCCAGATATGGGACAGGACAGGCTAGATATGGGATGAGCCATGGACAGGATGGGATGGGCCAGATACGAGATGGCCAGATAAGGGACGGGCCAGATACTGAATGGGCCTGGCCACATACGGGACGGGCCAGATAGGGACAGGAAGTGCCAGAGACGGGAAAGGATGAGGCGGGCCAGATACGTGATGAGATGGGCCAGATAAGGGATAGCCAGATACGGGACGGATGGTCAAATACGGGACCAAACGGGTCAGATATGGGACTGGACGGACCAGATACGGGACGGGGCGGGTTAGACATTACAGGACGGGCCATAGACAGGATGGAAGGGGCCAGGGACAGGCTGGGATGGGCCAGAGACAGGACGGGACGGGCCAGAGACGGGACGGGCCAGAGACGGGACGGGTCAGATATAGAACTGTAGAGTTTGCATGATATACCTTCCTAGTACTTTATCTAAATTAGAAGCAAATTGTTTGAAGATTACTTCTGCCTAAATGGCAGAAAATGCACCTATCTTGGTGATGGATAGGACAGCTTGAGGGGATATGGAGGAGGCTGTTTTTTGATAGGTGTCATTTAAACATTTTGCTAATAATTTATAGAAAGTATCATATTTTTCTAACTATTGAGCTCACCTTAATTTAATGCACAGAGGACGGCACGGGCCAAAGACCGGATGGGACGGGCCAGAGACCGGATGGGGCGGGCCAGAGACCGGATGGGGCGGGCCAGAGACCGGATGGGACGGGACATATACAGGACGGGACGGGCCAGAGACGAGGCGGGCCAGATACAGGATGGGCCAGGAACGGGCCACTGCAGTACCGGACGAGTCAGAGGCAGGACAGGACGGGTCCGGCCAGAGACAGGACGGGACGGGCCAGAAACAGTACGAGATGGGCCAGAGACAGGACGAGCCAGAGATAGGACAGGACGGGCCAGATACGGGATGGTATGGGCCAGAAATGGGATGGTACGGACCAGATACATGACGGGACAGATACAGGACAAGACGGACCAGATACGGAACAGGACGGGCCAGATACGGGACGAGCCAGATACGGGACAGGCCAGATACGGGACGGGGCAGATAGGGGACGGGGCAGATAGGGGACGGTACAGATACGGGACGGTCCAGAGATACAGGACGGGCCAGAGACAGGAATAGGACGGGCCATAGACAGGACGGGATGGGCCAGAGACGGGACGGGTCAGACACAGGACTGGGGACACATTAGGAATGCGTGCACTGTTCCTTTAAGGATCAGGAAGTGCTGCCGCTGTCGCCCTCAACAAGCAGCCAAGACACATGCACACAGCCAGCAGAGGAACACAGTGTGCAGCCTGGATTGGTGGGTAAGTCGGCGGTCTTGCATGGTGTGAGATGGGAAGCCATGCCAGCACGCCGCCATGGATGTTACAATTAAGTAGTGTAGGTCAGGTGTAGAGAAAATGGAAGTTTTGCAAATAAATATTACAACTGTTGTTTAATAGGCAAACATCACATGTAGAGTTTGCATGATATACCTTCCTGGTACTTTATGTAAATTAGAACAAATTGTTTGAAGATTACTTCTACCTAAATGGCAGAAAATGCACCTATCTTGGTGATGGATAGGACAGCTTGAGGGGATATGGAGGAGGCTGTTTTTTTGATAGGTGTCATTTAAACATTTTGCTAATAATTTATAGAAAGTATCATATTTTTCTAACGATTGAGCTCACCTTAATTTAAAGTACAGAGGACGGCACGGACCAAAGACCGGATGGGGCGGGCCAGAGACCGGATGGGGCGGGCCAGAGACCGAATGGGGCAGGCCAGAGACAGGACGGGACATATACAGGACGGGACGGGCCAGAGACGACGCGGGCCAGATACAGGATGGGCCAGGGACGGGCCACTGCAGTACCGGATGGGTCAGAGGCAGGACAGGACGGGTCCAGCCAGAGACAGGACGGGACGGGCCTGAGACAGGACGAGATGGGCCAGAGACAGGACGAGCCAGAGATAGGACTGGACGGGCCAGATACGGGATGGTACGGTCCAGAAATGGGATGGTACGGGCCAGATACAAGACGGGACGGGCCAGATACAGGATGAGACGGACCAGATACGGAACAGGACGGGCCAGATACGGGACGAGCCAGATACGGGACAGGGCAGATATGGGACGGGGCAGATACGGGACGGTACAGATACGGGACGGTCCAGAGATACAGGACCGGCCAGAGACAGGAATAGGACGGGCCATAGACAGGACGGGAGGGGTCAGATACAGGACTGGGGACACATTAGGAATGCGTGCACTGTTCCTTTAAGAATCAGGAAGTGCTGCCGCTGTCGCCCTCAACAAGCAGCCAAGACACATGCACACAGCCAGCAGAGGAACACAGTGTGCAGCCTGGATTGGTGGGTAAGTCGGCGGTCTTGCATGGTGTGAGATGGGAAGCCATGCCAGCACGCCGCCAGGGATGTTACAATTAAATAGTGTAGGACAGGCATAGAGAAAATGGAAGTTTTGCAAATAAATATTACAACTATTGTTTAATAGGCAAACATCACATGTAGAGTTTGCATGATATACCTTCCTAGTACTTTATCTAAATTAGAAGCAAATTGTTTGAAGATTACTTCTACCTAAATGGCAGAAAATGCACCTATCTTGGTGATGGATAGGACAGCTTGAGGGGATATGGAGGAGGCTGTTTTTTGATAGGTGTCATTTAAACATTTTGCTAATAATTTATAGAAAGTATCATACTTTTCTAACTATTGAGCTCACCTTAATTTAAAGCACAGAGGACGGCACGGGCCAAAACCAGATGGAACGGGCCAAAGACCGGATGGGATGGGCCAAAGACCGGATGGGACGGGCCAAAGACCGGATGGGACGGGCCAGAGACAGGACGGGACGGGGCGGGCCAGAGACAGGACGGGACATATACAGGACGGGATGGGCCAGATACAGGATGGGCCAGGGACGGGCCACTGCAGTACCAGACGGGTCTGAGGCAGGACAGGACGGGTCGGGCCAGAGACAGGATGGGACGGGACAGAGATAGGACAAGACGGGCCAGAGACAGAACGAGATGGGCCAGAGACAGGACGAGCCGGAGATAGGACAGTATGGGCCAGAGAAAGGACGGGACTGGCTAGAAACAGGAAGGGACGGGCCAGATACGGGACGGGCCAGATACAGGACGGGACAGGCGAGAGACAGGATGGGATGGGCCAGATATGGGTCGGGAGAGGCCAGATATGTGACGGGACCCGACAGGATAGACACGGGACGGTACAAGCCAGATACGCGACGGGCCAGATACAAGATGGGACTAGATGGGCCAGATACAGGATGGTACGGAACGGGCCAGATACAGGAGGGGACGGTCCGAGTACAGGATGGGACAGGCCAGATAGAGAACTGCACGGGATGGGCCAGAGACAGGACGGGACGGGCCAGAGATAGGATGGGACAGGCCAGATACGGGACGGGACAGGAAAGATACGGAACAGGACGGGCCAGATACGAGATGGTACGGGCCAGATACAGGACGGTACGGGCCAGATACAGAACTGTATGGGACGGGCCAGAGACAGGAGGGGATGGGCCAGTTACAGGATGGGACGGGCCAGATACGGAACTGCACGGTACGGACCAGAGACAGGACTGGACGGGTCAGAGACAGGATGGGATAGGCCAGATACGGGATGGGGCAGGCCAGATACGGGACAAGACGGGCCAGATACAGGATGGTACGGGCCAGATATGGGACGGTATGGGCCAGATACATGACGGGACGGGCCAGATACAGGACGAGACAGACCAGATACAGAACAGGACGGGCCAGATACGGGACAAGCCAGATACGGGACAGGTCATATATGGGATGGGGCAGATATGGGACGGTACAGATACGGGACGTGCCAGCGACAGGACGGGCCAGATACTGGACGGGATGGGCTAGATACGGGGCGGGCCAGATACGGGACGATACTAGCCAGAGACAGGATGGGACTGGCTAGAGACAGGATGGGATGAGCCAAAGACAGGACGGGTCAGAGACAGGATGGGACGAGCCAAAGACAGGACGGGAGGGGCCAGACACAGGACTGGACAGGCCAGAGACAGAACGGCACGGGCAAGACACAGGACTGGACAGGCCAGAGACAGGACAGGACGGGCCAGATACAGGATGGGACTGGCTAGATACGGGACAGGACCGGCCAGATACTGGACAGGTCAGATACGGGACGGGATGGGCCAGATTCAGGACGGGACGAGATGGGCCAGATACAAGACGGTACGGGACGGGTCAGATACAGGACGGGACGGGATAGATACGGAACGGGCCAAATACAGGACGGAACGGGCCAGAGACAGGATGGGCGGGCTTGACATTACGGGCCGGGCCATAGACAGAATGGGACGGGCCAGATACAGGACGGTACTGCCCAGATATGGGACGGAACGGGCCAGATACGCGATGGGACGGGCCAGATACGGGATGGGCCAGATACGGGACGGTCCAGATATGAGACGGGCCAAATATGGGACAGGACGGGCCAGATACGACATGAGCCAGGGATGGGAAAGGACAGAAACTGAACGGGATGTGCCATTTATGGTGATGGGCCAGATACGTGACACGCTGGGCCATATACGGGACGGGCCAGATACGGGACTGGTTGGGCCATATACGGGATAGGACGGGCTAGATAGTGAAGGGACGAGACGTGCCAGATAAGAGATGGGCCAGATACGGGACTGGACTGGCCAGATATGGGACTGGACTGGCCAGATACGGGACTTGTCGGGTCAGATATGGGACTAAGCAGGCCAGATATGGGACATACGGGCTAGACATTACAGGACGGGCCATAGACAGGAGGGGAGGGGCCAGGGACAGCACGGGACGGGCCAGAGACAGGTCAGGACGGGATGAGCCAAAGACGGGATGGGCCAGATACAGGACTGGGGACACATTAGGAATGCGTACACTGTTCCTTTAAGAAGAAGGAAGTGCTGCCACTGTCGCCCTCAACAAGCAGCCAAGACACATGAACCCAGCCAGTTGAGGAACACAGTGCACAGCCTGGATTGGTGGGTAATTCGGTGGTCTTACATGGTGTGAGATGGGAAGCCATGCCAGCACGCCTCCAGGGATGTTACAATTAGGTAGTGTAGCACAGGCATAAAGAAAATGAAAGTTTTGCAAATAAATATTACAACTATTGTTTAATATGCAAACATCACATGTATCGTTTGCATGATATACCTTCCTGGTACTTTATCTAAATTAGAAGCAAATTGTTTGAAGATTACTTCTACCTAAATGGCAGAAAATGCACCTATCTTGGTGATGGATAGGACAGCTTGAGGGGATATGAAGGAGGCTCTTTTTTTGATAGGTGTCATTTAAACATTTTGCTAATAATTTATGGAAAGTATAATATTTTTCTAACTATTGAGCTCACCTTAATTTAAACCACACAGGACGGGACGGGCCAGAGACAGGTTGGGACAGGCCAATTATCGGATGGGACTGGCCAGAGACAGGACGGGATGGGGCTGGCCAGAAACAAGACAGGATGGGCCAGATACATGACGGGGCAAGCCAGATACAGGATGGTCCAGATACAGGATGGGCCAGGGACGGGCCAGAGTAGTGCCGGACGGGCCACAGGCAGGACAGGACGTGTCGGGCCAGAGACAGGACCGGACGGGCCAGAGACATGACAAGACGAGCTTGAGACAGGACGGGACGGGCCAGAGACAGGACGAGCCGGAGATAGGACAGGACGGGCCAGAGACAGGACGGGACTGGCTAGTTACAGGAAGGGACAGGCCAGATACGGGACGGGCCAGATATAGGACGGGATGGGCCAGAGACAGGATGGGACGGGTCAGAGACAGGATGGAACAGGCCAGATATGGGACGGGACAGGCCATATGCGTGACGGGACAGGCCAGATACGTGACGGGACAGGACAGGACAGATATAGGACTGTACAAACCAGATACAGGACGGGCCAGATACAGGACGGGATGAGATGGGCCAGGTACAGGATGGTACGAAACGGGCCAGATACAGGATGCTACGGGCCAGATACAGGAGGGGACAGGCCGGGTACAGGATGGGACGGGCCAGATACAGAACTGCACAGGACGGGCCAGAGACAGGACGGGACAGGCCAGAGACAGGATGGGACAGGCCTGATATGTGATGGGACAGGCCAGATACGGGACAGGATGGACCAGATACGGGATGGTACAGGCTAGATACGGGCCAGATATGGGACGGTTCGGGGCAGATATGGGACGGGCCAGATACATGACGGGACGGGCCAGATACATGACGGGACGGGCAAGATACAGGACGAGACGGACCAGATACGAAACAGGACGGGCCAGATACGGGACGAGCCAGATACGGGACAGGGCAGATACGGAACGGAGCAGATATGGGACGGTACAGATACGGGACGGGCCAGATACTAGACAGGATGGGCCAGATACGGGACGATACTGGCCAGAGACAGGACGGGACGGGCTAGAGACAGGACGGGATGAGCCAAAGACAGGACGGGCCAGAGACAGGAAGGGCCAGAGACAGGACTGGACAGGCCAGAGACAGGACTGGACGGGCCAGAGACAGGACTGGATAGGCCAGAGACAGGATGGGACAGGCCAGATACAGGACGAGACTGGGAGGGACTGGCCAGATATGGGACAGGACAGGCCAGATACGGGACAGGACGGGCCAGATATGGGAGCCCTCAACAAGCAGCCAAGACACATGCACACAGCCAGCAGAAGAAGGCAGTGTGCAGCCTGGCTTGGTGGGTAAGTCGGCGGTCTTGCATGGTGTAAGATGGGAAGCCATGCCAGCACGCCGCCAGGGATGTTACAATTAAGTAGGACGGGTCGGGTCGGGCCAGAGACAGGACAAGACGGGCCTGAGACAGGACAGGACTGGCCAGAGACAGGATGGGACGGGCTAGATACAGGAAGGGACGGGCCAGATACAGGACGGGACGGGCCAGATACAGGACGGGACGGGCCAGAGACAGGATGGGACGGGTCAGAGATAGAATGGGACGGGCCAGATACGGGACAGGCCAGATACAAGACTGGCCAGATACAGGACGGGCCAGATACGGGACAGGCCAGATACGAGACTGGCCAGATAGGGGACGGGCCAGATACAGGACAGGCTGGGCCAAATACAGAACGGGACAGGCCAGATACGGGATGGGCCTGATACAGGACGGGACGGGCCAGACACGGGATGGGCCAAACACGGGACAGGACCTGGCAACTCAGCAGTTGCACAGATCACGCTGAAGGATAGTGTTGCTCAGGCACCTTCCAATGGGTGGAGGTGGTTTAAGTATCCAGTGTCTCATAGCAATAGTCTGGGGACGCATTAGGAATGCGTGCACTGTTCCTTTAAGAATCAGGATGTGCTGCCGCCCTCAACAAGCAGCCAAGACACATGCACACAGCCAGCAGAGGAACACAGTGCGCAGCCTGGATTGATGGGTAAGTCGGCGGTCTTACATGGTGGGAGATGGGAAGCCATGCCAGCACGCCGCCAGGGATGTTACAATTAAGTAGTGTAGGTCAGGCATAGAGAAAATGGAAGTTTTGCAAATAAATATTACAACTATTATTTAATAGGCAAACATCACATGTAGAGTTTGCATGATATACCTTCCTAGTACTTTATCTAAATTAGAAGCAAATTGTTTGAAGATTTTGAAGATTACTTCTACCTAAATGGCAAAAAATACATCTATCTTGGTGATGGATAGGACAGCTTGAGGGGATATGGAGGAGGCTGTTTTTTTGATAGGTGCATTTTAAACATTTTGCTAATAATTTATGGAAAGTATCATATTTTTCTAACTATTGAACTCACCTTAATTTAAAACACACCCCAGGTTAAATTTCCTGGAGGTGTAAATTTGTGGAGGATTTGATAATACTACCTTTAATGCTGTAAGGTAGAATAGAGTGGATAGAGATCTAATGTTAGTGCTTCTCTGCGACATGTATATTATACTCCTATACATTTGCAGCAGGCAATTTATATGTCTTTTATACAGCACATACATACACTGTGTTCCAAATTATTATGCAAATAATATTTTCTCAGATTTTCCCAAATTACCTATATGAATTGTAGTCATTGTAATTTTCCAGTCAAATAACTATTAGAGTACAATTGAAAGGTTTTTGTACAAACTGCCTATGATAACAGTATATTTTAAAAAAAATAAAACACTCAAACTGCACTCAAAATGCATGTTCCAAATTATTATGCACAGCAGAGTTTCCAACCTTTTTATTTTATATGTCCTTACATTTAGTTGGGGATTATCTAAATATATGAGTTCACTTGTTCTTTTTTATTGTGGAATTTAAGTGTATTATTGTTTAATTTTTGTATGTTGTTGTAAAGTTTTGTTATATATTTTTTGTCTTGTTGGTCTACTCTTTTTTTATGTTAATGAGAATTATGTCATTTCCGTGGATCTGTGTATAAATGTCTTGACTGAATGTATTTAACCACAATTGAAAAAAGCCTTGGACAGGCTGAAACGTCTTGTATGAGTTGTGGAATAAATCAACTGATTATCAACACGTGAGTGCCGGGATTTTCTTTTTCTACAGACATTGTTTTCCACGTGCACCACCCTAGCTATACAGAGTGCCGACTATTCCTTTTCTGTTGCTTACATGTGAACTGCCTCCCGCCATCATAGACACTCCTTTTGATGATGCTCCAGAGGTTCTCAATGGGGTTGAGGTCAGGGGAGCATGGGGGCCACACCATAAGTTTGTCCCCTTTTATGCCCACAGCAGCCAGAGATGCAGATGTGTTATGTGCAGCATGAGTCTGGGCATTATCATGCACGAAAATGATCTTGCTGCGGAATGCACGGTTCTTCTTCTTGAACCATGGCAGGAAGTGCTGTTTGAGAAACTCAACATACATTATGGAGTTCATCTTTACCCCTTCAGGGATTCTAAAAGGACCGACAATCTCTCTCCCCATGATTCCAGCCCAAAACATTACTCCACCTCCTCCTTGTTGGCGCCGTAGCCGTGTTTGCATGGGGTGTCCATCAACCAGCCATCCTCCACTCCATCCATCTGGACCATCGAGATCATTTCATGCATGATAATGCCCCGTCTCATGCTGCACATGACACATCTGCATCTCTGGCTGCTGTGGGCATAAGAGGGGACAAACTTATGGTGTGGCCCCCATGCTCCCCTGACCTCAACCCCATTGAGAACCTCTGGAGCATCATCAAAATGAGTGTCTATGATGGCGGGAGGCAGTTCACATCTAAGCAACAGCTCTGGGAGGGTATTCTGTCCTCATGCAAAACAATTGAAGCAGAAACCATCCAAAACCTGACAAATTCAATGAATGAGAGAGTTCAGAAGCTCCTTTCGAACAAGGGGTCCTATGTGCAAATGTTACATCACCTAGAATAAAGTTTTGAGTTGAAAACTGTTTGATTTCAGTTTGTAATAACCTGCTAATGCTTATAATTTCAAAAATGACCATTTTTTTGTTCTTTATTAAAATGAAAAGGTTGGAAGCTCTGCTGTGCATAATAATTTGGAACATGCATTTTGAGTGCAGTTTGAGTGTTTTATTTTTTTTTTTAATATACTGTTATCATAGGCAGTTTGTACAAAAACCTTTCAATTGTACTCTAATAGTTATTTGACTGGAAAATTACAATGACTGCAATTCATATAGGTAATTTGGGAAAATCTGAGACAATATTATTTGTATAATAATTTGGAACACAGTGTAATCACATCACTGCTGAATGCACAGTACAATGCACATTAAGCTCTGCTATGCATGCACACTGCTCTGCTCCATACATATGTAACACAGGTGCTGGAATGCAACGCACAGAGACACAAAATGGGAACAGTTAGGGATATATATAAAACCACTTTATACAAGTATTATGCAAGGGGGTTAGTAACAGGGATAATGAACAGCAAATTGGAATAACAATGAGAAACAGCTTCAGTGAATAATGGTAAAGTTCTTTGCAAAAGTGTGATGCATCCAGTCGTGGGAGTCACCACGTGAGTTTCTCTTTGTATGGCCGTAGCGGGGGGGTCACCGGTTATTCCCGCTAGGCCGCAAGTCTCTTCCGGATAAAGTCTATCAGATCCCTTTTAGCCTCCCACACACCAACCAGCCCCCTCCCAACCTGAAATCCTAATCGCAACTGTCCCTGGTACCGTGAGTGGAAATTGGAAGTGACGGCCCTGTTCACTTGCGCGATTCCTCCGCTGCTGCTGGCGCGTCTCTCCTGTCACAGTCCTCTCTCAGCTCTTCTCAGCTTGACCGTCGACGGTAGTCTCTCAGGCTTGGGGTAAGGGGATCCAGACCTCGGCTATTGACAGACGGCATCAGTTCCCAGGAATTTACTCTGTGTGGGACGCAGGCCCTGACTCTGGGCCACACATGGAGGGATCAGGTCGCTTCTGTGGGGAGTCCAGAACTTCTCAGGCTGCGTCTGACTCTGATGCAGCACAGGCCTCTGGCTGGGGCCTGCCGCGCTGGCATCTGTAGTCCCTCTGGAACACATCTGTTCCACTCTGCAGCCTGGCGCCAAATCTCCCTGTGTCTTGGCACGCTGGGCTTTTATATCCAGGAAATCCATCCTGGAGGTCACCTGATCAGGTGCAGCATCTGAATCTCTTCCCCCTCCAACTCTTCTGGCATAACTTGGTTCCGCTTTATTTCGTCTGGTCAGCAGATGGCAACCTTTCCTCATCTCTGGCACATCCTGCAAGAATCCTCCTTTATTGCACTCTACTACATTCCTCCCACCTCTTTGCTTGCCAGTCCTCGGGCAAGTGGACTTCTTGCTGGGTTGACGTCTCCTTCCAGGCAGCACAAGTTGAGACAAGAGTTGAGCACACTCTTCTGTTTTCTGTTGAATCTGAGACCATATAAACTCCTCTTGGGCAAACCGGTTATTGGGAATTCCGGCATTAGCCCGCCCAGTCTGGCGGAGCTGCTCTTGCAGAGGTGATTCTGGAGGTCCTGAATAATCAATCACTGGGGACTGCAAATCGCCTCCCGATTCATTCTCTGCCCCACTTGAGGATGACACTGGCAACTCTGACAGACTCAACAGTACTGTAGCCCATCCTTCTTCATCCCCCAAGACCCCTGTTTGTGGTGCCTCAGCAACCTCAGTTGGAGATTCAGTCCCATGACAGTCTTCCACTTTGGAAGAGCAGGGCCGCAGCATGTTACGGTGAAACACCCTAGATGTCGTGGTGTCATTCCCTTTGGGTCGGACCTCGTAGACCGGGTTATCTGGGTGGACCTTCTTCACCACTCGATAAGGTATCGCCTCCCAACGGTGACCCAGTTTACTTCCGAGCTGCTTGGCTCGCAATAGCTCACGGTCTCCTGACTGGAGTGGTCCACCCAAGGTCAGGGGCCGACTTGAATGTTCCACTTCCCCGTACTTCTATTCAACCAACCTCCTCAAAGTGTGAAGTCGGCGTCGGTGCACCCGAATCCAGGTACTTGGGCTGCTGCCCGGGCAGGGGTCTTCTGCTTCTAGCTCCAGTTCGGTGATTTATCATCCATTCCTCCCAAACAGCGACATGTAAGGGGTGTAGCCAGTAGTCGCATGTATTCGATTGTTATACACCCACACCAGCTCAGACACAAATTCGGACCACTTCATCTTCTTGTCTTCTTCCAGAGTTGGCAACATCTGCTTCGCAGGCCCCATTCCCCTGGGGGTGATATGGCGTTGCTCGAGACTTATCGATTCCATAGATACGATACAGCTCATCCATCACTCGCCCCTGGAAGCAGGTCCCCTGGTCGGAATGTATTCGCTTCGGGCACCCATATATTCAAATGAAATCTTGGCAGATGTCCTTAGCCGCAGCTTCTGCTGTCTGGTCTCGAGTAGGAGTCACCACTGCGAACTTGGTCAAGTGGTCAGTCATCACCAAGCAGTACCCGTAGCCATTGTATGAAGTTCCGATCATCAGGTAGTTAATGATCAGGACCTCCAAGGGTGCAGAAGTTCACATGGTCTGAACAGGAGCCCTCTGTTCCGGGGGCTTACTTAGCTCACACTGGCGACATTTTCGGCAAACTCCCTCAACTTCCTGCCACAGTTAAGGCCAGTACAGCAGTTGTTGTAACCACCGGAAGGTTTTCTCCACACCAAAGTGAGCGCCCCTCTCATGAGCTTCTTTGGTCAGCTGTACCACTAGTGCCTCTGGAACCAGTACTTGCCAGGTAACGTCGAACTCTCGAGGTAGTTGGATCCTTTGGCATACCAAGCCATCCCTCAGAAAGAGCCTTTCCCACTGGCCCAAGATTTGCAGGGTAGTTGGGAGCAAAGCAGCCCTGGCCTTCTAATCTGGCTTTTTCCCCAGGGCGACCCATTCTCTAAGTTTCGCCAGATCTGGGTCAGACTGCTGTAGATGTATCCTCTCGTCTCTTGATCGTCCTAGAATTTGAGTGGGTCTAGGCTCTTCTCCAGACTCCTGAGCGTCTACTACAGCAGCGGCAAGCTAACTGAAATCCGGGATCTCGTCGCCTTCAAGCTCTTCGTCTATATCTCTCTTTGGTCCCGCTTGGGTGACTCGGGACAAGGCGCCTGCATGCATGTTCAGGGCCTTAGACCGATATGCGATCTTGTACTGGTACTTAGACATCCTCGCGACCCACCGCTGTTCCAACGCACCCAACTTCGCATTCTCCAGGTGGGCCAATGGGTTGTTGTCTGTTCGCACTTGTACTTCTGATCCCGACAAGTACTCCGCAAATTTCTCTGTCATGGCCCACACCAATGCCAGCAACTCCGGTTTGAACGAACTATAGTTGTCTGGGTTCTTCTCTGTATCCCGTAGTGACCGACTAGCATATGCGATCACCCTCTCTCTTTCTTCCTGTACTTGTGCCAACACTGCTCCCAGACCATGCAAGCTTCCATCGGTGTACAACACGAAGGGCTGTGAAAAGTCAGCGTAGGCTACAATTGGAGCATCCGTTAGCGCCATCTTTAATGCTCGGAAGGCTTCCTCTTGTCGTGGGCCCCACTAAATAGGTTGTCACTTGGCTCCCACCGCTGTTCCTCTCAGGAGCTCATTGAGCGGTACCGCAATCTTAGCAAAGTCTTTCACGAATCGGCGGTAATATCCGACGAGCCCCAGAAATGCCCTCAGTTCCCTCAGGTTGGTGGGTGTGGGCCACCTCTGTACCGCAGCTACTTTCTCTGCAGTGGGGGTGCACTCCTGCACTGGACACAGTGTGTCCCAAATAGTCAATCTCCTGCTTGAATAAATGACACTTGCGAGGCTTGATCTTCAATCCATGTCTCCGAAGTCGCTCTAACGCTTGTTCCAGCTGGCGGAGATGATCTTCAAACGTTGCATCCTGCCGACTACGCCAAATATAACACAGGTGCCTGAATGCAACGCACAGAGACACAAGACGGGAACAGTCAGGGATATATATAAAACGACTTTATATGTATAACAAGTATTATGCAAGGGGGGTTAGTAACAGGGATAATGAACAGCAAATTGGAATAACAATGAGAAACAGTTTTAGTGAATAACGGTAAAGTTCTTTGCAAAAGTGTGATGCACCCAGTCGTGGGAGTCACCACGTGAGTTCTCTTTGTATGGCCCTAGCGGGGGTCACCTGTTATTCCCACTAGTCTGTAAGTCTCTTCCGGATAAAGTCTATCAGATCCCGTTTAGCCTCCCACACACCAACCGGCCCCCTCCCAACCTTAAATCCTAATCCCAACTGTCCCCAGTACCATGAGTGGAAATTGGAAGTGACAGCCCTGTTCACTTGCGCGATTCCTCCGCTGTTGCTCTCTTGTCGCAGTCCTCTTTCGGTCCTCTCGGCTTGACCGTCGACAGTAGTCTCTCACGCTTGGGGTAAGGGGATCCAGATCTCGGCTCTTGACAGATGGCGTCCGTTCCCAGTAACTTACTCTGTGTGGGCGCAGGTCCTGACTCTGGGCCACACGTGCATGGCTCAGGGCGCTTCTGTGAGGAGTCCAGATCTTCTCAGGTGGCTTCTGACTCTGATGCAGCACAGGCCTGGGATCTGTGGTCCCTCTGGAACATGTCTGCTCCACTCTGCAGCATGGCATCAAATCTCTCTGTGTCTTGGCGCGCTGGGCTTTTATATCCAGGAAATCCTTCCTGGAGGTCACCTGATCAGGTGCAGCATCTGAATCTCTTCCCCCTTCAACTCTTCTGGCATAACTTGATTCTGCTTTATTTCGTCTGGCCAGCAGATGGCAACCTTTCCTCATCTCTGGCACATCCTGCAAGAATCTTCCTTCATTACACTCTACTACACATTCACACAGTTCAGTGGCACACAGCTGTCTTACATACACATATCTCTGCTACATACATACACACACCCCTGCAGCATGCACACAGCTCAGCTACATGAAAACACACAACTCTCATACATTCACAGACATAGCTTTCCTATATACACACATGTCTCATATATACACATACAGCTCCACTATGTACACTCGCACACACAGATATATATATATACGGTTGTGCTCAAAAGTTTACATACCCTGGCTGAATTTTTGCTTTCTTGGCCTTGTTTCAGAGAATATGAATGATAAAAAAAAACTTTTTCTCCACTCATGGTTATCGGTTGGGTGAAGCCATTTATTGTCAAATTACTGTGTTTTCTCTTTTTAAATCTTAATGACAACCAAAAACATCCAGATGACTCTGATCAAAAGTTCACATACCCCAGGTCTTAATACCGTGTAGTGCCCCCTCTAACATCAATGACTGCTTGAAGTCTTTTGTGGTAGTAGTGGATGAGGTTCTTTATTTTCTCAGAATGCGCACTTGAGATCTCCCCAGAGTCTCTCAATGATATTGTGGTAAGGAGACTGAGATGGCCACTCCACAACCTTCACTTTGTTCTGCTGTAGCCAATGACAGGTCGACTTGGCCTTGTGTTTTGGATCGTTGTCATGTTGGAACGTCCAAGTACGTCCCATGCGCAGCTTCCAGGCTGATGAGTGCAAATTTGCCTCCAGTATTTGCTGATAACATGCTGCATTCATCTTTCCTTCAACTTCTACCAAGTTTCTTGTGCCTTTGTAGCTCACAAATCCCCAAAACATCAGCGATCCACCTCCGTGCTTTACAGTAGGAATGGTGTTCCTTTCATCATAGGCCTTGTTGACCTCTCTCTAAATGTAACGTTTATGGTTGTGGCCACAAAGTTCAATTTTGGTCTCATCACTCCAAATTACCTTGTTCAAGAAGTTTTGAGGCTTGTCTCTGTGCTGTTTGGCGTATTGTAGGCAAGATACTTTGTGGCATTTGCACAGTAATGGCTTTCTTCTGGCGACTCCACCATGCAGCCCATTTTTCTTCAAGTGCCTCCTTATTGTGCATCGTGAAACAGCCAACCGCTAGTTTTCAGAGAGTCCTGAATTTCAGCTGATGTTATTTGTGGGGTTGTCTTTGCATCCTGAACAATTTTCCTGGCAGTTGTGGCCTAAATTTTTGTTGGTCTACCTGACCGTGGTTTGGTTTTTACAGAGCCCCTGATTTTCCATTTGTTAGTCACGGTTTGAACTCTGCTGACTGGCATTATCAATTCCTTAGATATCTTTTTGTATCCCTTTCCTGTGTTATACAGTTCAACTACCTTTTTCCGTAGATCCATTGACAATTCTTTTTCTTTTCCCCATGACTCACAATCCAGAAACGTCAGTGGCTGGATAAAAGATGCAAGAGTCTGTCTGGATCCCAGAAACTCACTCAGCTTTTATGCACACACACTGATTACAAGCAAACAGGTCACAGGTGAGGATGTTACCTTTAGTAGCCAAATTCTGAGCATGTTATCAGGACAAAATTACCAGGGTATATGAACCTTTGATCAGGGTCATTTGGATGTTTTTTGGTTGTCATTAAGATTTAAAAAGAGAAAACACACTAGTTTGACAATAAATGGCTTCACCCAACCAATAACAATGAGTGGAGAAAAAGTTTTTTTGTTATCATTCATATTCTCTGAAACAAGGCCAAGAAAGGAAAAATTCTGCCCTGGTATGTAAACTTTTGAGCACAACTGTATATATACACAAACGCACATAAAACAGACATACACACAACAACTGTATACATTACCACATTTTGAAATTCCTTTCAGGAATGTGACTTATCACATGATGTGAAATGTCCTTCTGCTAAACTGGAACGTGCAGTATCCTTACAGGTCCCAGTATCTTTCCTGTACCGCACCGATCAGATAGATCAGTGAAGGACAAGCACAGAGAGCATAGTTCTCTCAGTGATCAGGAAAGATGCTGTCATCACTCTCCTCGTGCAGAATAATCTGCCTCCAGACTGTAAGACGCATACACTTTTTAGCAAGTTTTTTCATTGCTAAAAAGTGTGTCTCATGTCTAATAGATACTGGTGGTAAAATTTACATTTGTTTACAACGCATTTTTGCCATGTATGTTATCATGGGTCAAAACCAAGAGTTTTAGCATGCTGAGTGAGTTCTCTTGTGGTGCCTTTAGCACTGATAAGTTGTCACACTCTTGCCTATAATTTTAATATTCTTCCAGTAAATTTTAGAACCCCTTCTTGAAGAAGCCCGTACGTAAAGGGGGATATCCTTACGTGGCTGACCGCCGACTACTGATAGCTGATTGCTGACTGCGCTTTGTTTGGTAATTATGTTTTAATAGGATATTTAATGAATTTATGAAGATCCATAGTGAATTTGTTCAAAGGGATGGTGCCTTTTAGACATGGGTTTACTCTGTTATGAGGTGCTAAGTTACATTTGAGGTTTAAGGCCCTTTTGACACCATCAATATGCCAAATGATGGATGGACATATATTATTTAGCAAGTTGTATTAAAGAGGTAATTTCTCTATTTATTTATTAAATGTAAAACTTGCTGCTTGTCGCCATTAGATGGCGATATTGTAACACCATCCCTTGGCATTCTTTCACTATAGAGATCTATGTACTGTTTATCCTGTCTTCTGAATAAAGATGCAATTCAGT